>NW_026646711.1:0-300000 GCF_949987535.1 Balaenoptera acutorostrata
AGGGTACGGGTTAGGATTAGGGTACGCGTTAGGGTTAGGGTAGGGGTTAGGGTTAGGGTACGCGATAGGGTGAGGTTAGTTATTAAACCTATCCCACTCTCTAGATACCCCTTAGCACGTAAAGGAATATTATTTGGGGGTCCAGCCATGGAGAAGAGTTTAGACACTAGGAGAAGATAAGGAACACACGCATTATCAAGAAATCACATTAGGATTCTCTTTTAAACCTGTTCCCTAAAACACTAGTGCTTAGGAAATCTATTGGAGGCAGAAGCAGTCAAGGGTAGCTTAGGGTTAGGGTTAGGGTTAGGGTAGGGGTTAGGGTACGGCTTAGGGTAAGGGTTCGGGGAGGGGTTCGGGTAGGGCGTAGGGTATTGGTTAGGGTTAGGGTTAGTGTTAGGGTTAGGGCTCGGTTTAGGGTACGGGTTAGGATTAGGGTACGCGTTAGGGTTAGGGTAGGGTTTAGGGTTAGGGTATGCGATAGGGTGAGGTTAGTTATTAAACCTATCCCACTCTCTAGATACCCCCTTAGCAGGTAAAGGAATATTATTTGGGGGTCCAGCCATGGAGAAGCGTTTAGACACTAGGAGAAGATAAGGAACACACCCATTATCAAGAAATCACATTAGGATTCTCTTTTTAACCTGTTCCTTAAAACACTAGTGCTTAGGAAATCTATTGGAGGCAGAAGCAGTCAAGGGTACCTTAGGGTTAGGGTTAGGGTTAGATTGAGGGTTAGGGTACGGCTTAGGGTACGGGTTCGGGGATGGGTTCGGGTAGGGCGTAGGGTATGGGTTAGGGTTAGGGTTAGGGTTAGTGTTAGGGTTAGGGCTCGGTTTAGAGTACGGGTTAGGAGTAGGGTACGCGTTAGGGTTAGGGTAGGGGTTAGGGTTAGGGTACGCGTTAGGGTGAGGTTAGTTATTAAACCTCTCCCTCTCTCTAGATACCCCTTAGCACGTAAAGGAATATTATTGGGGGTCCAGCCTTGGAGAAGAGTTTAGACACTAGGAGAAGATAAGGAACACACCCATTATCAAGAAATCACATTAGGATTCTCTTTTTAACCTGTTCCTTAAAACTCTAGTGCTTAGGAAATCTATTGGAGGCAGAAGCAGTCAAGGGTAGCTTAGGGTTAGGGTTAGGGTTAGGGTGAGGGTGATGGTATGGCTTAGGGTACGGTTTCGGGGAGGGGTTCGGGTTGGGCGTAGGGTATGGGTTAGGGTTAGTGTTAGGGTTAGGGGCTCGGTTTAGGGTACGGGTTAGGATTAGGGTACGCGTTAGGGTTAGGGTAGGGGTTAGGGTTAGGGTACGCTTTTGGGTGAGGGTAGTTATTAAGCCTATCCCACTCTCTAGATACCCCTTAGCACGTAAAGGAATATATTTGGGGGTCCAGCCATGGAGAAGAGTTTAGACACTAGGAGAAGATAAGGAACACACCCATTATCAAGAAATCACATTAGGATTCTCTTTTTAACCTGTTCCTTAAAACACTAGTGCTTAGGAAATCTATTGGAGGCAGAAGCAGTCAAGGGTAGCTTATGGTTAGGGTTAGGGTTAGATTGAGGGTTAGGGTACGGCTTAGGGTACGGGTTCGGGGAGGGGTTCGGGTAGGGCGTAGGGTATGGGTTAGGGTTAGGGTTATGGTTAGTTTTAGGGTTAGGGCTCGGTTTAGGGTACGGTTTAGGATTAGGGTACGCGTTAGGGTTAGGGTAGGGGTTAGGGTTAGGGTACGCGTTAGGGTGAGGGTAGTTATTAAACCTCTCCCTCTCTCTAGATACCCCTTAGCACGTAAAGGAATATTATTTGCGGGTCCAGCCATGGAGAAGAGTTTAGACACGAGGAGAAGATAAGGAACACACCCATTATCAAGAAATCACATTAGGATTCTCTTTTTAACCTGTTCCTTAAAACACTAGTTCTTAGGAAATCTATTGGAGGCAGAAGCCATCAAGGGTAGCTTAGGGTTAGGGTTAGGGTTAGGGTGAGGGTTAGGGTACGGCTTAGGGTACGGGTTCAGGGAGGGGTTCGTGTAGGGCGTAGGGTATGGGTTAGGGTTAGGGTTTGGGTTAGTGTTAGGGTTAGGTCTCGGTTTAGGGTACGGGTTAGGATTAGGGTACGCGTTAGGGTTAGGGTAGGGGTTAGGGTTAGGGTACACGATAGGGTGAGGTTAGTTATTAAACCTATCCCACTCTCTAGATACCCCTTAGCACGTAAAGGAATATTATTTGGGGGTCCAGCCATGGAGAAGAGTTGAGACACTAGGAGAAGATAAGGAACACACGCATTATCAAGAAATCACATTAGGATTCTCTTTTAAACCTGTTCCTTAAAACACTAGTGCTTAGGAAATCTATTGGAGGCAGAAGCAGTCAAGGGTAGCTTAGGGTTAGGGTTAGGGTTAGGGTGAGGGTTAGGGTACGGCTTAGGGTACGGGTTCGGGGAGGGGTTCGTGTAGGGCATAGGGTATGGGTTAGGGTTAGTGTTAGTGTTAGGGTTAGGGCTCGGTTTAGGGTACGGGTTAGGATTAGGGTACGCGTTAGGGTTAGGGTAGGGGTTAGGGTTAGGGTACGCGTTAGGGTGAGGTTAGTTATTAAACCTCTCCCTCTCTCTAGATACCCCTTAGCACGTAAAGGAATATTATTTGGGGGTCCAGCCTTGGAGAAGAGTTTAGACTAGAAGAAGATAAGGAACACACCCATTATCAAGAAATCACATTAGGATTCTCTTTTAAACCTGTTCCTTAAAACACTAGTGCTTAGGAAATCTATTGGAGGCAGAAGCAGTCAAGGGTAGCTTAGGGTTAGGGTTAGGGTTAGGGTGAGGGTGATGGTATGGCTTAGGGTACGGTTTCGGGGAGGGGTTCGGGTAGGGCGTAGGGTATGGGTTAGGGTTAGGGTTAGGGTTAGTGTTAGGGTTAGGGCTCGGTTTAGGGTACGGGTTAGGATTAGGGTACGCGTTAGGGTTACGGTAGGGGTTAGGGTTTGGGTACGCGTTAGGGTGAGGGTAGTTATTAAACTTATCCCACTCTCTAGATACCCCTTAGCACGTAAAGGAATATTATTTGGGGGTCCAGCCATGGAGAAGAGTTTAGACACGAGGAGAAGATAAGGAACACACCCATTATCAAGAAATCACATTAGGATTCTCTTTTTAACCTGTTCCTTAAAACACTAGTGCTTAGGAAATCTATTGCAGGCAGAAGCAGTCAAGGGTAGCTTAGGGTTAGGGTTAGGGTTAAGGTGAGGGTTAGGGTATGGCTTAGGGTACGGGTTCGGGGAGGGGTTCGGGTAGGGCGTAGGGTATGGGTTAGGGTTAGGGTTAGGGTTAGTGTTAGGGTTAGGGCTCGGTTTAGGGTACGGGTTAGGATTAGGGTACGCGTTAGGGTTAGGGTAGGGGTTAGGGTTAGGGTACGCGATAGGGTGAGGTTAGTTATTAAACCTATCCCACTCTCTAGATACCCCTTAGCACGTAAAGGAATATTATTTGGGGGTCCAGCCATGGAGAAGAGTTTAGACACTAGGAGAAGATAAGGAACACACGCATTATCAAGAAATCACATTAGGATTCTCTTTTTAACCTGTTCCTTAAAACACTAGTGCTTAGGAAATCTATTGGAGGCAGAAGCAGTCAAGGGTAGCTTAGGGTTAGGGTGAGGGTTAGGGTACGGCTTAGGGTACGGATTCGGGGAGGGGTTCGGGAAGGGCGTAGGGTATGGGTTAGGGTTAGGGTTAGGGCTAGTGTTAGGGTTAGGGCTCGGTTTAGGGTACGGGTTAGGATTAGGGTATGTGTTAGGGTTAGGGTAGGGGTTAGGGTTAGGGTACGCGTTAGGGTGAGGGTTGTTATTAAACCTATCCCACTCTCTAGATACCCCTTAGCACGTAAAGGAATATTATTTGGGGGTCCAGCCATGGAGAAGAGTTTAGACACTAGGAGAAGATAAGGAACACACGCATTATCAAGAAATCACATTAGGATTCTCTTTTAAACCTGTTCCCTAAAACACTAGTGCTTAGGAAATCTATTGGAGGCAGAAGCAGTCAAGGGTAGCTTAGGGTTAGGGTTAGGGTTAGGGTAGGGGTTAGGGTACGGCTTAGGGTAAGGGTTCGGGGAGGGGTTCGGGTAGGGCGTAGGGTATGGGTTAGGGTTAGGGTTAGTGTTAGGGTTAGGGCTCGGTTTAGGGTACGGGTTAGGATTAGGGTACGCGTTAGGGTTAGGGTAGGGTTTAGGGTTAGGGTATGCGATAGGGTGAGGTTAGTTATTAAACCTATCCCACTCTCTAGATACCCCTTAGCAGGTAAAGGAATATTATTTGGGGGTCCAGCCATGGAGAAGCCTTTAGACACTAGGAGAAGATAAGGAACACACCCATTATCAAGAAATCACATTAGGATTCTCTTTTTAACCTGTTCCTTAAAACACTAGTGCTTAGGAAATCTATTGGAGGCAGAAGCAGTCAAGGGTACCTTAGGGTTAGGGTTAGGGTTAGATTGAGGGTTAGGGTACGGCTTAGGGTACGGGTTCGGGGATGGGTTCGGGTAGGGCGTAGGGTATGGGTTAGGGTTAGGGTTAGGGTTAGTGTTAGGGTTAGGGCTCGGTTTAGAGTACGGGTTAGGAGTAGGGTACGCGTTAGGGTTAGGGTAGGGGTTAGGGTTAGGGTACGCGTTAGGGTGAGGTTAGTTATTAAACCTCTCCCTCTCTCTAGATACCCCTTAGCACGTAAAGGAATATTATTGGGGGTCCAGCCTTGGAGAAGAGTTTAGACACTAGGAGAAGATAAGGAACACACCCATTATCAAGAAATCACATTAGGATTCTCTTTTTAACCTGTTCCTTAAAACTCTAGTGCTTAGGAAATCTATTGGAGGCAGAAGCAGTCAAGGGTAGCTTAGGGTTAGGGTTAGGGTTAGGGTGAGGGTGATGGTATGGCTTAGGGTACGGTTTCGGGGAGGGGTTCGGGTTGGGCGTAGGGTATGGGTTAGGGTTAGTGTTAGGGTTAGGGCTCGGTTTAGGGTACGGGTTAGGATTAGGGTACGCGTTAGGGTTAGGGTAGGGGTTAGGGTTAGGGTACGCTTTTGGGTGAGGGTAGTTATTAAGCCTATCCCACTCTCTAGATACCCCTTAGCACGTAAAGGAATATATTTGGGGGTCCAGCCATGGAGAAGAGTTTAGACACTAGGAGAAGATAAGGAACACACCCATTATCAAGAAATCACATTAGGATTCTCTTTTTAACCTGTTCCTTAAAACACTAGTGCTTAGGAAATCTATTGGAGGCAGAAGCAGTCAAGGGTAGCTTATGGTTAGGGTTAGGGTTAGATTGACGGTTAGGGTACGGCTTAGGGTACGGGTTCGGGGAGGGGTTCGGGTAGGGCGTAGGGTATGGGTTAGGGTTAGGGTTATGGTTAGTTTTAGGGTTAGGGCTCGGTTTAGGGTACGGTTTAGGATTAGGGTACGCGTTAGGGTTAGGGTAGGGGTTAGGGTTAGGGTACGCGTTAGGGTGAGGGTAGTTATTAAACCTCTCCCTCTCTCTAGATACCCCTTAGCACGTAAAGGAATATTATTTGCGGGTCCAGCCATGGAGAAGAGTTTAGACACGAGGAGAAGATAAGGAACACACCCATTATCAAGAAATCACATTAGGATTCTCTTTTTAACCTGTTCCTTAAAACACTAGTGCTTAGGAAATCTATTGGAGGCAGAAGCCATCAAGGGTAGCTTAGGGTTAGGGTTAGGGTTAGGGTGAGGGTTAGGGTACGGCTTAGGGTACGGGTTCAGGGAGGGGTTCGTGTAGGGCGTAGGGTATGGGTTAGGGTTAGGGTTTGGGTTAGTGTTAGGGTTAGGTCTCGGTTTAGGGTACGGGTTAGGATTAGGGTAAGCGTTAGGGTTAGGGTAGGGGTTAGGGTTAGGGTACACGATAGGGTGAGGTTAGTTATTAAACCTATCCCACTCTCTAGATACCCCTTAGCACGTAAAGGAATATTATTTGGGGGTCCAGCCATGGAGAAGAGTTGAGACACTAGGAGAAGATAAGGAACACACGCATTATCAAGAAATCACATTAGGATTCTCTTTTAAACCTGTTCCTTAAAACACTAGTGCTTAGGAAATCTATTGGAGGCAGAAGCAGTCAAGGGTAGCTTAGGGTTAGGGTTAGGGTTAGGGTGAGGGTTAGGGTACGGCTTAGGGTACGGGTTCGGGGAGGGGTTCGGGTAGGGCGTAGGGTATGGGTTAGGGTTAGTGTTAGTGTTAGGGTTAGGGCTCGGTTTAGGGTACGGGTTAGGATTAGGGTACGCGTTAGGGTTAGGGTAGGGTTTAGGGTTAGGGTATGCGATAGGGTGAGGTTAGTTATTAAACCTATCCCACTCTCTAGATACCCCTTAGCAGGTAAAGGAATATTATTTGGGGGTCCAGCCATGGAGAAGCGTTTAGACACTAGGAGAAGATAAGGAACACACCCATTATCAAGAAATCACATTAGGATTCTCTTTTTAACCTGTTCCTTAAAACACTAGTGCTTAGGAAATCTATTGGAGGCAGAAGCAGTCAAGGGTACCTTAGGGTTAGGGTTAGGGTTAGATTGAGGGTTAGGGTACGGCTTAGGGTACGGGTTCGGGGAGGGGTTCGGGTAGGGCGTAGGGTATGGGTTAGGGTTAGGGTTAGGGTTAGTGTTAGGGTTAGGGCTCGGTTTAGAGTACGGGTTAGGATTAGGGTACGCGTTAGGGTTAGGGTAGGGGTTAGGGTTAGGGTACGCGTTAGGGTGAGGTTAGTTATTAAACCTCTCCCTCTCTCTAGATACCCCTTAGCACGTAAAGGAATATTATTTGGGGGTCCAGCCTTGGAGAAGAGTTTAGACACTAGGAGAAGATAAGGAACACACCCATTATCAAGAAATCACATTAGGATTCTCTTTTAAACCTGTTCCTTAAAACACTAGTGCTTAGGAAATCTATTGGAGGCAGAAGCAGTCAAGGGTAGCTTAGGGTTAGGGTGAGGCTTAGGGTACGGCTTAGGGTACGGATTCGGGGAGGGGTTCGGGAAGGGCGTAGGGTATGGGTTAGGGTTAGGGTTAGGGCTAGTGTTAGGGTTAGGGCTCGGTTTAGGGTACGGGTTAGGATTAGGGTATGTGTTAGGGTTAGGGTAGGGGTTAGGGTTAGGGTACGCGTTAGGGTGAGGGTTGTTATTAAACCTATCCCACTCTCTAGATACCCCTTAGCACGTAAAGGAATATTATTTGGGGGTCCAGCCATGGAGAAGAGTTTAGACACTAGGAGAAGATAAGGAACACACCCATTATCACGAAATCACATTAGGATTCTCTTTTTAACCTGTTCCTTAAAACACTAGTGCTTAGGAAATCTATTGGAGGCAGAAGCAGTCAAGGGTAGCTTAGGGATAGGGTTAGGTTTAGGGTGAGGGTTAGGGTATGGCTTAGGGTACGGGTTCGGGGAGGGGTTCGGGTAGGGCGTACGGTATGTGTTACGGTTAGGGTTAGGGTTAGTGTTAGGGTTAGGGCTCGGTTTAGGGTACGGGTTAGGATTAGGGTACGCGTTAGGGTTAGGGTAGGGGTTAGGGTTAGGGTACGCGTTAGGGTGAGGGTAGTTATTAAACCTATCACACTCTCTAGATACCCCTTAGCACGTAAAGGAATATTATTTGGGGGTCCAGCCATGGACAAGAATTTAGACACGAGGAGAAGATATGGAACACACCCATTATCAAGAAATCACATTAGGATTCTCTTTTTAACCTGTTCCTTAAAACACTAGTGCTTAGGAAATCTATTGGAGGCAGAAGCCGTCAAGGGTAGCTTAGGGTTAGGGTTAGGGTTATGGTGAGGGTTAGGGTACAGCTTAGGGTACGGGTTCAGGTAGGGGTTCGGGTAGGGCGTAGGGTATGGGTTAGGGTTAGGGTTAGGGTTAGTGTTAGGGTTAGGGCTCGGTTTAGGGTACAGGTTAGGATTAGGGTACGCGTTAGGGTTAGGGTAGGGGTTAGGGTTAGGGTACGCGTTAGGGTGAGGGTAGTTATTAAACCTATCCCACTCTCTAAATACCCCTTAGCACGTAAAGGAATATTATTTGGGGGTCCAGCCATGGAGAAGAGTTTAGACACTAGGAGAAGATAAGGAACACACCCATTATCAAGAAGTCACATTAGGATTCTCTTTTTAACCTGTTCCTTAAAACACTAGTGCTTAGGAAATCTATTGGAGGCAGAAGCAGTCAAGGGTAGCTTATGGTTAGGGTTAGGGTTAGATTGAGGGTTAGGGTACGGCTTAGGGTACGGGTTCGGGGAGGGGTTCGGGTAGGGCGTAGGGTATGGGTTAGTGTTAGGGTTATGGTTAGTTTTAGGGTTAGGGCTCAGTTTAGGGTACGGGTTAGGATTAGGGTACGCGTTAGGGTTAGGGTAGGGGTTAGGGTTAGGGTACGCGTTAGGGTGAGGGTAGTTATTAAACCTCTCCCTCTCTCTAGATACCCCTTAGCACGTAAAGGAATATTATTTGGGGGTCCAGCCATGGAGAAGAGTTCAGACACTAGGAGAAGATATGGAACACACCCATTATCACGAAATCACATTAGGATTCTCTTTTTAACCTGTTCCTTAAAACACTAGTGCTTAGGAAATCTATTGGAGGCAGAAGCAGTCAAGGGTAGCTTAGGGTTAGGGTGAGGGTTAGGGTACGGCTTAGGGTACGGGTTCGGGGAGGGGTTCGGGTAGGGCGTAGGGTATGGGTTAGGGTTAGGGTTAGTGTTAGGGTTAGGGCTCGGTTTAGGGTACGGGTTAGGATTAGGGTACGCGTTAGGGTTACGGTAGGGGTTAGGGTTTGGGTACGCGTTAGGGTGAGGGTAGTTATTAAACCTATCCCACTCTCTAGATACCCCTTAGCACGTAAAGGAATATTATTTGGGGGTCCAGCCATGGAGAAGAGTTTAGACACGAGGAGAAGATAAGGAACACACCCATTATCAAGAAATCACATTAGGATTCTCTTTTTAACCTGTTCCTTAAAACACTAGTGCTTAGGAAATCTATTGGAGGCAGAAGCAGTCAAGGGTACCTTAGGGTTAGGGTTAGGGTTAGATTGAGGGTTAGGGTACGGCTTAGGGTACGGGTTCGGGGAGGGGTTCGGGTAGGGCGTAGGGTATGGGTTAGGGTTAGGGTTAGGGTTAGTGTTAGGGTTAGGGCTCGGTTTAGAGTACGGTTTAGGATTAGGGTACGCGTTAGGGTTAGGGTAGGGGTTAGGGTTAGGGTACGCGTTAGGGTGAGGTTAGTTATTAAACCTATCCCACTCTCTAGATACCCCTTAGCACGTAAAGGAATATTATTTGGGGGTCCAGCCATGGAGAAGAGTTTAGACACTAGGAGAAGATAAGGAACACACGCATTATCAAGAAATCACATTAGGATTCTCTTTTTAACCTGTTCCTTAAAACACTAGTGCTTAGGAAATCTATTGGAGGCAGAAGCAGTCAAGGGTAGCTTAGGGTTAGGGTGAGGGTTAGGGTACGGCTTAGGGTACGGATTCGGGGAGGGGTTCGGGAAGGGCGTAGGGTATGGGTTAGGGTTAGGGTTAGGGCTAGTGTTAGGGTTAGGGCTCGGTTTAGGGTACGGGTTAGGATTAGGGTATGTGTTAGGGTTAGGGTAGGGGTTAGGGTTAGGGTACGCGTTAGGGTGAGGGTTGTTATTAAACCTATCCCACTCTCTAGATACCCCTTAGCACGTAAAGGAATATTATTTGGGGGTCCAGCCATGGAGAAGAGTTTAGACACTAGGAGAAGATAAGGAACACACCCATTATCACGAAATCACATTAGGATTCTCTTTTTAACCTGTTCCTTAAAACACTAGTGCTTAGGAAATCTATTGGAGGCAGAAGCAGTCAAGGGTAGCTTAGGGATAGGGTTAGGTTTAGGGTGAGGGTTAGGGTATGGCTTAGGGTACGGGTTCGGGGAGGGGTTCGGGTAGGGCGTACGGTATGTGTTACGGTTAGGGTTAGGGTTAGTGTTAGGGTTAGGGCTCGGTTTAGGGTACGGGTTAGGATTAGGGTACGCGTTAGGGTTAGGGTAGGGGTTAGGGTTAGGGTACGCGTTAGGGTGAGGGTAGTTATTAAACCTATCACACTCTCTAGATACCCCTTAGCACGTAAAGGAATATTATTTGGGGGTCCAGCCATGGACAAGAATTTAGACACGAGGAGAAGATATGGAACACACCCATTATCAAGAAATCACATTAGGATTCTCTTTTTAACCTGTTCCTTAAAACACTAGTGCTTAGGAAATCTATTGGAGGCAGAAGCCGTCAAGGGTAGCTTAGGGTTAGGGTTAGGGTTATGGTGAGGGTTAGGGTACAGCTTAGGGTACGGGTTCAGGTAGGGGTTCGGGTAGGGCGTAGGGTATGGGTTAGGGTTAGGGTTAGGGTTAGTGTTAGGGTTAGGGCTCGGTTTAGGGTACAGGTTAGGATTAGGGTACGCGTTAGGGTTAGGGTAGGGGTTAGGGTTAGGGTACGCGTTAGGGTGAGGGTAGTTATTAAACCTATCCCACTCTCTAAATACCCCTTAGCACGTAAAGGAATATTATTTGGGGGTCCAGCCATGGAGAAGAGTTTAGACACTAGGAGAAGATAAGGAACACACCCATTATCAAGAAGTCACATTAGGATTCTCTTTTTAACCTGTTCCTTAAAACACTAGTGCTTAGGAAATCTATTGGAGGCAGAAGCAGTCAAGGGTAGCTTATGGTTAGGGTTAGGGTTAGATTGAGGGTTAGGGTACGGCTTAGGGTACGGGTTCGGGGAGGGGTTCGGGTAGGGCGTAGGGTATGGGTTAGTGTTAGGGTTATGGTTAGTTTTAGGGTTAGGGCTCAGTTTAGGGTACGGGTTAGGATTAGGGTACGCGTTAGGGTTAGGGTAGGGGTTAGGGTTAGGGTACGCGTTAGGGTGAGGGTAGTTATTAAACCTCTCCCTCTCTCTAGATACCCCTTAGCACGTAAAGGAATATTATTTGGGGGTCCAGCCATGGAGAAGAGTTCAGACACTAGGAGAAGATATGGAACACACCCATTATCACGAAATCACATTAGGATTCTCTTTTTAACCTGTTCCTTAAAACACTAGTGCTTAGGAAATCTATTGGAGGCAGAAGCAGTCAAGGGTAGCTTAGGGTTAGGGTGAGGGTTAGGGTACGGCTTAGGGTACGGGTTCGGGGAGGGGTTCGGGTAGGGCGTAGGGTATGGGTTAGGGTTAGGGTTAGTGTTAGGGTTAGGGCTCGGTTTAGGGTACGGGTTAGGATTAGGGTACGCGTTAGGGTTACGGTAGGGGTTAGGGTTTGGGTACGCGTTAGGGTGAGGGTAGTTATTAAACCTATCCCACTCTCTAGATACCCCTTAGCACGTAAAGGAATATTATTTGGGGGTCCAGCCATGGAGAAGAGTTTAGACACGAGGAGAAGATAAGGAACACACCCATTATCAAGAAATCACATTAGGATTCTCTTTTTAACCTGTTCCTTAAAACACTAGTGCTTAGGAAATCTATTGGAGGCAGAAGCAGTCAAGGGTACCTTAGGGTTAGGGTTAGGGTTAGATTGAGGGTTAGGGTACGGCTTAGGGTACGGGTTCGGGGAGGGGTTCGGGTAGGGCGTAGGGTATGGGTTAGGGTTAGGGTTAGGGTTAGTGTTAGGGTTAGGGCTCGGTTTAGAGTACGGGTTAGGATTAGGGTACGCGTTAGGGTTAGGGTAGGGGTTAGGGTTAGGGTACGCGTTAGGGTGAGGTTAGTTATTAAACCTATCCCACTCTCTAGATACCCCTTAGCACGTAAAGGAATATTATTTGGGGGTCCAGCCATGGAGAAGAGTTTAGACACTAGGAGAAGATAAGGAACACACGCATTATCAAGAAATCACATTAGGATTCTCTTTTTAACCTGTTCCTTAAAACACTAGTGCTTAGGAAATCTATTGGAGGCAGAAGCAGTCAAGGGTAGCTTAGGGTTAGGATGAGGGTTAGGGTACGGCTTAGGGTACGGATTCGGGGAGGGGTTCGGGAAGGGCGTAGGGTATGGGTTAGGGTTAGGGTTAGGGCTAGTGTTAGGGTTAGGGCTCGGTTTAGGGTACGGGTTAGGATTAGGGTATGTGTTAGGGTTAGGGTAGGGGTTAGGGTTAGGGTACGCGTTAGGGTGAGGGTTGTTATTAAACCTATCCCACTCTCTAGATACCCCTTAGCACGTAAAGGAATATTATTTGGGGGTCCAGCCATGGAGAAGAGTTTAGACACTAGGAGAAGATAAGGAACACACCCATTATCACGAAATCACATTAGGATTCTCTTTTTAACCTGTTCCTTAAAACACTAGTGCTTAGGAAATCTATTGGAGGCAGAAGCAGTCAAGGGTAGCTTAGGGATAGGGTTAGGTTTAGGGTGAGGGTTAGGGTATGGCTTAGGGTACGGGTTCGGGGAGGGGTTCGGGTAGGGCGTACGGTATGTGTTACGGTTAGGGTTAGGGTTAGTGTTAGGGTTAGGGCTCGGTTTAGGGTACGGGTTAGGATTAGGGTACGCGTTAGGGTTAGGGTAGGGGTTAGGGTTAGGGTACGCGTTAGGGTGAGGGTAGTTATTAAACCTATCACACTCTCTAGATACCCCTTAGCACGTAAAGGAATATTATTTGGGGGTCCAGCCATGGACAAGAATTTAGACACGAGGAGAAGATATGGAACACACCCATTATCAAGAAATCACATTAGGATTCTCTTTTTAACCTGTTCCTTAAAACACTAGTGCTTAGGAAATCTATTGGAGGCAGAAGCCGTCAAGGGTAGCTTAGGGTTAGGGTTAGGGTTATGGTGAGGGTTAGGGTACAGCTTAGGGTACGGGTTCAGGTAGGGGTTCGGGTAGGGCGTAGGGTATGGGTTAGGGTTAGGGTTAGGGTTAGTGTTAGGGTTAGGGCTCGGTTTAGGGTACAGGTTAGGATTAGGGTACGCGTTAGGGTTAGGGTAGGGGTTAGGGTTAGGGTACGCGTTAGGGTGAGGGTAGTTATTAAACCTATCCCACTCTCTAAATACCCCTTAGCACGTAAAGGAATATTATTTGGGGGTCCAGCCATGGAGAAGAGTTTAGACACTAGGAGAAGATAAGGAACACACCCATTATCAAGAAGTCACATTAGGATTCTCTTTTTAACCTGTTCCTTAAAACACTAGTGCTTAGGAAATCTATTGGAGGCAGAAGCAGTCAAGGGTAGCTTATGGTTAGGGTTAGGGTTAGATTGAGGGTTAGGGTACGGCTTAGGGTACGGGTTCGGGGAGGGGTTCGGGTAGGGCGTAGGGTATGGGTTAGTGTTAGGGTTATGGTTAGTTTTAGGGTTAGGGCTCAGTTTAGGGTACGGGTTAGGATTAGGGTACGCGTTAGGGTTAGGGTAGGGGTTAGGGTTAGGGTACGCGTTAGGGTGAGGGTAGTTATTAAACCTCTCCCTCTCTCTAGATACCCCTTAGCACGTAAAGGAATATTATTTGGGGGTCCAGCCATGGAGAAGAGTTCAGACACTAGGAGAAGATATGGAACACACCCATTATCACGAAATCACATTAGGATTCTCTTTTTAACCTGTTCCTTAAAACACTAGTGCTTAGGAAATCTATTGGAGGCAGAAGCAGTCAAGGGTAGCTTAGGGTTAGGGTGAGGGTTAGGGTACGGCTTAGGGTACGGGTTCGGGGAGGGGTTCGGGTAGGGCGTAGGGTATGGGTTAGGGTTAGGGTTAGTGTTAGGGTTAGGGCTCGGTTTAGGGTACGGGTTAGGATTAGGGTACGCGTTAGGGTTACGGTAGGGGTTAGGGTTTGGGTACGCGTTAGGGTGAGGGTAGTTATTAAACCTATCCCACTCTCTAGATACCCCTTAGCACGTAAAGGAATATTATTTGGGGGTCCAGCCATGGAGAAGAGTTTAGACACGAGGAGAAGATAAGGAACACACCCATTATCAAGAAATCACATTAGGATTCTCTTTTTAACCTGTTCCTTAAAACACTAGTGCTTAGGAAATCTATTGGAGGCAGAAGCAGTCAAGGGTACCTTAGGGTTAGGGTTAGGGTTAGATTGAGGGTTAGGGTACGGCTTAGGGTACGGGTTCGGGGAGGGGTTCGGGTAGGGCGTAGGGTATGGGTTAGGGTTAGGGTTAGGGTTAGTGTTAGGGTTAGGGCTCGGTTTAGAGTACGGGTTAGGATTAGGGTACGCGTTAGGGTTAGGGTAGGGGTTAGGGTTAGGGTACGCGTTAGGGTGAGGTTAGTTATTAAACCTATCCCACTCTCTAGATACCCCTTAGCACGTAAAGGAATATTATTTGGGGGTCCAGCCATGGAGAAGAGTTTAGACACTAGGAGAAGATAAGGAACACACGCATTATCAAGAAATCACATTAGGATTCTCTTTTTAACCTGTTCCTTAAAACACTAGTGCTTAGGAAATCTATTGGAGGCAGAAGCAGTCAAGGGTAGCTTAGGGTTAGGGTGAGGGTTAGGGTACGGCTTAGGGTACGGATTCGGGGAGGGGTTCGGGAAGGGCGTAGGGTATGGGTTAGGGTTAGGGTTAGGGCTAGTGTTAGGGTTAGGGCTCGGTTTAGGGTACGGGTTAGGATTAGGGTATGTGTTAGGGTTAGGGTAGGGGTTAGGGTTAGGGTACGCGTTAGGGTGAGGGTTGTTATTAAACCTATCCCACTCTCTAGATACCCCTTAGCACGTAAAGGAATATTATTTGGGGGTCCAGCCATGGAGAAGAGTTTAGACACTAGGAGAAGATAAGGAACACACCCATTATCACGAAATCACATTAGGATTCTCTTTTTAACCTGTTCCTTAAAACACTAGTGCTTAGGAAATCTATTGGAGGCAGAAGCAGTCAAGGGTAGCTTAGGGATAGGGTTAGGTTTAGGGTGAGGGTTAGGGTATGGCTTAGGGTACGGGTTCGGGGAGGGGTTCGGGTAGGGCGTACGGTATGTGTTACGGTTAGGGTTAGGGTTAGTGTTAGGGTTAGGGCTCGGTTTAGGGTACGGGTTAGGATTAGGGTACGCGTTAGGGTTAGGGTAGGGGTTAGGGTTAGGGTACGCGTTAGGGTGAGGGTAGTTATTAAACCTATCACACTCTCTAGATACCCCTTAGCACGTAAAGGAATATTATTTGGGGGTCCAGCCATGGACAAGAATTTAGACACGAGGAGAAGATATGGAACACACCCATTATCAAGAAATCACATTAGGATTCTCTTTTTAACCTGTTCCTTAAAACACTAGTGCTTAGGAAATCTATTGGAGGCAGAAGCCGTCAAGGGTAGCTTAGGGTTAGGGTTAGGGTTATGGTGAGGGTTAGGGTACAGCTTAGGGTACGGGTTCAGGTAGGGGTTCGGGTAGGGCGTAGGGTATGGGTTAGGGTTAGGGTTAGGGTTAGTGTTAGGGTTAGGGCTCGGTTTAGGGTACAGGTTAGGATTAGGGTACGCGTTAGGGTTAGGGTAGGGGTTAGGGTTAGGGTACGCGTTAGGGTGAGGGTAGTTATTAAACCTATCCCACTCTCTAAATACCCCTTAGCACGTAAAGGAATATTATTTGGGGGTCCAGCCATGGAGAAGAGTTTAGACACTAGGAGAAGATAAGGAACACACCCATTATCAAGAAGTCACATTAGGATTCTCTTTTTAACCTGTTCCTTAAAACACTAGTGCTTAGGAAATCTATTGGAGGCAGAAGCAGTCAAGGGTAGCTTATGGTTAGGGTTAGGGTTAGATTGAGGGTTAGGGTACGGCTTAGGGTACGGGTTCGGGGAGGGGTTCGGGTAGGGCGTAGGGTATGGGTTAGTGTTAGGGTTATGGTTAGTTTTAGGGTTAGGGCTCAGTTTAGGGTACGGGTTAGGATTAGGGTACGCGTTAGGGTTAGGGTAGGGGTTAGGGTTAGGGTACGCGTTAGGGTGAGGGTAGTTATTAAACCTCTCCCTCTCTCTAGATACCCCTTAGCACGTAAAGGAATATTATTTGGGGGTCCAGCCATGGAGAAGAGTTCAGACACTAGGAGAAGATATGGAACACACCCATTATCACGAAATCACATTAGGATTCTCTTTTTAACCTGTTCCTTAAAACACTAGTGCTTAGGAAATCTATTGGAGGCAGAAGCAGTCAAGGGTAGCTTAGGGTTAGGGTGAGGGTTAGGGTACGGCTTAGGGTACGGGTTCGGGGAGGGGTTCGGGTAGGGCGTAGGGTATGGGTTAGGGTTAGGGTTAGTGTTAGGGTTAGGGCTCGGTTTAGGGTACGGGTTAGGATTAGGGTACGCGTTAGGGTTACGGTAGGGGTTAGGGTTTGGGTACGCGTTAGGGTGAGGGTAGTTATTAAACCTATCCCACTCTCTAGATACCCCTTAGCACGTAAAGGAATATTATTTGGGGGTCCAGCCATGGAGAAGAGTTTAGACACGAGGAGAAGATAAGGAACACACCCATTATCAAGAAATCACATTAGGATTCTCTTTTTAACCTGTTCCTTAAAACACTAGTGCTTAGGAAATCTATTGGAGGCAGAAGCAGTCAAGGGTACCTTAGGGTTAGGGTTAGGGTTAGATTGAGGGTTAGGGTACGGCTTAGGGTACGGGTTCGGGGAGGGGTTCGGGTAGGGCGTAGGGTATGGGTTAGGGTTAGGGTTAGGGTTAGTGTTAGGGTTAGGGCTCGGTTTAGAGTACGGGTTAGGATTAGGGTACGCGTTAGGGTTAGGGTAGGGGTTAGGGTTAGGGTACGCGTTAGGGTGAGGTTAGTTATTAAACCTATCCCACTCTCTAGATACCCCTTAGCACGTAAAGGAATATTATTTGGGGGTCCAGCCATGGAGAAGAGTTTAGACACTAGGAGAAGATAAGGAACACACGCATTATCAAGAAATCACATTAGGATTCTCTTTTTAACCTGTTCCTTAAAACACTAGTGCTTAGGAAATCTATTGGAGGCAGAAGCAGTCAAGGGTAGCTTAGGGTTAGGATGAGGGTTAGGGTACGGCTTAGGGTACGGATTCGGGGAGGGGTTCGGGAAGGGCGTAGGGTATGGGTTAGGGTTAGGGTTAGGGCTAGTGTTAGGGTTAGGGCTCGGTTTAGGGTACGGGTTAGGATTAGGGTATGTGTTAGGGTTAGGGTAGGGGTTAGGGTTAGGGTACGCGTTAGGGTGAGGGTTGTTATTAAACCTATCCCACTCTCTAGATACCCCTTAGCACGTAAAGGAATATTATTTGGGGGTCCAGCCATGGAGAAGAGTTTAGACACTAGGAGAAGATAAGGAACACACCCATTATCACGAAATCACATTAGGATTCTCTTTTTAACCTGTTCCTTAAAACACTAGTGCTTAGGAAATCTATTGGAGGCAGAAGCAGTCAAGGGTAGCTTAGGGATAGGGTTAGGTTTAGGGTGAGGGTTAGGGTATGGCTTAGGGTACGGGTTCGGGGAGGGGTTCGGGTAGGGCGTACGGTATGTGTTACGGTTAGGGTTAGGGTTAGTGTTAGGGTTAGGGCTCGGTTTAGGGTACGGGTTAGGATTAGGGTACGCGTTAGGGTTAGGGTAGGGGGTTAGGGTTAGGGTACGCGTTAGGGTGAGGGTAGTTATTAAACCTATCACACTCTCTAGATACCCCTTAGCACGTAAAGGAATATTATTTGGGGGTCCAGCGATGGACAAGAGTTTAGACACGAGGAGAAGATATGGAACACACCCATTATCAAGAAATCACATTAGGATTCTCTTTTTAACCTGTTCCTTAAAACACTAGTGCTTAGGAAATCTATTGGAGGCAGAAGCCGTCAAGGGTAGCTTAGGGTTAGGGTTAGGGTTATGGTGAGGGTTAGGGTACAGCTTAGGGTACGGGTTCAGGGAGGGGTTCGGGTAGGGCGTAGGGTATGGGTTAGGGTTAGGGTTAGGGTTAGTGTTAGGGTTAGGGCTCGGTTTAGGGTACAGGTTAGGATTAGGGTACGCGTTAGGGTTAGGGTAGGGTTAGGGTTAGGGTACGCGTTAGGGTGAGGGTATTTATTAAACCTATCCCACTCTCTAAATACCCCTTAGCACGTAAAGGAATATTATTTGGGGGTCCAGCCATGGAGAAGAGTTTAGACACTAGGAGAAGATAAGGAACACACCCATTATCAAGAAGTCACATTAGGATTCTCTTTTTAACCTGTTCCTTAAAACACTAGTGCTTAGGAAATCTATTGGAGGCAGAAGCAGTCAAGGGTAGCTTATGGTTAGGGTTAGGGTTAGATTGAGGGTTAGGGTACGGCTTAGGGTACGGGTTCGGGGAGGGGTTCGGGCAGGGCGTAGGGTATGGGTTAGGGTTAGGGTTATGGTTAGTTTTAGGGTTAGGGCTCGGTTTAGGGTACGGGTTAGGATTAGGGTACGCGTTAGGGTTAGGGTAGTTATTAAACCTCTCCCTCTCTCTAGATACCCCTTAGCACGTAAAGGAATATTATTTGGGGATCCAGCCATGGAGAAGAGTTCAGACACTAGGAGAAGATATGGAACACACCCATTATCAAGAAATCACATTAGGATTCTCTTTTTAACCTGTTCCTTAAAACACTAGTGCTTAGGAAATCTACTGGAGGCAGAAGCAGTCAAGGGTAGCTTAGGGTTAGGGTTAGGGTTAGGGTGAGGGTTAGGGTATGGCTTAGGGTACGGGTTCGGGGAGGGGTTCGTGTAGGGCGTAGGGTATGGGTTAGGGTTAGGGTTAGGGTTAGTGTTAGGGTTAGGGCTCGGTTTAGGGTACGGGTTAGGATTAGGGTACGCGTTAGGGTAAGGGTAGGGGTTAGGGTTAGGGTACGCGATAGGGTGAGGTTAGTTATTAAACCTATCCCACTCTCTAGATACCCCTTAGCACGTAAAGGAATATTATTTGGGGATCCAGCCATGGAGAAGAGTTTAGACACTAGGAGAAGATAAGGAACACACGCATTATCAAGAAATCACATTAGGATTCTCTTTTTAACCTGTTCCTTAAAACACTAGTGCTTAGGAAATCTACTGGAGGCAGAAGCAGTCAAGCGTAGCTTAGGGTTAGGGTTAGGGTTAGATTGAGGTTTAGGGTACGGCTTAGGGTACGGGTTCGGGGAGGGGTTCGGGTAGGGCGTAGGGTATGGGTTAGGGTTAGGGTTAGGGTTAGTGTTAGGGTTAGGGCTCGGTTTAGGGTACGGGTTAGGATTAGGGTACGCGTTAGGGTTACGGTAGGGGTTAGGGTTTGGGTACGCGTTAGGGTGAGGGTAGTTATTAAACCTATCCCACTCTCTAGATACCCCTTAGCACGTAAAGGAATATTATTTTGGGGTCCAGCCATGGGGAAGAGTTTAGACACGAGGAGAAGATAAGGAACACACCCATTATCAAGAAATCACATTAGGATTCTCTTTTTAGCCTGTTCCTTAAAACACTAGTGCTTAGGAAATCTATTGGAGGCAGAAGCAGTCAAGGGTAGCTTAGGGTTAGGGTTAGGGTTAAGGTGAGGGTTAGGGTATGGCTTAGGGTACGGGTTCGGGGAGGGGTTCGGGTAGGGCGTAGGGTATGTGTTAGGGTTAGGGTTAGGGTTAGTGTTAGGGTTAGGGCTCGGTTTAGGGTATGGGTTAGGATTAGAGTACGCGTTAGGGTTAGGGTAGGGGTTAGGTTTAGGGTACGCGATAGGGTGAGGTTAGTTATTAAACCTATCCCACTCTCTAGATACCCCTTAGCACGTAAAGGAATATTATTTGGGGGTCCAGCCATGGAGAAGGTTTTAGACACTAGGAGAAGATAAGGAACACACGCATTATCAAGAAATCACATTAGGATTCTCTTTTTAACCTGTTCCTTAAAACACTAGTGCTTAGGAAATCTATTGGAGGCAGAAGCAGTCAAGGGTAGCTTAGGGTTAGGGTTAGGGTTATGGTGAGGGTTAGGGTACGGCTTAGGGTACGGGATCAGGGAGGGGTTCGGGTAGGGCGTAGGGTATGGGTTAGGGTTAGGGTTAGGGTTAGTGTTAGGGTTAGGGCTCGGTTTACGGTACGGGTTAGGATTAGGGTACGCGTTAGGGTTAGGGTAGGGGTTAGGGTTAGGGTACGCGTTAGGGTGAGGGTAGTTATTAAACCTATCCCACTCTCTAGATACCCCTTAGCACGTAAAGGAATATTATTTGGGGGTCCAGCCATGGAGAAGAGTTTAGACACTAGGAGAAGATAAGGAACACACCCATTATCAAGAAATCACATTAGGATTCTCTTTTTAACCTGTTCCTTAAAACACTAGTGTTTAGGAAATCTATTGGAGGCAGAAGCAGTCAAGGGTAGCTTATGGTTAGGGTTAGGGTTAGATTGAGGGTTAGGGTACGGCTTAGGGTACGGGTTCGGGGAGGGGTTCGGGTAGGGCGTAGGGTATGGGTTAGGGTTAGGGTTATGGTTAGTTTTAGGATTAGGGCTCGGTTTAGGGTATGGGTTAGGATTAGGGTACGCGTTAGGGTTAGGGTAGGGGTTAGGGTTAGGGTACGCGTTAGGGTGAGGGTAGTTATTAAACCTCTCCCTCTCTCTAGATACCCCTTAGAACGTAAAGGAATATTATTTGGGGGTCCAGCCATGGAGAAGAGTTCAGACACTAGGAGAAGATATGGAACACACCCATTATCACGAAATCACATTAGGATTCTCTTTTTAACCTGTTCCTTAAAACACTAGTGCTTAGGAAATCTATTGGAGGCAGAAGCAGTCAAGGGTAGCTTAGGGTTAGGGTGAGGGTTAGGGTACGGCTTAGGGTACGGGTTCGGGGAGGGGTTCGGGTAGGGCGCAGGGTATGGGTTAGGGTTAGGGTTAGTGTTAGGGTTAGGGCTCGGTTTAGGGTACGGGTTAGGATTAGGGTACGCGTTAGGGTTACGGTAGGGGTTAGGGTTTGGGTACGCGTTAGGGTGAGGGTAGTTATTAAACCTATCCCACTCTCTAGATACCCCTTAGCACGTAAAGGAATATTATTTGGGGGTCCAGCCATGGAGAAGAGTTTAGACACGAGGAGAAGATAAGGAACACACCCATTATCAAGAAATCACATTAGGATTCTCTTTTTAACCTGTTCCTTAAAACACTAGTGCTTAGGAAATCTATTGCAGGCAGAAGCAGTCAAGGGTAGCTTAGGGTTAGGGTTAGGGTTAAGGTGAGGGTTAGGGTATGGCTTAGGGTACGGGTTCGGGGAGGGGTTCGGGTAGGGCGTAGGGTATGGGTTAGGGTTAGGGTTAGGGTTAGTGTTAGGGTTAGGGCTCGGTTTAGGGTACAGGTTAAGATTAGGGTACGCGTTAGGGTTAGGGTAGGGGTTAGGGTTAGGGTACGCGATAGGGTGAGGTTAGTTATTAAACCTATCCCACTCTCTAGATACCCCTTAGCACGTAAAGGAATATTATTTGGGGGTCCAGCCATGGAGAAGAGTTTAGACACTAGGAGAAGATAAGGAACACACGCATTATCAAGAAATCACATTAGGATTCTCTTTTTAACCTGTTCCTTAAAACACTAGTGCTTAGGAAATCTATTGGAGGCAGAAGCAGTCAAGGGTAGCTTAGGGTTAGGGTGAGGGTTAGGGTACGGCTTAGGGTACGGATTCGGGGAGGGGTTCGGGAAGGGCGTAGGGTATGGGTTAGGGTTAGGGTTAGGGCTAGTGTTAGGGTTAGGGCTCGGTTTAGGGTACGGGTTAGGATTAGGGTATGTGTTAGGGTTAGGGTAGGGGTTAGGGTTAGGGTACGCGTTAGGGTGAGGGTTGTTATTAAACCTATCCCACTCTCTAGATACCCCTTAGCACGTAAAGGAATATTATTTGGGGGTCCAGCCATGGAGAAGAGTTTAGACACTAGGAGAAGATAAGGAACACACCCATTATCACGAAATCACATTAGGATTCTCTTTTTAACCTGTTCCTTAAAACACTAGTGCTTAGGAAATCTATTGGAGGCAGAAGCAGTCAAGGGTAGCTTAGGGATAGGGTTAGGTTTAGGGTGAGGGTTAGGGTATGGCTTAGGGTACGGGTTCGGGGAGGGGTTCGGGTAGGGCGTACGGTATGTGTTACGGTTAGGGTTAGGGTTAGTGTTAGGGTTAGGGCTCGGTTTAGGGTACGGGTTAGGATTAGGGTACGCGTTAGAGTTAGGGTAGGGGTTAGGGTTAGGGTAGGCGTTAGGGTGAGGGTAGTTATTAAACCTATCACACTCTCTAGATACCCCTTAGCACGTAAAGGAATATTATTTGGGGGTCCAGCCATGGACAAGAGTTTAGACACGAGGAGAAGATATGGAACACACCCATTATCAAGAAATCACATTAGGATTCTCTTTTTAACCTGTTCCTTAAAACACTAGTGCTTAGGAAATCTATTGGAGGCAGAAGCCGTCAAGGGTAGCTTAGGGTTAGGGTTAGGGTTATGGTGAGGGTTAGGGTACAGCTTAGGGTACGGGTTCAGGGAGGGGTTCGGGTAGGGCGTAGGGTATGGGTTAGGGTTAGGGTTAGGGTTAGTGTTAGGGTTAGGGCTCGGTTTAGGGTACAGATTAGGATTAGGGTACGCGTTAGGGTTAGGGTAGGGGTTAGGGTTAGGGTACGCGTTAGGGTGAGGGTAGTTATTAAACCTATCCCACTCTCTAAATACCCCTTAGCACGTAAAGGAATATTATTTGGGGGTCCAGCCATGGAGAAGGGTTTAGACACTAGGAGAAGATAAGGAACACACCCATTATCAAGAAGTCACATTAGGATTCTCTTTTTAACCTGTTCCTTAAAACACTAGTGCTTAGGAAATCTATTGGAGGCAGAAGCAGTCAAGGGTAGCTTATGGTTAGGGTTAGGGTTATATTGAGGGTTAGGGTACGGCTTAGGGTACGGGTTCGGGGAGGGGTTCGGGCAGGGCGTAGGGTATGGGTTAGGGTTAGGGTTATGGTTAGTTTTAGGGTTAGGGCTCGGTTTAGGGTACGGGTTAGGATTAGGGTACGCGTTAGGGTTAGGGTAGTTATTAAACCTCTCCCTCTATCTAGATACCCCTTAGCACGTAAAGGAATATTATTTGGGGGTCCAGCCATGGAGAAGAGTTCAGACACTAGGAGAAGATATGGAACACACCCATTATCAAGAAATCACATTAGGATTCTCTTTTTAACCTGTTCCTTAAAACACTAGTGCTTAGGAAATCTATTGGAGGCAGAAGCAGTCAAGGGTAGCTTAGGGTTAGGGTGAGGGTTAGGGTACGGCTTAGGGTACGGGTTCGGGGAGGGGTTCGGGTAGGGCGTAGGGTATGGGTTAGGGTTAGGGTTAGTGTTAGGGTTAGGGCTCGGTTTAGGGTACGGGTTAGGATTAGGGTACGCGTTAGGGTTAGGGTAGGGGTTAGGGTTAGGGTACGCTTTAGGGTGAGGGTAGTTATTAAACCTATCCCACTCTCTAGATACCCCTTAGCACTTAAAGGAATATTATTTGGGGGTCCAGCCATGGAGAAGAGTTTAGACACGAGGAGAAGATAAGGAACACACCCATTATCAAGAAATCACATTAGGATTCTCTTTTTAACCTGTTCCTTAAAACACTAGTGCTTAGGAAATCTACTGGAGGCAGAAGCAGTCAAGGGTAGCTTAGGGTTAGGGTTAGGGTTAGGGTGAGGGTTAGGGTATGGCTTAGGGTACGGGTTCGGGGAGGGGTTCGTGTAGGGCGTAGGGTATGGGTTAGGGTTAGGGTTAGGGTTAGTGTTAGGGTTAGGGCTCGGTTTAGGGTACGGGTTAGGATTAGGGTACGCGTTAGGGTAAGGGTAGGGGTTAGGGTTAGGGTACGCGATAGGGTGAGGTTAGTTATTAAACCTATCCCACTCTCTAGATACCCCTTAGCACGTAAAGGAATATTATTTGGGGGTCCAGCCATGGAGAAGAGTTTAGACACTAGGAGAAGATAAGGAACACACGCATTATCAAGAAATCACATTAGGATTCTCTTTTTAACCTGTTCCTTAAAACACTAGTGCTTAGGAAATCTACTGGAGGCAGAAGCACTCAAGCGTAGCTTAGGGTTAGGGTTAGGGTTAGATTGAGGTTTAGGGTACGGCTTAGGGTACGGGTTCGGGGAGGGGTTCGGGTAGGGCGTAGGGTATGGGTTAGGGTTAGGGTTAGGGTTAGTGTTAGGGTTAGGGCTCGGTTTAGGGTACGGGTTAGGATTAGGGTACGCGTTAGGGTTACGGTAGGGGTTAGGGTTTGGGTACGCGTTAGGGTGAGGGTAGTTATTAAACCTATCCCACTCTCTAGATACCCCTTAGCACGTAAAGGAATATTATTTTGGGGTCCAGCCATGGGGAAGAGTTTAGACACGAGGAGAAGATAAGGAACACACCCATTATCAAGAAATCACATTAGGATTCTCTTTTTAGCCTGTTCCTTAAAACACTAGTGCTTAGGAAATCTATTGGAGGCAGAAGCAGTCAAGGGTAGCTTAGGGTTAGGGTTAGGGTTAAGGTGAGGGTTAGGGTATGGCTTAGGGTACGGGTTCGGGGAGGGGTTCGGGTAGGGCGTAGGGTATGGGTTAGGGTTAGGGTTAGGGTTAGTGTTAGGGTTAGGGCTCGGTTTAGGGTATGGGTTAGGATTAGAGTACGCGTTAGGGTTAGGGTAGGGGTTAGGTTTAGGGTACGCGATAGGGTGAGGTTAGTTATTAAACCTATCCCACTCTCTAGATACCCCTTAGCACGTAAAGGAATATTATTTGGGGGTCCAGCCATGGAGAAGGTTTTAGACACTAGGAGAAGATAAGGAACACACGCATTATCAAGAAATCACATTAGGATTCTCTTTTTAACCTGTTCCTTAAAACACTAGTGCTTAGGAAATCTATTGGAGGCAGAAGCAGTCAAGGGTAGCTTAGGGTTAGGGTTAGGGTTATGGTGAGGGTTAGGGTACGGCTTAGGGTACGGGTTCAGGGAGGGGTTCGGGTAGGGCGTAGGGTATGGGTTAGGGTTAGGGTTAGGGTTAGTGTTAGGGTTAGGGCTCGGTTTAGGGTACGGGTTAGGATTAGGGTACGCGTTAGGGTTAGGGTAGGGGTTAGGGTTAGGGTACGCGTTAGGGTGAGGGTAGTTATTAAACCTATCCCACTCTCTAGATACCCCTTAGCATGTAAAGGAATATTATTTGGGGGTCCAGCCATGGAGAAGAGTTTAGACACTAGGAGAAGATAAGGAACACACCCATTATCAAGAAATCACATTAGGATTCTCTTTTTAACCTGTTCCTTAAAACACTAGTGTTTAGGAAATCTACTGGAGGCAGAAGCAGTCAAGGGTAGCTTATGGTTAGGGTTAGGGTTAGATTGAGGGTTAGGGTTTGGCTTAGGTTACGGGTTCGGGGAGGGGTTCGGGTAGGGCGTAGGGTATGGGTTAGGGTTAGGGTTATGGTTAGTTTTAGGATTAGGGCTCGGTTTAGGGTATGGGTTAGGATTAGGGTACGCGTTAGGGTTAGGGTAGGGGTTAGGGTTAGGGTACGCGTTAGGGTGAGGGTAGTTATTAAACCTCTCCCTCTCTCTAGATACCCCTTAGCACGTAAAGGAATATTATTTGGGGGTCCAGCCTTGGAGAAGAGTTCAGACACTAGGAGAAGATATGGAACACACCCATTATCACGAAATCACATTAGGATTCTCTTTTTAACCTGTTCCTTAAAACACTAGTGCTTAGGAAATCTATTGGAGGCAGAAGCAGTCAAGGGTAGCTTAGGGTTAGGGTGAGGGTTAGGGTACGGCTTAGGGTACGGGTTCGGGGAGGGGTTCGGGTAGGGCGCAGGGTATGGGTTAGGGTTAGGGTTAGTGTTAGGGTTAGGGCTCGGTTTAGGGTACGGGTTAGGATTAGGGTACGCGTTAGGGTTACGGTAGGGGTTAGGGTTTGGGTACGCGTTAGGGTGAGGGTAGTTATTAAACCTATCCCACTCTCTAGATACCCCTTAGCACGTAAAGGAATATTATTTGGGGGTCCAGCCATGGAGAAGAGTTTAGACACGAGGAGAAGATAAGGAACACACCCATTATCAAGAAATCACATTAGGATTCTCTTTTTAACCTGTTCCTTAAAACACTAGTGCTTAGGAAATCTATTGCAGGCAGAAGCAGTCAAGGGTAGCTTAGGGTTAGGGTTAGGGTTAAGGTGAGGGTTAGGGTATGGCTTAGGGTACGGGTTCGGGGAGGGGTTCGGGTAGGGCGTAGGGTATGGGTTAGGGTTAGGGTTAGGGTTAGTGTTAGGGTTAGGGCTCGGTTTAGGGTACGGGTTAGGATTAGGGTACGCGTTAGGGTTAGGGTAGGGGTTAGGGTTAGGGTACGCGATAGGGTGAGGTTAGTTATTAAACCTATCCCACTCTCTAGATACCCCTTAGCACGTAAAGGAATATTATTTGGGGGTCCAGCCATGGAGAAGAGTTTAGACACTAGGAGAAGATAAGGAACACACGCATTATCAAGAAATCACATTAGGATTCTCTTTTTAACCTGTTCCTTAAAACACTAGTGCTTAGGAAATCTATTGGAGGCAGAAGCAGTCAAGGGTAGCTTAGGGTTAGGGTGAGGGTTAGGGTACGGCTTAGGGTACGGATTCGGGGAGGGGTTCGGGAAGGGCGTAGGGTATGGGTTAGGGTTAGGGTTAGGGCTAGTGTTAGGGTTAGGGCTCGGTTTAGGGTACGGGTTAGGATTAGGGTACGTGTTAAGGTTAGGGTAGGGGTTAGGGGTAGGGTACGCGTTAGGGTGAGGGTAGTTATTAAACCTATCCCACTCTCTAGATACCCCTTAGCACGTAAAGGAATATTATTTGGGTGTCCAGCCATGGAGAAGAGTTTAGACACTAGGAGAAGATAAGGAACACACCCATTATCAAGAAATCACATAAGGATTCTCTTTTTACCCTGTTCCTTAAAACACTAGTGCTTAGGAATTCTATTGGAGGCAGAAGCAGTCAAGGGTAGCTTAGGGTTCGGGTTAGGGTTAGGGTGAGGTTTAGGGTACGGCTTAGGGTACGGGTTCGGGGAGGGGTTCGGGTAGGGCGTAGGGTATGGGTTAGGGTTAGGGTTAGTGTTAGGGTTAGGGCTCGGTTTAGGGTACGGGTTAGGATTAGGGTACGCGTTAGGGTTACGGTAGGGGTTAGGGTTTGGGTACGCGTTAGGGTGATGGTAGTTATTAAACCTATCCCACTCTCTAGATACCCCTTAGCACGTAAAGGAATATTATTTGGGGGTCCAGCCATGGAGAAGAGTTTAGACACGAGGAGAAGATAAGGAACACACCCATTATCAAGAAATCACATTAGGATTCTCTTTTTAACCTGTTCCTTAAAACACTAGTGCTTAGGAAATCTATTGGAGGCAGAAGCCGTCAAGGGTAGCTTAGGGTTAGGGTTAGGGTTAGGGTGAGGGTTAGGGTACGGCGTAGGGTACGGGTTCAGGGAGGGGTTCGGGTAGGGCGTAGTGTATGGGTTAGGGTTAGGGTTAGGGTTAGTGTTAGGGTTAGGGCTCGGTTTAGGGTACGGGTTAGGATTAGGGTACGCGTTAGGGTTAGGGTAGGGGTTAGGGTTAGGGTACGCTTTAGGGTGAGGGTAGTTATTAAACCTATCCCACTCTCTAGATACCCCTTAGCACGTAAAGGAATATTCTTTGGGGGTCCAGCCATGGAGAAGAGTTTAGACACGAGGAGAAGATAAGGAACACACCCATTATCAAGAAATCACATTAGGATTCTCTTTTTAACCTGTTCCTTAAAACACTAGTGCTTAGGAAATCTATTGGAGGCAGAAGCAGTCAAGGGTAGCTTAGGGTTAGGGTTAGGGTTAGGGTGAGGGTTAGGGTATGGCTTAGGGTACGGGTTCGGGGAGGGGTTCGGGTAGGGCGTAGGGTATGGGTTAGGTTTAGGGTTAGGGTTAGTGTTAGGGTTAGGGCTCGGCTTAGGGTACGGGTTAGGATTAGGGTACGCGTTAGGGTTAGGGTAGGGGTTAGGGTTAGGGTACGCGATAGGGTGAGGTTAGTTATTAAACCTATCCCACTCTCTAGATACCCCTTAGCACGTAAAGGAATATTATTTGGGGGTCCAGCCATGGAGAAGAGTTTAGACACTAGGAGAAGATAAGGAACACACGCATTAGCAAGAAATCACATTAGGATTCTCTTTTTAACCTGTTCCTTGAAACACTAGTGCTTAGGAAATCTCTTGCAGGCAGAAGCAGTCAAGGGTAGCTTAGGGTTAGGGTTAGGGTTAGGGTGAGGTTTAGGGTACGGCGTAGGGTACGGGTTCAGGGAGGGGTTCGGGTAGGGCGTAGTGTATGGGTTAGGGTTAGGGTTAGGGTTAGTGTTAGGGTTAGGGCTCGGTTTAGGGTACGGGTTAGGATTAGGGTACGCGTTAGGGTTAGGGTAGGGGTTAGGGTTAGGGTACGCTTTAGGGTGAGGGTAGTTATTAAACCTATCCCACTCTCTAGATACCCCTTAGTACGTAAAGGAATATTATTTGGGGGTCCAGCCATGGAGAAGAGTTTAGACACGAGGAGAAGATAAGGAACACACCCATTATCAAGAAATCACATTAGGATTCTCTTTTTAACCTGTTCCTTAAAACACTAGTGCTTAGGAATTCTATTGGAGGCAGAAGCAGTCAAGGGTAGCTTAGGGTTCGGGTTAGGGTTAGGGTGAGGGTTAGGGTACGGCTTATGGTACGGGTTCGGGGAGGGGTTCGGGTAGGTCGTAGGGTATGGGTTAGGGTTAGGGTTAGGGTTGGTGTTAGGATTAGGGCTCGGTTTAGGGTACGGGTTAGGATTAGGGTTCGCGTTAGGGTTAGGGTAGGGGTTAGGGTTAGGGTACGCGTTAGGGTGAGGGTAGTTATTAAACCTATCCCACTCTCTAGATACTCCTTAGCTCGTAAAGGAATATTATTTGGGGGTCCAGCCATGGAGAAGAGTTTAGACACGAGGAGAAGATAAGGAACACACCCATTATCAAGAAATCACCTTAGGATTCTCTTTTTAACCTGTTCCTTAAAACACTAGTGCTTAGGAAATCTATTGGAGGCAGAAGCAGTCAAGGGTAGCTTAGGGTTAGTGTTAGGGTTAAGGTGAGGGTTAGGGTATGGCTTAGGGTACGGGTTCGGGGAGGGGTTCGGGTAGGGCGTAGCGTATGTGTTAGGGTTAGGGTTAGGGCTAGTGTTAGGATTAGGGCTCGGTTTAGGGTAAGGGTTAGGATTAGGGTACGTGTTAAGGTTAGGGTAGGGGTTAGGGTTAGGGTACGCGTTAGGGTGAGGGTAGTTATTAAACCTCTCCCTCTCTCTAGATACCCCTTAGCACGTAAAGGAATATTATTTGGGGGTCCAGCCATGGAGAAGAGTTCAGACACTAGGAGAAGATATGGAACACACCCATTATCACGAAATCACATTAGGATTCACTTTTTAACCTGTTCCTTAAAACACTAGTGCTTAGGAATTCTATTGGAGGCAGAAGCAGTCAAGGGTAGCTTAGGGTTAGGGTGAGGGTTAGGGTACGGCTTAGGGTACGGGTTCGGGGAGGGGTTCGGGTAGGGCGTAGGGTATGGGTTAGGGTTAGGGTTAGTGTTAGGGTTAGGGCTCGGTTTAGGGTACGGTTTAGGATTAGGGTACGCGTTAGGGTTACGGTAGGGGTTAGGGTTTGGGTACGCGTTAGGGTGAGGGTAGTTATTAAACCTATCCCACTCTCTAGATACCCCTTAGCACGTAAAGGAATATTATTTGGGGGTCCAGCCATGGAGAAGAGTTTAGACACGAGGAGAAGATAAGGAACACACCCATTATCAAGAAATCACATTAGGATTCTCTTTTTAACCTGTTCCTTAAAACACTAGTGCTTAGGTAATCTATTGGAGGCAGAAGCCGTCAAGGGTAGCTTAGGGTTAGGGTTAGGGTTAGGGTGAGGGTTAGGGTACGGCGTAGGGTACGGGTTCAGCGAGGGGTTCGGGTAGGGCGTAGGGTATGTGTTAGGGTTAGGGTTAGGGTTAGTGTTAGGGTTAGGGCTCGGTTTAGGGTACGGGTTAAGATTAGGGTACGCGTTAGGGTTAGGGTAGTGGTTAGGGTTAGGGTACGCTTTAGGGTGAGGGTAGTTATTAAACCTATCCCACTCTCTAGATACCCCTTAGTACGTAAAGGAATATTATTTGGGGGTCCAGTCGTGGAGAAGAGTTTAGACACGAGGAGAAGATAAGGAACACACCCATTATCAGGAAATCACATTAGGATTCTCTTTTTAACCTGTTCCTTAAAACACTAGTGCTTAGGAAATCTATTGGAGGAGAAGCAGTCAAGGGTAGCTTAGGGTTAGGGTTAGGGTTAGGGTGAGGGTTAGGGTATGGCTTAGGGTACGGGTTCGGAGAGGGGTTCGTGTAGGGCGTAGGGTATGGGTTAGGGTTAGGGTTAGGGTTAGTGTTAGGGTTAGGGCTCGGTTTAGGGTACGGGTTAGGATTAGGGTACGCGTTAGGGTTAGGGTAGGGGTTAGGATTAGGGTACGCGTTAGGGTGAGGTTAGTTATTAAACCTCTCCCTCTCTCCAGATACCCCTTAGCACGTAAAGGAATATTATTTGGGGATCCAGCCTTGGAGAAGAGTTTAGACACTAGGAGAAGATAAGGAACACACCCATTATCAAGAAATCACATTAGGATTCTCTTTTTAACCTGTTCCTTAAAACACTAGTGCTTAGGAAATCTATTGGAGGCAGAAGCAGTCAAGGGTAGCTTAGGGTTAGGGTTAGGGTTAGGGTGAGGGTTAGGGTATGGTTTAGGGTACGGGTTCGGGGAGGGGTTCGGGTAGGGCGTAGGATATGGGTTAGGGATAGGGTTAGGGTTAGGGTTAGGGTTAGGGCTCGGTTTAGGGTACGGGTTAGGATTAGGGTACGCGTTAGGGTTACGGTAGGGGTTAGGGTTTGGGTACGCGTTAGGGTGAGGGTAGTTATTAAACCTATCCCACTCTCTAGATACCCCTTAGCACGTAAAGGAATATTATTTGGGGGTCCAGCCATGGAGAAGAGTTTAGACACGAGGAGAGGATAAGGAACACACCCATTATCAAGAAATCACATTAGGATTCTCTTTTTAACCTGTTCCTTAAAACACTAGTGCTTAGGAAATCTATTGCAGGCAGAAGCAGTCAAGGGTAGCTTAGGGTTAGGGTTAGGGTTAAGGTGAGGGTTAGGGTATGGCTTAGGGTACGGGTTCTGGGAGGGGTTCGGGTAGGGCGTAGGGTATGGGTTAGGGTTAGGGTTAGGGTTAGTGTTAGGGTTAGGGCTCAGTTTAGGGTACGGGTTAGGATTAGGGTACGCGTTAGGGTTAGGGTAGGGGTTAGGGTTAGGGTACGCGTTAGGGTGAGGTTAGTTATTAAACCTATCCCATCCTCTAGATACCCCTTAGCACGTAAAGGAATATTATTTGGGGGTCCAGCCATGGAGAAGAGTTTAGACACTAGGAGAAGATAAGGAACACACGCATTATCAAGAAATCACATTAGGATTCTCTTTTTAACCTGTTCCTTAAAACACTAGTGCTTAGGAAATCTATTGGAGGCAGAAGCCGTCAAGGGTAGCTTAGGGTTAGGGTTAGGGTTAGGGTGAGGGTTAGGGTACGGCGTAGGGTACGGGTTCAGGGAGGGGTTCGGGTAGGGCGTAGTGTATGGGTTAGGGTTAGGGTTAGGGTTAGTGTTAGGGTTAGGGCTCGGTTTAGGGTACGGGTTAGGATTAGGGTACGCGTTAGGGTTAGGGTAGGGGTTAGGGTTAGGGTACGCTTTAGGGTGAGGGTAGTTATTAAACCTATCCCACTCTCTAGATACCCCTTAGCACGTAAAGGAATATTATTTGGGGGTCCAGCCATGGAGAAGAGTTTAGACACGAGGAGAAGATAAGGAACACACCCATTATCAAGAAATCACATTAGGATTCTCTTTTTAACCTGTTCCTTAAAACACTAGTGCTTAGGAAATCTATTGGAGGCAGAAGCAGTCAAGGGTAGCTTAGGGTTAGGGTTAGGGTTAGGGTGAGGGTTAGGGTATGGCTTAGGGTACGGGTTCGGGGAGGGGTTCGGGTAGGGCGTAGGGTATGGGTTGGTTTAGGGTTAGGGTTAGTGTTAGGGTTAGGGCTCGGCTTAGGGTACGGGTTAGGATTAGGGTACGCGTTAGGGTTAGGGTAGGGGTTAGGGTTAGGGTACGCGATAGGGTGAGGTTAGTTATTAAACCTATCCCACTCTCTAGATACCCCTTAGCACGTAAAGGAATATTATTTGGGGGTCCAGCCATGGAGAAGAGTTTAGACACTAGGAGAAGATAAGGAACACACGCATTAGCAAGAAATCACATTAGGATTCTCTTTTTAACCTGTTCCTTAAAACACTAGTGCTTAGGAAATCTATTGGAGGCAGAAGCAGTCAAGGGTAGCTTAGGGTTAGGGTTAGGGTTAGGGTGAGGGTTAGGGTACGGCTTAGGGTACGGGTTCGGTGAGGGATTCGGGTAGGGCGTAGGGTATGGGTTAGGGTTAGGGTTAGGGTTAGTGTTAGGGTTAGGGCTCGGTTTAGGGTACGGGTTAGGATTAGGGTACGCGTTAGTGTTAGGGTAGGGTTTAGGGTTAGGGTACGCGATAGGGTGAGTTTAGTTATTAAACCTATCCCACTCTCTAGATACCCCTTAGCACGTAAAAGAATATTATTTGGGGGTCCAGCCATGGAGAAGCGTTTAGACACTAGGAGAAGATAAGGAACACACCCATTATCAAGAAATCACATTAGGATTCTCTTTTTAACCTGTTCCTTAAAACACTAGTGCTTAGGAAATCTACTGGAGGCGGAAGCAGTCAAGGGTAGCTTAGGGTTATGGTTAGGGTTAGATTGAGGTTTAGGGTACGGCTTAGGGTACGGGTTCGGGGAGGGGTTCGGGTAGGGCGTAGGGTATGGGTTAGGGTTAGGGTTAGGGTTAGTGTTAGGGTTAGGGCTCGGTTTAGAGTACCGGTTAGGATTAGGGTACGCGTTAGGGTTAGGGTAGGGGTTAGGGTTAGGGTACGCGTTAGGGTGAGGTTAGTTATTAAACCTCTCCCTCTCTCCAGATACCCCTTAGCACGTAAAGGAATATTATTTGGGGGTCCAGCCTTGGAGAAGAGTTTAGACACTAGGAGAAGATAAGGAACACACCCATTATCAAGAAATCACATTAGGATTCTCTTTTTAATCTGTTCCTTAAAACACTAGTGCTTAGGAAATCTATTGGAGGCAGAAGCAGTCAAGGGTAGCTTAGGGTTAGGGTTAGGGTTAGGGTGAGGGTTAGGGTATGGCTTAGGGTACGGGTTCGGGGAGGGGTTCGGGTAGGGCGTAGGGTATGGCTTAGGGTTAGGGTTAGGGTTAGTGTTAGGGTTAGGGCTCGGTTTAGGGTACGGGTTAGGATTAGGTTACGCGTTAGGGTTACGGTAGGGGTTAGGGTTTGGGTACGCGTTAGGGTGAGGGTAGTTATTAAACCTATCCCACTCTCTAGATACCCCTTAGCACGTAAAGGAATATTATTTTGGGGTCCAGCCATGGAGAAGAGTTTAGACACGAGGAGAAGATAAGGAACACACCCATTATCAAGAAATCACATTAGGATTCTCTTTTTAACCTGTTCCTTGAAACACTAGTGCTTAGGAAATCTATTGCAGGCAGAAGCAGTCAAGGGTAGCTTAGGGTTAGGGTTAGGGTTAAGGTGAGGGTTAGGGTATGGCTTAGGGTACGGGTTCGGGTAGGGGTTCGGGTAGGGCGTAGGGTATGGGTTAGGGTTAGGGTTAGGGTTAATGTTAGGGTTAGGGCTCGGTTTAGGTTACGGGTTAGGATTAGGGTACGCGTTAGGGTTAGGGTAGGGGTTAGGGTTAGGGTACGCGATACGGTGAGGTTAGTTATTAAACCTATCCCACTCTCTAGATACCCCTTAGCACGTAAAGGAATATTATTTGGGGGTCCAGCCATGGAGAAGAGTTTAGACACTAGGAGAAGATAAGGAACACACGCATTATCAAGAAATCACATTAGGATTCTCTTTTTGACCTGTTCCTTAAAACACTAGTGCTTAGGAAATCTATTGGAGGCAGAAGCAATCAAGGGTAGCTTAGGGTTAGGGTGAGGGTTAGGGTACGGCTTAGGGTACGGATTCGGGGAGGGGTTCGGGAAGGGCGTAGGGTATGGGTTAGGGTTAGGGTTAGGGCTAGTGTTAGGGTTAGGGCTCGGTTTAGGGTACGGGTTAGGATTAGGTTACGTGTTAAGGTTAGGGTAGGGGTTAGGGGTAGGGTACGCGTTAGGGTGAGGGGAGTTATTAAACCTATCCCACTCTCTAGAAACCCCTTAGCACGTAAAGGAATATTATTTGGGGGTCCAGCCATGGAGAAGAGTTTAGACACTAGGAGAAGATAAGGAACACACCCATTATCAAGAAATCACATTAGGATTCTCTTTTTAACCTGTTCCTTAAAACACTAGTGCTTAGGAATTCTATTGGAGGCAGAAGCAGTCAAGGGTAGCTTAGGGTTCGGGTTAGGGTTAGGGTGAGGGTTAGGGTACGGCTTATGGTACGGGTTCGGGGAGGGGTTCGGGTAGGTCGTAGGGTATGGGTTAGGGTTAGGGTTAGGGTTGGTGTTAGGATTAGGGCTCGGTTTAGGGTACGGGTTAGGATTAGGGTTCGCGTTAGGGTTAGGGTAGGGGTTAGGGTTAGGGTACGCGTTAGGGTGAGGGTAGTTATTAAACCTATCCCACTCTCTAGATACCCCTTAGCTCGTAAAGGAATATTATTTGGGGGTCCAGCCATGGAGAAGAGTTTAGACACGAGGAGAAGATAAGGAACACACCCATTATCAAGAAATCACATTAGGATTCTCTTTTTAACCTGTTCCTTAAAACACTAGTGCTTAGGAAATCTATTGGAGGCAGAAGCAGTCAAGGGTAGCTTAGGGTTAGGGTGAGGGTTAGGGTACGGCTTAGGGTACGGGTTCGGGGAGGGGTTCGGGTAGGGCGTAGGGTATGGGTTAGGGTTAGGGTTAGGGCTAGTGTTAGGGTTAGGGCTCGGTTTAGGGTACGGGTTAGGATTAGGGTACGCGTTAGGGTTACGGTAGGGGTTAGGGTTTGGGTACGCGTTAGGGTGAGGGTAGTTATTAAACCTATCCCACTCTCTAGATACCCCTTAGCACGTAAAGGAATATTATTTGGGGGTCCAGCCATGGAGAAGAGTTTAGACACGAGGAGAAGATAAGGAACACACCCATTATCAAGAAATCACATTAGGATTCTCTTTTTAACCTGTTCCTTAAAACACTAGTGCTTAGGAAATCTATTGGAGGCAGAAGCCGTCTAGGGTAGCTTAGGGCTAGGGTTACGGTTAGGGTGAGGGTTAGGGTACGGCTTAGGGTACGGGTTCGGGGAGGGGTTCGGGTAGGGCGTAGGGTATGGGTTAGGGTTAGGGTTAGGGTTAGTGTTAGGGTTAGGGCTCGGTTTAGGGTACGGTTTAGGATTAGGGTACGCGTTAGGGTTACGGTAGGGGTTAGGGTTTGGGTACGCATTAGGGTGAGGGTAGTTATTAAACCTATCCCATTCTCTAGATACCCCTTAGCACGTAAAGGAATATTATTTGGGGGTCCAGCCATGGAGAAGAGTTTAGACACTAGGAGAAGATAAGGAACACACCCATTATCACGAAATCACATTAGGATTCTCTTTTTAACCTGTTCCTTAAAACACTAGTGCTTAGGAAATCTATTGGAGGCAGAAGCCGTCAAGGGTAGCTTAGGGTTAGGGTTAGGGTTAGGGTGAGAGTTAGGGTACGGCTTAGGGTACGGGTTCAGTGAGGGGTTCGGGTAGGGCGTAGGGTATGGGTTAGGGTTAGGGTTAGGGTTAGTGTTAGGGTTAGGGCTCGGTTTAGGGTACGGGTTAGGATTAGGGTACGCGTTCGGGTTAGGGTAGGGGTTAGGGTTAGGGTACACGTTAGGGTGAGGGTAGTTATTAAACCTATCCCACTCTCTAGATACCCCTTAGCACGTAAAGGAATATTATTTGGGGGTCCAGCCGTGGAGAAGAGTTTAGACACGAGGAGAAGATAAGGAACACACCCATTATCAGGAAATCACATTAGGATTCTCTTTTTAACCTGTTCCTTAAAACACTAGTGCTTAGGAAATCTATTGGAGGAGAAGCAGTCAAGGGTAGCTTAGGGTTAGGGTTAGGGTTAGGGTGAGGGTTAGGGTATGGCTTAGGGTACGGGTTCGGAGAGGGGTTCGTGTAGGGCGTAGGGTATGGGTTAGGGTTAGGGTTAGGGTTAGTGTTAGGGTTAGGGCTCGGTTTAGGGTACGGGTTAGGATTAGGGTACGCCTTAGTGTTAGGGTAGGGTTTAGAGTTAGGGTACGCGATAGGGTGAGGTTAGTTTTTAAACCTATCCCACTCTCTAGATACCCCTTAGCACGTAAAGGAATATTATTTGGGGGTCCAGCCATGGAGAAGCGTTTAGACACTAGGAGAAGATAAGGAACACACCCATTATCAAGAAATCACATTAGGATTCTCTTTTTAACCTGTTCCTTAAAACACTAGTTCTTAGGAAATCTACTGGAGGCAGAAGCAGTCAAGGGTAGCTTAGGGTTAGGGTTAGGGTTAGATTGAGGTTTAGGGTACGGCTTAGGGTACGGGTTCGGGGAGGGGTTCGGGTAGGGCGTAGGGTATGGGTTAGGGTTAGGGTTAGGGTTAGTGTTAGGGTTAGGGCTCGGTTTAGAGTACGGGTTAGGATTAGGGTACGCGTTAGGGTTAGGGTAGGGGTTAGGATTAGGGTACGCGTTAGGGTGAGGTTAGTTATTAAACCTCTCCCTCTCTCCAGATACCCCTTAGCACGTAAAGGAATATTATTTGGGGATCAAGCCTTGGAGAAGAGTTTAGACACTAGGAGAAGATAAGGAACACACCCATTATCAAGAAATCACATTAGGATTCTCTTTTTAACCTGTTCCTTAGAACACTAGTGCTTAGGAAATCTATTGGAGGCAGAAGCAGTCAAGGGTAGCTTAGGGTTAGGGTTAGGGTTAGGGTGAGGGTTAGGGTATGGTTTAGGGTACGGGTTCGGGGAGGGGTTCGGGTAGGGCGTAGGATATGGGTTAGGGATAGGGTTAGGGTTAGTGTTAGGGTTAGGGCTCGGTTTAGGGTACGGGTTAGGATTAGGGTACGCGTTAGGGTTACGGTAGGGGTTAGGGTTTGGGTACGCGTTAGGGTGAGGGTAGTTATTAAACCTATCCCACTCTCTAGATACCCCTTAGCACGTAAAGGAATATTATTTGGGGGTCCAGCCATGGAGAAGAGTTTAGACACGAGGAGAGGATAAGGAACACACCCATTATCAAGAAATCACATTAGGATTCTCTTTTTAACCTGTTCCTTAAAACACTAGTGCTTAGGAAATCTATTGCAGGCAGAAGCAGTCAAGGGTAGCTTAGGGTTAGGGTTAGGGTTAAGGTGAGGGTTAGGGTATGGCTTAGGGTACGGGTTCGGGGAGGGGTTCGGGTAGGGCGTAGGGTATGGGTTAGGGTTAGGGTTAGGGTTAGTGTTAGGGTTAGGGCTCAGTTTAGGGTATGGGTTAGGATTAGGGTACGCGTTAGTGTTAGGGTAGGGGTTAGGGTTAGGGTACGCGATAGGGTGAGGTTAGTTATTAAACCTATCCCATCCTCTAGATACCCCTTAGCACGTAAAGGAATATTATTTGGGGGTCCAGCCATGGAGAAGAGTTTAGACACTAGGAGAAGATAAGGAACACACGCATTATCAAGAAATCACATTAGGATTCTCTTTTTAACCTGTTCCTTAAAACACTAGTGCTTAGGAAATCTATTGGAGGCAGAAGCAGTCAAGGATAGCTTAGGGTTAGGGTGAGGGTTAGGGTACGGCTTAGGATACGGGTTTGGGGAGGGGTTCGGGTAGGGCATAGGGGATGGGTTAGGGTTAGGGTTAGGGTTAGTGTTAGGGTTAGGGCTCGGTTTAGGGTACGGGTTAGGATTAGGGTACGCGTTCGGGTTAGGGTAGGGGTTAGGGTTAGGGTACGCATTAGGGTGAGGGTAGTTATTAAACCTATCCCACTCTCTAGATACCCCTTAGCACGTAAAGGAATATTATTTGGGGGTCCAGCCATGGAGAAGAGTTTAGACACTAGGAGAAGATAAGGAACACACCCATTATCACGAAATCACATTAGGATTCTCTTTTTAACCTGTTCCTTAAAACACTAGTGCTTAGGAAATCTATTGGAGGCAGAAGCCGTCAAGGGTAGCTTAGGGTTAGGGTTAGGGTTAGGGTGAGATTTAGGGTACGGCTTAGGGTACGGGTTCAGTGAGGGGTTCGGGTAGGGCGTAGGGTATGGGTTAGGGTTAGGGTTAGGGTTAGTGTTAGGGTTAGGGCTCGGTTTAGGGTAGGGGTTAGGATTAGGGTACGCGTTAGGGTTAGGGTAGGGGTTAGGGTTAGGGTACGCGTTAGTGTGAGGGTAGTTATTAAACCTATCCCACTCTCTATATACCCCTTAGCACGTAAAGGAATATTATTTGGGGGTCCAGCCATGGAGAATAGTTTAGACACTAGGAGAAGATAAGGAACACACCCATTATCACGAAATCACATTAGGATTCTCTTTTTAACCTGTTCCTTAAAACACTAGTGCTTAGGAAATCTATTGGAGGCAGAAGCAGTCAAGGGTAGCTTAGGGTTAGGGTTAGGGTTAGGGTGAGGGTTAGGGTTTGGCTTAGGGTACGGGTTCGGGGAGGGGTTCGGGTAGGGCGTAGGGTATGGGTTAGGGTTAGGGTTAGGGTTAGTGTTAGGTTTAGGGCTCGGTTTAGGGTACGGGTTAGGATTAGGGTACACGTTAGGGTTACGGTAGGGGTTAGGGTTTGGCTACGCGTTAGGGTGAGGGTAGTTATTAAACCTATCCCACTCTCTAGATACCCCTTACCACGTAAAGGAATATTATTTTGGGGTCCAGCCATGGAGAAGAGTTTAGACACGAGGAGAAGATAAGGAACACACCCATTATCAAGAAATCACATTAGGATTCTCCTTTTAACCTGTTCCTTAAAACACTAGTGCTTAGGAAATCTATTGCAGGCAGAAGCAGTCAAGGGTAGCTTAGGGTTAGGGTTAGGGTTAAGGTGAGTATTAGGGTATGGCTTAGGGTACGGGTTCGGGGAGGGGTTCGGGTAGGGCGTAGGGTATGGGTTAGGGTTAGGGATAGGGTTAGTGTTAGGGTTAGGGCTCGGTTTAGGGTACGGGTTAGGATTAGGGTATGCGTTAGGGTTAGGGTAGGGGTTAGGGTTAGGGTACGCGATAGGGTGAGGTTAGTTATTAAACCTATCCCACTCTCCAGATACCCCTTAGCACGTAAAGGAATATTATTTGGGGGTCCATCCATGGAGAAGAGTTTAGACACTAGGAGAAGATAAGGAACACACCCATTATCAAGAAATCACATTAGGATTCTCTTTTTAACCTGTTCCTTAAAACACTAGTTCTTAGGAAATCTACTGGAGGCAGAAGCAGTCAAGGGTAGCTTAGGGTTAGGGTTAGGGTTAGATTGAGGTTTAGGGTACGGCTTAGGGTACGGGTTCGGGGAGGGGTTCGGGTAGGGCGTAGGGTATGGGTTAGGGTTAGGGTTAGGGTTAGTGTTAGGGTTAGGGCTCGGTTTAGAGTACGGGTTAGGATTAGGGTACGCGTTAGGGTTAGGGTAGGGGTTAGGATTAGGGTACGCGTTAGGGTGAGGTTAGTTATTAAACCTCTCCCTCTCTCCAGATACCCCTTAGCACGTAAAGGAATATTATTTGGGGATCCAGCCTTGGAGAAGAGTTTAGACACTAGGAGAAGATAAGGAACACACCCATTATCAAGAAATCACATTAGGATTCTCTTTTTAACCTGTTCCTTAGAACACTAGTGCTTAGGAAATCTATTGGAGGCAGAAGCAGTCAAGGGTAGCTTAGGGTTAGGGTTAGGGTTAGGGTGAGGGTTAGGGTATGGTTTAGGGTACGGGTTCGGGGAGGGGTTCGGGTAGGGCGTAGGATATGGGTTAGGGATAGGGTTAGGGTTAGTGTTAGGGTTAGGGCTCGGTTTAGGGTACGGGTTAGGATTAGGGTACGCGTTAGGGTTACGGTAGGGGTTAGGGTTTGGGTACGCGTTAGGGTGAGGGTAGTTATTAAACCTATCCCACTCTCTAGATACCCCTTAGCACGTAAAGGAATATTATTTGGGGGTCCAGCCATGGAGAAGAGTTTAGACACGAGGAGAGGATAAGGAACACACCCATTATCAAGAAATCACATTAGGATTCTCTTTTTAACCTGTTCCTTAAAACACTAGTGCTTAGGAAATCTATTGCAGGCAGAAGCAGTCAAGGGTAGCTTAGGGTTAGGGTTAGGGTTAAGGTGAGGGTTAGGGTATGGCTTAGGGTACGGGTTCGGGGAGGGGTTCGGGTAGGGCGTAGGGTATGGGTTAGAGTTAGGGTTAGGGTTAGTGTTAGGGTTAGGGCTCAGTTTAGGGTATGGGTTAGGATTAGGGTACGCGTTAGTGTTAGGGTAGGGGTTAGGGTTAGGGTACGCGATAGGGTGAGGTTAGTTATTAAACCTATCCCATCCTCTAGATACCCCTTAGCACGTAAAGGAATATTATTTGGGGGTCCAGCCATGGAGAAGAGTTTAGACACTAGGAGAAGATAAGGAACACACGCATTATCAAGAAATCACATTAGGATTCTCTTTTTAACCTGTTCCTTAAAACACTAGTGCTTAGGAAATCTATTGGAGGCAGAAGCAGTCAAGGATAGCTTAGGGTTAGGGTGAGGGTTAGGGTACGGCTTAGGATACGGGTTTGGGGAGGGGTTCGGGTAGGGCATAGGGGATGGGTTAGGGTTAGGGTTAGGGTTAGTGTTAGGGTTAGGGCTCGGTTTAGGGTACGGGTTAGGATTAGGGTACGCGTTCGGGTTAGGGTAGGGGTTAGGGTTAGGGTACGCATTAGGGTGAGGGTAGTTATTAAACCTATCCCACTCTCTAGATACCCCTTAGCACGTAAAGGAATATTATTTGGGGGTCCAGCCATGGAGAAGAGTTTAGACACTAGGAGAAGATAAGGAACACACCCATTATCACGAAATCACATTAGGATTCTCTTTTTAACCTGTTCCTTAAAACACTAGTGCTTAGGAAATCTATTGGAGGCAGAAGCCGTCAAAGGTAGCTTAGGGTTAGGGTTAGGGTTAGGGTGAGATTTAGGGTACGGCTTAGGGTACGGGTTCAGTGAGGGGTTCGGGTAGGGCGTAGGGTATGGGTTAGGGTTAGGGTTAGGGTTAGTGTTAGGGTTAGGGCTCGGTTTAGGGTACGGGTTAGGATTAGGGTACGCGTTAGGGTTAGGGTAGGGGTTAGGGTTAGGGTACGCGTTAGTGTGAGGGTAGTTATTAAACCTATCCCACTCTCTATATACCCCTTAGCACGTAAAGGAATATTATTTGGGAGTCCAGCCATGGAGAATAGTTTAGACACTAGGAGAAGATAAGGAACACACCCATTATCACGAAATCACATTAGGATTCTCTTTTTAACCTGTTCCTTAAAACACTAGTGCTTAGGAAATCTATTGGAGGCAGAAGCAGTCAAGGGTAGCTTAGGGTTAGGGTTAGGGTTAGGGTGAGGGTTAGGGTATGGCTTAGGGTACGGGTTCGGGGAGGGGTTCGGGTAGGGCGTAGGGTATGGGTTAGGGTTAGGGTTAGGGTTAGTGTTAGGGTTAGGGCTCGGTTTAGGGTACGGGTTAGGATTAGGGTACACGTTAGGGTTACGGTAGGGGTTAGGGTTTGGCTACGCGTTAGGGTGAGGGTAGTTATTAAACCTATCCCACTCTCTAGATACCCCTTACCACGTAAAGGAATATTATTTTGGGGTCCAGCCATGGAGAAGAGTTTAGACACGAGGAGAAGATAAGGAACACACCCATTATCAAGAAATCACATTAGGATTCTCCTTTTAACCTGTTCCTTAAAACACTAGTGCTTAGGAAATCTATTGCAGGCAGAAGCAGTCAAGGGTAGCTTAGGGTTAGGGTTAGGGTTCAGGTGAGTGTTAGGGTATGGCTTAGGGTACGGGTTCGGGGAGGGGTTCGGGTAGGGCGTAGGGTATGGGTTAGGGTTAGGGATAGGGTTAGTGTTAGGTTAGGGCTCGGTTTAGGGTACGGGTTAGGATTAGGGTATGCGTTAGGATTAGGGTAGGGGTTAGGGTTAGGGTACGCGATAGGGTGAGGTTAGTTATTAAACCTATCCCACTCTCCAGATACCCCTTAGCACGTAAAGGAATATTATTTGGGGGTCCATCCATGGAGAAGAGTTTAGACACTAGGAGAAGATAAGGAACACACGCATTATCAAGAAATCTCATTAGGATTCTCTTTTTAACCTGTTCCTTAAAACACTAGTGCTTAGGAAATCTATTGGAGGCAGAAGCAGTCAAGGGTAGCTTAGGGTTAGGGTGAGGGTTAGGGTACGGCTTAGGGTACGGATTCGGGGAGGGGTTCGGGAAGGGCGTAGGGTATGGGTTAGGGTTAGGGTTAGTGTTAGGGTTAGGGCTCGGTTTAGGGTACGGGTTAGGATTAGGGTACGCGTTAGGGTTACGGTAGGGGTTAGGGTTTGGGTACGCGTTAGGGTGAGGGTAGTTATTAAACCTATCCCATTCTCTAGATACCCCTTAGCACGTAAAGGAATATTATTTGGGGGTCCAGCCATGGAGAAGAGTTTAGACACGAGGAGAAGATAAGGAACACACCCATTATCAACAAATCACATTAGGATTCTCTTTTTAACCTGTTCCTTAATACACTAGTGCTTAGGAAATCTATTGGAGGCAGAAGCCGTCAAGGGTAGCTTAGGGTTAGGGTTAGGGTTAGGGTGAGGGTTAGGGTACGGCTTAGGGTACGGGTTCAGGGAGGGGTTCGGGTAGGGCGTAGGGTATGGGTTAGGGTTAGGGTTAGGGTTAGTGTTAGGGTTAGGGCTCGGTTTAGGGTACGGGTTAGGATTAGGGTACGCGTTAGGGTTAGGGTACGCGTTAGTGTGAGGGTAGTTATTAAACCTATCCCACTCTCTAGATACCCCTTAGCACGTAAAGGAATATTATTTGGGGGTCCAGCCATGGAGAAGAGTTTAGACACTAGGAGAAGATAAGGAACACACCCATTATCACGAAATCACATTAGGATTCTCTTTTTAACCTGTTCCTTAAAACACTAGTGCTTAGGAAATCTATTGGAGGCAGAAGCCGTCTAGGGTAGCTTAGGGCTAGGGTTACGGTTAGGGTGAGGGTTAGGGTACGGCTTAGGGTACGGGTTCGGGGAGGGGTTCGGGTAGGGCGTAGGGTATGGGTTAGGGTTAGGGTTAGGGTTAGTGTTAGGGTTAGGGCTCGGTTTAGGGTACGGTTTAGGATTAGGGTACGCGTTAGGGTTACGGTAGGGGTTAGGGTTTGGGTACGCGTTAGGGTGAGGGTAGTTATTAAACCTATCCCACACTCTAGATACCCCTTACCACGTAAAGGAATATTATTTTGGGGTCCAGCCATGGAGAAGTGTTTAGACACGAGGAGAAGATAAGGAACACACCCATTATCAAGAAATCACATTAGGATTCTCCTTTTAACCTGTTCCTTAAAACACTAGTGCTTAGGAAATCTATTGCACGCAGAAGCAGTCAAGGGTAGCTTAGGGTTAGGGTTAGGGTTAAGGTGAGTGTTAGGGTATGGCTTAGGGTACGGGTTCGGGGAGGGGTTCGGGTAGGGCGTAGGGTATGGGTTAAGGTTAGGGTTAGGGTTAGTGTTAGGGTTAGGGCTCGGTTTAGGGTACGGGTTAGGATTAGGGTACGCGTTAGGGTTAGGGTAGGGGTTAGGGTTAGGGTACGCGATAGGGTGAGGTTAGTTATTAAACCTATCCCACTCTCTAGATACCCCTTAGCACGTAAAGGAATATTATTTGGGGGTCCAGCCATGGAGAAGAGTTTAGACACTAGGAGAAGATAAGGAACACACGCATTATCAAGAAATCACATTAGGTTTCTCTTTTTAACCTGTTCCTTAAAACATTAGTGCTTAGGAAATCTATTGGAGGCAGAAGCAGTCAAGGGTAGCTTAGGGTTAGGGTGAGGGTTAGGGTACGGCTTAGGGTACGGATTCGGGGAGGGGTTCGGGAAGGGCGTGGGGTATGGGTTAGGGTTAGGGTTAGGGCTAGTGTTAGGGTTAGGGCTCGGTTTAGGGTACGGGTTAGGATTAGGGTACGTGTTAAGGTTAGGGTAGGGGTTAGGGGTAGGGTACGCGTTAGGGTGAGGGGAGTTATTAAACCTATCCCACTCTCTAGATACCCCTTATCACGTAAAGGAATATTATTTGGGGGTCCAGCCATGGAGAAGAGTTTAGACACTAGGAGAAGATAAGGAACACACCCATTATCAAGAAATCACATTAGGATTCTCTTTTTAACCTGTTCCTTAAAACACTAGTGCTTAGGAATTCTATTGGAGGCAGAAGCAGTCAAGGGTAGCTTAGGGTTCGGGTTAGGGTTAGGGTGAGGGTTAGGGTACGGCTTAGGGTACGGGTTCGGGGAGGGGTTTGGGTAGGTCGTAGGGTATGGTTTAGGGTTAGGGTTAGGGCTAGCGTTAGGGTTAGGGCTCGGTTTAGGGTACGGGTTAGGATTAGGGTACGTGTTAGGGTTAGGGTAGGGGTTAGGGTTAGGGTACGCATTAGGGTGAGGGTAGTTATTAAACCTATCACACTCTCTAGATACCCCTTAGCACGTAAAGGAATATTATTTGGGTGTCCAGCCATGGAGAAGAGTTTAGACACTAGGAGAAGATAAGGAACACACCCATTATCACGAAATCACATTAGGATTCTCTTTTTAACCTGTTCCTTAAAACACTAGTGCTTAGGAATTCTATTGGAGGCAGAAGCAGTCAAGGGTAGCTTAGGGTTAGGGTAAGGGTTAGGGTGAGGGTTAGGGTACGACTTAGGGTACGGGTTCGGGGAGGGGTTCAGGTAGGGCGTAGGGTATGGGTTAGGGTTAGGGTTAGTGTTAGGGTTAGGGCTCGGTTTAGGGTACGGGTTAGGATTAGGGTACGCGTTAGGGTTACGGTAGGGGTTAGGGTTTGGGTACGCATTAGGGTGAGGGTAGTTATTAAACCTATCTCATTCTCTAGATACCCCTTAGCACGTAAAGGAATATTATTTGGGGGTCCAGCCATGGAGAAGAGTTTAGACACTAGGAGAAGATAAGGAACACACCCATTATCACGAAATCACATTAGGATTCTCTTTTTAACCTGTTCCTTAAAACACTAGTGCTTAGGAAATCTATTGGAGGCAGAAGCCGTCAAGGGTAGCTTAGGGTTAGGGTTAGGGTTAGGGTGAGAGTTAGGGTACGGCTTAGGGTACGGGTTCGGGGAGGGGTTCGGGTAGGGCGTAGGGTATGGGTTAGGGTTAGGGTTAGGATTAGTGTTAGGGTTAGGGCTCGGTTTAGGGTACGGGTTAGGATTAGGGTACGCGTTCGGGTTAGGGTAGGGGTTAGGGTTAGGGTACACGTTAGGGTGAGGGTAGTTATTAAACCTATCCCACTCTCTAGATACCCCTTAGCACGTAAAGGAATATTATTTGGGGGTCCAGCCATGGAGAAGAGTTTAGACACGAGGAGAAGATAAGGAACACACCCATTATCAAGAAATCACATTAGGATTCTCTTTTTAACCTATTCCTTAAAACACTAGTGCTTAGGAAATCTATTGGAGGCAGAAGCCGTCAAGGGTAGCTTAGGGTTAGGGTTAGGGTTAGGGTGAGAGTTAGGGTACGGCTTAGGGTACGGGTTCAGTGACGGGTTCGGGTAGGGCGTAGGGTATTGGTTAGGGTTAGGGTTAGGGTTAGTGTTAGGGTTAGGGCTCGGTTTAAGGTACGGGTTAGGATTAGGGTACGCGTTAGGGTTAGGGTAGGGGTTAGGGTTAGGGTACGCGTTAGTGTGAGGGTAGTTATTAAACCTATCCCACTCTCTAGATACCCTTAGCACGAAAAGGAATATTATTTGGGGGTCCAGCCATGGAGAAGAGTTTAGACACTAGGAGAAGATAAGGAACACACCCATTATCACGAAATCACATTAGGATTCTCTTTTTAACCTGTTCCTTAAAACACTAGTGCTTAGGAAATCTATTGGAGGCAGAAGCAGTCAAGGGTAGCTTAGGGTTAGGGTTAGGGTGAGGGTTAGGGTACGGCTTAGGGTACGGGTTCGGTGAGGGGTTCGGGTAGGGCGTAGGGTATGGGTTAGGGTGAGGGTTAGGGTTAGTGTTAGGGTTAGGGCTCGGTTTAGGGTATGGGTTAGGATTAGGGTACGCGTTCGGGTTAGGGTAGGGGTTAGGGTTAGGGTACGCTTTTGGGTGAGGGTAGTTATTAAACCTATCCCACTCTCTAGATACCCCTTAGCACGTAAAGGAATATTATTTGGGGGTCCAGCCATGGAGAAGAGTTTAGACACGAGGAGAAGATAAGGAACACACCCATTATCAAGAAATCACATTAGGATTCTCTTTTTAACCTGTTCCTTAAAACACTAGTGCTTAGGAAATCTATTGGAGGCAGAAGCCGTCAAGGGTAGCTTAGGGTTAGGGTTAGGGTTAGGGTGAGAGTTAGGGTACGGCTAAGGGTACGGGTTCAGTGAGGGGTTCGGGTAGGGCGTAGGGTATGGGTTAGGGTTAGGGTTAGGGTTAGTGTTAGGGTTAGGGCTCGGTTTAGGGTACGGGTTAGGATTAGGGTACGCGTTAGGGTTAGGGTAGGGGTTAGGGTTAGGGTACGCGTTAGTGTGAGGGTAGTTATTAAACCTATCCCACTCTCTAGATACCCTTAGCACGTAAAGGAATATTATTTGGGGGTCCAGCCATGGAGAAGAGTTTAGACACTAGGAGAAGATAAGGAACACACCCATTATCACGAAATCACATTAGGATTCACTTTTTAACCTGTTCCTTAAAACACTAGTGCTTAGGAAATCTATTGGAGGCAGAAGCAGTCAAGGGTAGCTTAGGGTTAGGGTTAGGGTTAGGGTGAGGGTTAGGGTACGGCTTAGGGTACGGGTTTGGGGAGGGTTTCGGGTAGGGCATAGGGGATGGGTTAGGGTTAGGGTTAGGGTTAGTGTTAGGGTTAGGGCTCGGTTTAGGGTACGGGTTAGGATTAGGGTACGCGTTCAGGTTAGGGTAGGGGTTAGGGTTAGGGTACGCGTTAGGGTGAGGGTAGTTATTAAACCTATCCCACTCTCTAGATACCCCTTAGCACGTAAAGGAATATTATTTGGGGGTCCAGCCATGGAGAAGAGTTTAGACACTAGGAGAAGATAAGGAACACACCCATTATCACGAAATCACATTAGGATTCTCTTTTAAACCTGTTCCTTAAAACACTAGTGCTTAGGAAATCTATTGGAGGCAGAAGCCGTCAAGGGTAGCTTAGGGTTAGGGTTAGGGTTAGGGTGAGGGTTAGGGTTAGGGTTAGGGTTAGGGTGAGAGTTAGGGTACGGCTTAGGGTACGGGTTCAGTGAGGGGTTCGGGTAGGGAGTAGGGTATGGGTTAGGGTTAGGGTTAGGGTTAGGGTTAGTGTTAGGGTTAGGGCTCGGTTTAGGGTACGGGTTAGGATTACGGTACGCGTTAGTGTTAGGGTAGGGGTTAGGTTTAGGGTACGTGTTAGGGTGAGGGTAGTTATTAAACCTCTCCCTCTCTCTAGATACCCCTTAGCACGTAAAGGAATATTATTTGGGGGTCCAGCCATGGAGAAGAGTTTAGACACGAGGAGAAGATAAGGAACACACCCATTATCAAGAAATCACATTAGGATTCTCTTTTTAACCTGTTCCTTAAAACACTAGTGCTTAGGAAATCTATTGGAAGCAGAAGCAGTCAAGGGTAGCTTAGGGTTAGGGTTAGGGTTAGGATGAGGGTTAGGGTATGGCTTACGGCACGGTTTCAGGGAGGGGTTCGGGTAGGGCGTAGGTTATGGGTTAGGTTTAGGGTTAGGGTTAGTGTTAGGGTTAGGGCTCGGTTTAGGGTACGGGTTAGGATTAGAGTACGCGTTAGGGTTAGGGTAGGGGATAGGGTTAGGGTACGTGTTAGGGTGAGGGTAATTATTAAACCTATCACACTCTCTAGATACCACTTAGCACGTAAAGGAATATTATTTGGGGGTCCAGCCATGGAGAAGAGTTTAGTCACGAGGAGAAGATAAGGAACACACCCATTATCAAGAAATCACATTAGGATTCTCTTTTTAACCTCTTCCTTAAAACACTAGTGCATAGGAAATCTGTTGGAGGCAGAAGCCGTCAAGGGTAGCTTAGGGTTAGGGTTAGGGTTAGGGTGAGGGTTAGGGTACGGCTTAGGGTACGGGTTCAGGGAGGGGTTCGGGTAGGGCGTAGGGTATGGGTTAGGGTTAGGGTTAGGGTTAGTGTTAGGGTTAGGGCTCGGTTTAGGGTACTGGTTAGGATTAGGGTACGCGTTAGTGTTAGGGTAGGGGTTAGGGTTAGGGTACGCGTTAGGGTGAGGGTAGTTATTAAACCTCTCCCTCTCTCTAGATACCCCTTAGCACGTAAAGGAATATTATTTGGGGGTCCAGCCATGGAGAAGATTTTAGACACTAGGAGAAGATAAGGAACACACCCATTATCACGAAATCACATTAGGATTCTCTTTTTAACCTGTTCCTTAAAACACTAGTGCTTAGGAAATCTATTGGAGGCAGAAGCAGTCAAGGGTAGCTTAGGGTTAGGGTTAGGGTTAGGGTGAGGGTTAGGGTATGGCTTAGGGTACGGTTTTGGGGAGGGGTTCGGGTAGGGCATAGGTTATGGGTTAGGGTGAGGGTTAGGGTTAGTGTTAGGGTTAGGGCTCGGTTTAGGTTACGGGTTAGGATTAGCGTACGCATTAGGGTTAGGGTAGGGGTTAGGGTTAGGGTACGTGTTAGGGTGAGGGTAGTTATTAAACCTATCCCACTCTCTAGATACCCCTTAGCACGTAAAGGAATACTATTTGGGGGTCCAGCCATGGAGAAGAGTTTAGACACGTGGAGAAGATAAGGAACACACCCATTATCACGAAATCACATTAGGATTCTCTTTTTAACCTGTTCCTTAAAACACTAGTGCTTAGGAAATCTATTGGAGGCAGAAGCAGTCAAGGGTAGCTTAGGGTTAGGGTTAGGGTTAGGGTGAGGGTTAGGGTATGGCTTAGGGTACGGGTTCGGGGAGGGGTTCGGGTAGGGCGTAGGGTATGGTTTAGGGTTAGGCTTAGGGTTAGTGTTAGGGTTAGGGCTCGGTTTAGGGTACGGGTTAGTATTAGGGTACGCGTTAGGGTTAGGGTAGGGGTTAGGGTTAGGGTACGCGATAGGGTGAGGTTAGTTATTAAACCTATCCCACTCTCCAGATACCCCTTAGCACGTAAAGGAATATTATTTGGGGGTCCAGCCATGGAGAAGAGTTTAGACACTAGGAGAAGATAAGGAACACACCCATTATCAAGAAATCACATTAGGATTCTCTTTTTAACCTGTTCCTTAAAACACTAGTGCTTAGGAAATCTATTGGAGGCAGAAGCAGTCAAGGGGAGCTTAGGGTTAGGGTTAGGGTTAGATTGAGTGTTAGGGTACGGCTTAGGGTACGGGTTCGGGGAGGGGTTCGGGTAGGGCGTAGGGTATGGTTTAGGGTTAGGGTTAGGTTTAGTGTTAGGGTTAGGGCTCGGTTTAGGTTACGGGTTAGGATTAGGGTACGCGTTAGTGTTAGGGTAGGGGTTAGGGTTAGGGTACGCGTTAGGATGAGGGTAGTTATTAAACCTCTCCCTCTCTCTAGATACCCCTTAGCACGTAAAGAAATATTATTTGGTGGTCCAGCCATGGAGAAGAGTTTAGACACGAGGAGAATATAAGGAACACACCCATTATCAAGAAATCACATTAGGATTCTCTTTTTAACCTCTTCCTTAAAACACTAGTGCTTAGGAAATCTGTTGGAGGCAGAAGCCGTCAAGGGTAGCTTAGGGTTAGGGTTAGGTTTAGGGTGAGGGTTAGGGTACGGCTTAGGGTACGGGTTCAGGGAGGGGTTCGTGTAGGGCGTATGGTATGTGTTAGGGTTAGGGTTAGGGTTAGTGTTAGGGTTAGGGCTCGGTTTAGGGTACGGGTTAGGATTAGGGTACGCGTTAATGTTAGGGTAGGGGTTAGGGTTAGGGTACGCGTTAGGGTGAGGTTAGTTATTAAACCTCTCCCTCTCTCTAGATACCCCTTAGCACGTAAAGGAATATTATTTGGGGGTCCAGCCATGGAGAAGATTTTAGACACTAGGAGAAGATAAGGAACACACCCATTATCACGAAATCACATTAGGATTCTCTTTTTAACCTGTTCCTTAAAACACTAGTGCTTAGGAAATCTATTGGAGGCAGAAGCAGTCAAGGGTAGCTTAGGGTTAGGGTTAGGGTTAGGGTGAGGGTTAGGGTATGGCTTAGGGTACGGGTTCGGGGAGGGGTTCGGGTAGGGCGTAGGGTATGGGTTAGGGTTAGGGTTAGGGTTAGTGTTAGGGTTAGGGCTCGGTTTAGGGTACGGGTTAGGATTAGGGTACGCGTTCGGGTTAGGGTAGGGGTTAGTGTTAGGGTACGCGTTAGGGTGAGGGTAGTTATTAAACCTATCCCACTCTCTAGATACCCCTTAGCACGTAAAGGAATATTATTTGGGGGTCCAGCCATGGAGAAGAGTTTAGACACGAGGAGAAGATAAGGAACACACCCATTATCAAGAAATCACATTAGGATTCACTTTTTAACCTGTTCCTTAAAACACTAGTGCTTAGGAAATCTATTGGAGGCAGAAGCAGTCAAAGGTAGCTTGGGGTTAGGGCTAGGGTTAGGGTGAGGGTTAGGGTACGGCTTAGGGTACGGGTTCGGTGAGGGGTTCGGTTAGGGCGTAGGGTATGGGTTAGGGTGAGGGTTAGGGTTAGTGTTAGGGTTAGGGCTCGGTTTAGGGTATGGGTTAGGATTAGGGTACGTGTTAGGGTTAGGGTAGGGGTTAGGGTTAGGGTACGCTTTTGGGTGAGGGTAGTTATTAAACCTATCCCACTCTCTAGATACCCCTTAGCACGTAAAGGAATATTATTTGGGGGTCCAGCCATGGAGAAGAGTTTAGACACGAGGAGAAGATAAGGAACACACCCATTATCAAGAAATCACATTAGGATTCTCTTTTTAACCTGTTCCTTAAAACACTAGTGCTTAGGAAATCTATTGGAGGCAGAAGCCGTCAAGGGTAGCTTAGGGTTAGGGTTAGGGTTAGGGTGAGAGTTAGGGTACGGCTTAGGGTACGGGTTCAGTGAGGGGTTCGGGTAGGGCGTAGGGTATGGGTTAGGGTTAGGGTTAGGGTTAGTGTTAGGGTTAGGGCTCGGTTTAGGGTACGGGTTAGGATTAGGGTACGCATTAGGGTTAGGGTAGGGGTTAGGGTTAGGGTACGCGTTAGGGTGAGGGTAGTTATTAAACCTATCCCACTCTCTAGATACCCCTTAGCACGTAAAGGAATACTATTTGGGTGTCCAGCCATGGAGAAGAGTTTAGACACTAGGAGAAGATAAGGAACACACCCATTATCACGAAATCACATTAGGATTCTCTTTTTAACCTGTTCCTTAAAACACTAGTGCTTAGGAAATCTGTTGGAGGCAGAAGGCGTCAAGGGTAGCTTAGGGTTAGGGTTAGGGTTAGGGTGAGGGTTAGGGTACGGCTTAGGGTACGGGTTCAGGGAGGGGTTCGGGTAGGGCGTAGGGTATGGGTTAGGGTTAGGGTTAGGGTTAGTGTTAGGGTTAGGGCTCGGTTTAGGGTACGGGTTAGGATTAGTGTACGCGTTAAGGTTAGGGTAGGGGTTAGGGTTAGGGTACGCGTTAGGGTGAGGGTAGTTATTAAACCTATCACACTCTCTAGATACCCCTTAGCACGTAAAGGAATATTATTTGGGGATCCTGCCATGGAGAAGAGTTTAGACACGAGGAGAAGATAAGGAACACACCCATTATCAAGAAATCACATTAGGATTCTCTTTTTAACCTGTTCCTTAAAACACTAGTGCTTAGGAAATCTATTGGAGGCAGAAGCAGTCAAGGGGAGCTTAGGGTTAGGGTTAGGGTTAGATTGAGTATTAGGGTACGGCTTAGGGTACGGGTTCGGGGAGGGGTTCGGGTAGGGCGTAGGGTATGGTTTAGGGTTAGGGTTAGGTTTAGTGTTAGGGTTAGGGCTCGGTTTAGGTTACGGGTTAGGATTAGGGTACGCGTTAGTGTTAGGGTAGGGGTTAGGGTTAGGGTACGCGTTAGGATGAGGGTAGTTATTAAACCTCTCCCTCTCTCTAGATACCCCTTAGCACGTAAAGAAATATTATTTGGGGGTCCAGCCATGGAGAAGAGTTTAGACACGAGGAGAAGATAAGGAACACACCCATTATCAAGAAATCACATTAGAATTCTCTTTTTAACCTCTTCCTTAAAACACTAGTGCTTAGGAAATCTGTTGGAGGCAGAAGCCGTCAAGGGTAGCTTAGGGTTAGGGTTAGGGTTAGGGTGAGGGTTAGGGTACGGCTTAGGGTACGGGTTCAGGGAGGGTTTCGGGTAGGGCGTAGGGTATGGGTTAGGGTTAGGGTTAGGGTTAGTGTTAGGGTTAGGGCTCGGTTTAGGGTACGGGTTAGGATTAGGGTACGCGTTAGTGTTAGGGTAGGGGTTAGGGTTAGGGTACGCGTTAGGGTGAGGGTAGTTATTAAACCTCTCCCTCTCTCTAGATACCCCTTAGCACGTAAAGGAATATTATTTGGGGGTCCAGCCATGGAGAAGATTTTAGACACTAGGAGAAGATAAGGAACACACCCATTATCACGAAATCACATTAGGATTCTCTTTTTAACCTGTTCCTTAAAACACTAGTGCTTATGAAATCTATTGGAGGCAGAAGCCGTCAAGGGTAGCTTAGGGTTAGGGTTAGGGTTAGGGTGAGGGTTAGGGTACGGCTTAGGGTACGGGTTTGGGGAGGGGTTCGGGTAGGGCATAGGGGATGGGTTAGGGTTAGGGTTAGGGTTAGGGATAGGGTTAGGGCTCGGTTTAGGGTACGGGTTAGGATTAGGGTACGCGTTAGGGTTAGGGTAGGGGTTAGGGTTAGGGTACGCGTTAGGGTGAGGGTAGTTATTAAACCTATCACACTCTCTAGATACCCCTTAGCACGTAAAGGAATATTATTTGGGGATCCTGCCATGGAGAAGAGTTTAGACACGAGGACAAGATAAGGAACACACCCATTATCAAGAAATCACATTAGGATTCTCTTTTTAACCTGTTCCTTAAAACACTAGTGCTTAGGAAATCTATTGGAGGCAGAAGCCGTCAAGGGTAACTTAGGGTTAGGGTTAGGTTTAGGGTGAGGGTTAGGGTACGGCTTAGGGTACGGGTTCAGGGAGGGGTTCGGATAGGGCGTAGGGTATGGGTTAGGGTTAGGGTTAGGATTAGTGTTAGGGTTAGGGCTCAGTTTAGGGTACGGGTTAGGATTAGGGTACGCGTTAGGGTTAGGGTAGGGGTTAGAGTTAGGGTACGCGTTAGGGTGAGGGTAGTTATTAAACCTATCACACTCTCTAGATACCCCTTAGCACGTAAAGGAATATTATTTGGGGATCCTGCCATGGAGAAGAGTTTAGACACGAGGAGAAGATAAGGAACACACCCATTATCAAGAAATCACATTAGGATTCTCTTTTTAACCTGTTCCTTAAAACACTAGTGCTTAGGAAATCTATTGGAGGCAGAAGCCGTCAACGGTAGCTTAGGGTTAGGGTTAGGGTTAGGGTGAGGGTTAGGGTACAGCTTAGGGTACGGGTTCGGGGAGAGGTTCGGGTAGGGCGTAGGGTATGGGTTAGGGTTAGGGTTAGGGTTAGTGTTAGGGTTAGGGCTCGGTTTAGGGTACGGGTTACGATTAGGGTACGCGTTAGGGTTAGGGTAGGGGTTAGGGTTAGGGTACGCGTTAGGGTGAGGGTAGTTATTAAACCTATCCCACTCTCTAGATACCCCTTAGCACGTAAAGGAATATTATTTGGGGGTCCAGCCATGGAGAAGAGTTTAGACACGAGGAGAAGATAAGGAACACACCCCTTATCAAGAAATCACATTAGGATTCTCTTTTTAACCTGTTCCTTAAAACAGTAGTGCTTAGGAAATCTATTGGAGGCAGAAGCAGTCAAGGGTAGCTTAGGGTTAGGTTTAGGGTTAGGGTGAGGGTTAGGGTACGGCTTAGGGTACGGGTTCGGGGAGGGGTTCGGGTAGGGCGTAGGGTATGGGTTAGGGTGAGGGTTAGGGTTACTGTTAGGGTTAGGGCTCGGTTTAGGGTACGGGTTAGGATTAGTGTACGCGTTAGGGTTAGGGTAGGGGTTAGGGATAGGGTACGCGTTAGGGTGAGGGTAGTTATTAAACCTCTCCCTCTCTCTAGATACCCCATAGCACGTAAAGGAATATTATTTGTGTGTCCAGCCATGGAGAAGAGTTTAGACACTAGGAGAAGATGAGGAACACACCCATTATCAAGAAATCACATTAGGATTCTCTTTTTAACCTGTTCCTTAAAACACTAGTGCTTAGGAAATCTATTGGAGGTAGAAGCAGTCAAGGGTAGCTTAGGTTTAGGGTTAGGGTTAGGGTGAGGGTTAGGGTACGGCTTAGGGTACGGGTTCAGGGAGGGGTTCGGGTAGGGCGTAGGGTATGGGTTAGGGTTAGGGTTAGGGTTAGTGTTAGGGTTAGGGCTCGGTTTAGGGTACGGGTTAGGATTAGGGTACGCGTTAGGGTTAGGGTAGGGGTTAGGGTTAGGGTACGCGTTAGGGTGAGGGTAGTTATTAAACCTATCCCACTCTCTAGATACCCCTTAGCACGTAAAGGAATATTATTTGGGGGTCCAGCCATGGAGAAGAGTTTAGACACGAGGAGAAGATAAGGAACACACCCATTATCAAGAAATCACATTAGGATTCTCTTTTTAACCTGTTCCTTAAAACACTAGTGCTTAGGAAATCTATTGGAGGCAGAAGCAGTCAAGGGTAGAATAGGGTTAGGGTTAGGGTTAGGGTAAGGGTTAGGGTACGGCTTAGGGTACGGGTTCGGTGAGGGGTTCGGGTAGGGCGTAGGGTATGGGTTAGGGTGAGGGTTAGGGTTAGTGTTAGGGTTGGGCTCGGTTTAGGGTATGGGTTAGGATTAGGGTACGTGTTAGGGTTAGGGTAGGGGTTAGGGTTAGGGTACGCTTTTGGGTGAGGGTAGTTATTAAACCTATCCCACTCTCTAGATACCCCTTAGCACGTAAAGGAATATTATTTGGGGGTCCAGCCATGGAGAAGAGTTTAGACACGAGGAGAAGATAAGGAACACACCCATTATCAAGAAATCACATTAGGATTCTCTTTTTAACCTGTTCCTTAAAACACTAGTGCTTAGGAAATCTATTGGAGGCAGAAGCCGTCAAGGGTAGCTTAGGTTTAGGGTTAGGGTTAGGGTGAGAGTTAGGGTACGGCTTAGGGTACGGGTTCAGTGAGGGGTTCGGGTAGGGCGTAGGGTATGGGTTAGGGTTAGGGTTAGGGTTAGTGTTAGGGTTAGGGCTCGGTTTAGGGTACGGGTTAGGATTAGGGTACGCGTTAGGGTTAGGGTAGCGGTTAGGGTTAGGGTACGCGTTAGGTTGAGGGTAGTTATTAAACCTATCCCAATCTCTAGATACCCCTTAGCACGTAAAGGAATATTATTTGGGGGTCCAGCCATGGAGAAGAGTTTAGACACGAGGAGAAGATAAGGAACACACCCATTATCAAGAAATCACATTAGGATTCTCTTTTTAACCTGTTCCTTAAAACACTAGTGCTTAGGAAATCTATTGGAGGCAGAAGCAGTCAACGGTAGCTTAGGGTTAGGGTTAGGGTTAGGGTGAGGGTTAGGGTACGGCTTAGGGTACGGGTTCGGGGAGGGGTTCGGGTAGGGCGTAGGGTATGGGTTAAGGTGAGGGTTAGGGTTAGTGTTAGGGTTAGAGCTCGGTTTAGGGTACGGGTTAGGATTAGGGTACGCGTTAGGGTTAGGGTAGGGGTTAGGGTTAGGGTACGCGTTAGGGTGAGGGTAGTTATTAAACCTATCACACTCTCTAGATACCCCTTAGCACGTAAAGGAATATTATTTGGGGGTCCAGCCATGGAGAAGAGTTTAGACACGAGGAGAAGATAAGGAACACACCCCTTATCAAGAAATCACATTAGGATTCTCTTTTTAACCTGTTCCTTAAAACACTAGTGCTTAGGAAATCTATTGGAGGCAGAAGCCGTCAAGGGCAGCTTAGGGTTAGGGTTAGGGTTAGGGTGAGGGTTAGGGTACGGCTTAGGGTACGGGTTTGGGTAGGGGTTCGGGTAGGGCATAGGGGATTGGTTAGGGTTAGGGTTAGGGTTAGTGTTAGGGTTAGGGCTCGGTTTAGGGTACGGGTTAGGATTAGGGTACGCGTTAGGGTTAGGGTAGCGGTTAGGGTTAGGGTACGCGTTAGGGTGAGGGTAGTTATTAAACCTATCCCACTCTCTAGATACCCCTTAGCACGTAAAGGAATATTATTTGGGGGTCCAGCCATGGAGAAGAGTTTAGACACTAGGAGAAGATAAGGAACACACCCATTATCACGAAATCACATTAGGATTATCTTTTTAACCTGTTCCTTAAAACACTAGTGCTTAGGAAATCTATTGGAGGCAGAAGCCGTCAAGGGTAGCTTAGGGTTAGGGTTAGGGTTAGGGTGAGAGTTAGGGTACGGCTTAGGGTACGGGTTCAGTGAGGGGTTCGGGTAGGGCGTAGGGTATGGGTTAGGGTTAGGGTTAGGGTTAGTGTTAGGGTTAGGGCTCGGTTAAGGGTACGGGTTAGGATTAGGGTACGCGTTAGGGTTAGGGTAGGGGTTAGGGTTATGGTACGCGTTAGGGTGAGGGTAGTTATTAAACCTATCCCACTCTCTAGATACCCCTTAGCACGTAAAGGAATATTATTTGGGGGTCCAGCCATGGAGAAGAGTTTAGACACTAGGAGAAGATAAGGAACAAACCCATTATCACGAAATCACATTAGGATTCTCTTTTTAACCTGTTCCTTAAAACACTAGTGCTTAGGAAATCTATTGGAGGCAGAAGCCATCAAGGGTAGCTTAGTGTTAGGGTTAGGGTTAGGGTGAGAGTTAGGGTACGGCTTAGGGTACGGGTTCAGTGAGGGGTTCGGGTAGGGCGTAGGGTATGGGTTAGGGTTAGGGTTAGGGTTAGTGTTAGGGTTAGGGCTCGGTTTAGAGTACGGGTTAGGATTAGGGTACGCGTTAGGGTTAGGGTAGGGGTTAGGGTTAGGGTACGCGTTAGGGTGAGGGTAGTTATTAAACCTATCCCAATCTCTAGATACCCCTTAGCACGTAAAGGAATATTATTTGGGGGTCCAGCCATGGAGAAGAGTTTAGACACGAGGAGAAGATAAGGAACACACCCATTATCAAGAAATCACATTAGGATTCTCTTTTTAACCTGTTCCTTAAAACACTAGTGCTTAGGAAATCTATTGGAGGCAGAAGCAGTCAACGGTAGCTTAGGGTTAGGGTTAGGGTTAGGGTGAGGGTTAGGGTACGGCTTAGGGTACGGGTTCGGGGAGGGGTTCGGGTAGGGCGTAGGGTATGGGTTAGGGTGAGGGTTAGGGTTAGTGTTAGGGTTAGGGCTCGGTTTAGGGTACGGGTTAGGATTAGTGTACGCGTTAGGGTTAGGGTAGGGGTTAGGGTTAGGGTACGCGATAGGGTGAGGTTAGTTATTAAACCTATCCCACTCTCTAGATACCCCTTAGCATGTAAAGGAATATTATTTGGGGGTCCAGCCATGGAGAAGAGTTTAGACACTAGGAGAAGATAAGGAACACACCCATTATCAAGAAATCACATTAGGATTCTCTTTTTAACCTGTTCCTTAAAACACTAGTGCTTAGGAAATCTATTGGAGGCAGAAGCCGTCAAGGGTAGCTTAGGGTTAGGGTTAGGGTTAGGGTGAGGGTTAGGGTACGGCTTAGGGTACGGGTTTACGGAGGGGTTCGGGTAGGGCGTAGGGTATGGGTTAGGGTTAGGGTTAGGGTTAGTGTTAGGGTTAGGGCTCGGTTTAGGGTACGGGTTAGGATTAGTGTACGCGTTAGGGTTAGGGTAGGGGTTAGGGTTAGGGTACGCGTTAGGGTGAGGGTAGTTATTAAACCTATCACACTCTCTAGATACCCCTTAGCACGTAAAGGAATATTATTTGGGGATCCTGCCATGGAGAAGAGTTTAGACACGAGGAGAAGATAAGGAACACACCCATTATCAAGAAATCACATTAGGATTCTCTTTTTAACCTGTTCCTTAAAACACTAGTGCTTAGGAAATCTATTGGAGGCAGAAGCCGTCAACGGTAGCTTAGGGTTAGGGTTAGGGTTAGGGTGAGGGTTAGGGTACGGCTTAGGGTACGGGTTCGGGGAGGGGTTCGGGTAGGGCGTAGGGTATGCGTTAGGGTTAGAGTTAGGGTTAGTGTTAGGGTTAGGGCTCGGTTTAGGGTACGGGTTAGGATTAGGGTACGCGTTAGGGTTAGGGTAGGGGTTAGGGTTAGGGTACGCGTTAGGGTGAGGGTAGTTATTAAACCTCTCCCTCTCTCTAGATACCCCTTAGCACGTAAAGGAATATTATTTGGGGGTCCAGCCATGGAGAAGAGTTTAGACACGAGGAGAAGATAAGGAACACACCCCTTATCAAGAAATCACATTAGGATTCTCTTTTTAACCTGTTCCTTAAAACACTAGTGCTTAGGAAATCTATTGGAGGCAGAAGCCGTCAAGGGCAGCTTAGGGTTAGGGTTAGGGTTAGGGTGAGGGTTAGGGTACGGCTTAGGGTACGGGTTTGGGTAAGGGTTCGGGTAGGGCATAGGGGATGGGTTAGGGTTAGGGTTAGGGTTAGTGTTAGGGTTAGGGCTCGGTTTAGGGTACGGGTTAGGATTAGGGTACGCGTTAGGGTTAGGGTAGCGGTTAGGGTTAGGGTACGCGTTAGGGTGAGGGTAGTTATTAAACCTATCCCACTCTCTAGATACCCCTTAGCACGTAAAGGAATATTATTTGGGGGTCCAGCCATGGAGAAGAGTTTAGACACTAGGAGAAGATAAGGAACACACCCATTATCACGAAATCACATTAGGATTCTCTTTTTAAACTGTTCCTTAAAACACTAGTGCTTAGGAAATCTATTGGAGGCAGAAGCCGTCAAGGGTAGCTTAGGGTTAGGGTTAGGGTTAGGGTGAGAGTTAGGGTACGGCTTAGGGTACGGGTTCAGTGAGGGGTTCGGGTAGGGCGTAGGGTATGGGTTAGGGTTAGGGTTAGGGTTAGTGTTAGGGTTAGGGCTCGGTTTAGGGTACGGGTTAGGATTAGGGTACGCGTTAGGGTTAGGGTAGGGGTTAGGGTTAGGGTACGCGTTAGGGTGAGGGTAGTTATTAAACCTCTCCTTCTCTCTAGATACCCCTTAGCACGTAAAGGAATATTATTTGTGGGTCCAGCCATGGAGAAGAGTTTAGACACGAGGAGAAGATAAGGAACACACCCCTTATCAAGAAATCACATTAGGATTCTCTTTTTAACCTGTTCCTTAAAACACTAGTGCTTAGGAAATCTATTGGAGGCAGAAGCCGTCAAGGGCAGCTTAGGGTTAGGGTTAGGGTTAGGGTGAGGGTTAGGGTACGGCTTAGGGTACGGGTTTGGGTAGGGGTTCGGGTAGGGCATAGGGGATGGGTTAGGGTTAGGGTTAGGGTTAGTGTTAGGGTTAGGGCTCGGTTTAGGGTACGGGTTAGGATTAGGGTACGCGTTAGGGTTAGGGTAGCGGTTAGGGTTAGGGTACGCGTTAGGGTGAGGGTAGTTATTAAACCTATCCCACTCTCTAGATACCCCTTAGCACGTAAAGGAATATTATTTGGGGTCCAGCCATGGAGAAGAGTTTAGACACTAGGAGAAGATAAGGAACACACCCATTATCACGAAATCACATTAGGATTCTCTTTTTAACCTGTTCCTTAAAACACTAGTGCTTAGGAAATCTATTGGAGGCAGAAGCCGTCAAGGGTAGCTTAGGGCTAGGGTTAGGGTTAGGGTGAGAGTTAGGGTACGGCTTAGGGTACGGGTTCAGTGAGGGGTTCGGGTAGGGCGTAGGGTATGGGTTAGGGTTAGGGTTAGGGTTAGTGTTAGGGTTAGGGCTCGGTTTAGGGTACGGGTTAGGATTATGGTACGCGTTAGGGTTAGGGTAGGGGTTAGGGTTAGGGTACGCATTAGTGTGAGGGTAGTTATTAAACCTATCCCACTCTCTAGATACCCCTTAGCACGTAAAGGAATATTATTTGGGGGTCCAGCCATGGAGAAGAGTTTAGACACTAGGAGAAGATAAGGAACACACCCATTATCACGAAATCACATTAGGATTCTCTTTTTAACCTGTTCCTTCAAACACTAGTGCTTAGGAAATCTATTGGAGGCAGAAGCAGTCAAGGGTAGCTTAGGGGTAGGGTAAGGGTTAGGGTGAGGGTTAGGGTATGGCTTAGGGTACGGGTTCGGGGAGGGGTTCGGGTAGGGCGTAGGGTATGGGTTAGGGTTAGGGTTAGGGTTAGTGTTAGGGTTAGGGCTCGGTTTAGGGTACGGGTTAGGATTAGGGTACGCGTTCGGGTTAGGGTAGGGGTTAGGGTTAGGGTACGCGTTAGGGTGAGGGTAGTTATTAAACCTATCCCACTCTCTAGATACCCCTTAGCACGTAAAGGAATATTATTTGGGGGTCCAGCCATGGAGAAGTGTTTAGACACGAGGAGAAGATAAGGAACACACCCATTATCAAGAAATCACATTAGGATTCTCTTTTTAACCTGTTCCTTAAAACACTAGTGCTTAGGAAATCTATTGGAGGCAGAAGCAGTCAAGGGTAGAATAGGGTTAGGGTTAGGGTTAGGGTAAGGGTTAGTGTACGGCTTAGGGTACGGGTTCGGTGAGGGGTTCGGGTAGGGCGTAGGGTATGGGTTAGGGTGAGGGTTAGGGTTAGTGTTAGGGTTAGGGCTCGGTTTAGGTTATGGGTTAGGATTAGGGTACGCGTTAGGGTTAGGGTAGGGGTTAGGGTTAGGGTACGCTTTTGGGTGAGGGTAGTTATTAAACCTATCCCACTCTCTAGATACCCCTTAGCACGTAAAGGAATATTATTTGGGGGTCCAGCCATGGAGAAGAGTTTAGACACGAGGAGAAGATAAGGAACACACCCATTATCAAGAAATCACATTTAGGATTCTCTTTTTAACCTGTTCCTTAAAACACTAGTGCTTAGGAAATCTATTGGAGGCAGAAGCAGTCAAGGGTAGCTTAGTGTTAGGGTTAGGGTTAGGGTGAGGGTTAGGGTATGGCTTAGGGTACGGGTTCGGCGAGGGGTTCGGGTAGGGCGTAGGGTATGGGTTAGGGTTAGGCTTAGGGTTAGTGTTAGGGTTAGGGCTCGGTTTAGGGTACGGGTTAGTATTAGGGTACGCGTTAGGGTTAGGGTAGGGGTTAGGGTTAGGGTACGCGATAGGGTGAGGTTAGTTATTAAACCTATCCCACTCTCTAGATACCCCTTAGCACGTAAAGGAATATTATTTGGGGGTCCAGCCATGGAGAAGAGTTTAGACACTAGGAGAAGATAAGGAACACACCCATTATCAAGAAATCACATTAGGATTCTCTTTTTAACCTGTTCCTTAAAACACTAGTGCTTAGGAAATCTATTGGAGGCAGAAGCAGTCAAGGGGAGCTTAGGGTAAGGGTTAGGGTTAGATTGAGTGTTAGGGTACGGCTTAGGGTACGGGTTCGGGGAGGGGTTCGGGTAGGGCGTAGGGTATGGTTTAGGGTTAGCGTTAGGGTTAGTGTTAGGGTTAGGGCTCGGTTTAGGGTATGGGTTAGGATTAGGGTACGCGTTAGTGTTAGGGTAGGGGTTAGGGTTAGGGTACGCGTTAGGGCGAGGGTAGTTATTAAACCTCTCCCTCTCTCTAGATACCCCTTAGCACGTAAAGGAATATTATTTGGGTGTCCAGCCATGGAGAAGATTTTAGACACTAGGAGAAGATAAGGAACACATCCATTATCACGAAATCACATTAGGATTCTCTTTTTAACCTGTTCCTTAAAACACTAGTGCTTAGGAAATCTATTGGAGGCAGAACCAGTCAAGGGTAGCTTAGGGTTAGGGTTAGGGTTAGGGTGAGGGTTAGGGTATGGCTTAGGGTACGGTTTCGGGGAGGGGTTCGGGTAGGGCGTAGGGTATGGGTTAGGGTTAGGTTTAGGGTTAGTGTTAGGGTTAGGGCTCGGTTTAGCGTATGGGTTAGGATTAGGGTACGCGTTAGGGTTAGGGTAGGGGTTAGGGTTAGGGTACGTGTTAGGGTGAGGGCAGTTATTAAACCTATCACACTCTCTAGATACCCCTTAGCACGTAAAGGAATATTATTTGGGGGTCCAGCCATGGAGAACAGTTTAGACACGAGGAGAAGATAAGGAACACACCCATTATCAAGAAATCACATTAGGATTCTCTTTTTAACCTCTTCCTTAAAACACTAGTGCTTAGGAAATCTGTTGGAGGCAGAAGGCGTCAAGGGTAGCTTAGGGTTAGGGTTAGGGTTAGGGTGAGGGTTAGGGTACGGCTTAGGGTACGGGTTCAGGGAGGGGTTCGGGTAGGGCGTAGGGTATGGGTTAGGGTTAGGGTTAGGGTTAGTGTTAGGGTTAGGGCTCGGTTTAGGGTACGGGTTAGGATTAGTGTACGCGTTAAGGTTAGGGTAGGGGTTAGGGTTAGGGTACGCGTTAGGGTGAGGGTAGTTATTAAACCTATCACACTCTCTAGATACCCCTTAGCACGTAAAGGAATATTATTTGGGGATCCTGCCATGGAGAAGAGTTTAGACACGAGGAGAAATAAGGAACACACCCATTATCAAGAAATCACATTAGGATTCTCTTTTTAACCTGTTCCTTAAAACACTAGTGCTTAGGAAATCTATTGGAGGCAGAAGCAGTCAAGGGTAGCTTAGTGTTAGGGTTAGGGTTAGGGTGAGGGTTAGGGTATGGCTTAGGGTACGGGTTCGGCGAGGGGTTCGGGTAGGGCGTAGGGTATGGGTTAGGGTTAGGCTTAGGGTTAGTGTTAGGGTTAGGGCTCGGTTTAGGGTACGGGTTAGTATTAGGGTACGCGTTAGGGTTAGGGTAGGGGTTAGGGTTAGGGTACGCGATAGGGTGAGGTTAGTTATTAAACCTATCCCACTCTCTAGATACCCCTTAGCACGTAAAGGAATATTATTTGGGGGTCCAGCCATGGAGAAGAGTTTAGACACTAGGAGAAGATAAGGAACACACCCATTATCAAGAAATCACATTAGGATTCTCTTTTTAACCTGTTCCTTAAAACACTAGTGCTTAGGAAATCTATTGGAGGCAGAAGCAGTCAAGGGGAGCTTAGGGTAAGGGTTAGGGTTAGATTGAGTGTTAGGGTACGGCTTAGGGTACGGGTTCGGGGAGGGGTTCGGGTAGGGCGTAGGGTATGGTTTAGGGTTAGCGTTAGGGTTAGTGTTAGGGTTAGGGCTCGGTTTAGGGTATGGGTTAGGATTAGGGTACGCGTTAGTGTTAGGGTAGGGGTTAGGGTTAGGGTACGCGTTAGGGCGAGGGTAGTTATTAAACCTCTCCCTCTCTCTAGATACCCCTTAGCACGTAAAGGAATATTATTTGGGTGTCCAGCCATGGAGAAGATTTTAGACACTAGGAGAAGATAAGGAACACATCCATTATCACGAAATCACATTAGGATTCTCTTTTTAACCTGTTCCTTAAAACACTAGTGCTTAGGAAATCTATTGGAGGCAGAACCAGTCAAGGGTAGCTTAGGGTTAGGGTTAGGGTTAGGGTGAGGGTTAGGGTATGGCTTAGGGTACGGTTTCGGGGAGGGGTTCGGGTAGGGCGTAGGGTATGGGTTAGGGTTAGGTTTAGGGTTAGTGTTAGGGTTAGGGCTCGGTTTAGCGTATGGGTTAGGATTAGGGTACGCGTTAGGGTTAGGGTAGGGGTTAGGGTTAGGGTACGTGTTAGGGTGAGGGTAGTTATTAAACCTATCACACTCTCTAGATACCCCTTAGCACGTAAAGGAATATTATTTGGGGGTCCAGCCATGGAGAACAGTTTAGACACGAGGAGAAGATAAGGAACACACCCATTATCAAGAAATCACATTAGGATTCTCTTTTTAACCTCTTCCTTAAAACACTAGTGCTTAGGAAATCTGTTGGAGGCAGAAGGCGTCAAGGGTAGCTTAGGGTTAGGGTTAGGGTTAGGGTGAGGGTTAGGGTACGGCTTAGGGTACGGGTTCAGGGAGGGGTTCGGGTAGGGCGTAGGGTATGGGTTAGGGTTAGGGTTAGGGTTAGTGTTAGGGTTAGGGCTCGGTTTAGGGTACGGGTTAGGATTAGTGTACGCGTTAAGGTTAGGGTAGGGGTTAGGGTTAGGGTACGCGTTAGGGTGAGGGTAGTTATTAAACCTATCACACTCTCTAGATACCCCTTAGCACGTAAAGGAATATTATTTGGGGATCCTGCCATGGAGAAGAGTTTAGACACGAGGAGAAATAAGGAACACACCCATTATCAAGAAATCACATTAGGATTCTCTTTTTAACCTGTTCCTTAAAACACTAGTGCTTAGGAAATCTATTGGAGGCAGAAGCAGTCAAGGGGAGCTTAGGGTTAGGGTTAGGGTTAGATTGAGTATTAGGGTACGGCTTAGGGTACGGGTTCGGGGAGGGGTTCGGGTAGGGCGTAGGGTATGGTTTAGGGTTAGGGTTAGGTTTAGTGTTAGGGTTAGGGCTCGGTTTAGGTTACGGGTTAGGATTAGGGTACGCGTTAGGGTTAGGGTAGGGGTTAGGGTTAGGGTACGCGTTAGGATGAGGGTAGTTATTAAACCTCTCCCTCTCTCTAGATACCCCTTAGCACGTAAAGAAATATTATTTGGGGGTCCAGCCATGGAGAAGAGTTTAGACACGAGGAGAAGATAAGGAACACACCCATTATCAAGAAATCACATTAGGATTCTCTTTTTAACCTCTTCCTTAAAACACTAGTGCTTAGGAAATCTGTTGGAGGCAGAAGCCGTCAAGGGTAGCTTAGGGTTAGGGTTAGGTTTAGGGTGAGGGTTAGGGTACGGCTTAGGGTACGGGTTCAGGGAGGGTTTCGGGTAGGGCGTAGGGTATGGGTTAGGGTTAGGGTTAGGGTTAGTGTTAGGGTTAGGGCTCGGTTTAGGGTACGGGTTAGGATTAGGGTACGCGTTAGTGTTAGGGTAGGGGTTAGGGTTAGGGTACGCGTTAGGGTGAGGGTAGTTATTAAACCTCTCCCTCTCTCTAGATACCCCTTAGCACGTAAAGGAATATTATTTGGGGGTCCAGCCATGGAGAAGATTTTAGACACTAGGAGAAGATAAGGAACACACCGATTATCACGAAATCACATTAGGATTCTCTTTTTAACCTGTTCCTTAAAACACTAGTGCTTAGGAAATCTATTGGAGGCAGAAGCAGTCAAGGGTAGCTTAGGGTTAGGGTTAGGGTTAGGGTGAGGGTTAGGGTACGGCTTAGGGTACGGGTTCGGGGAAGGGTTCGGGTAGGGCGTAGGGTATGGGTTAGGGTTAGGGTTAGGGTTAGTGTTAGGGTTAGGGCTCGGTTTAGGGTACGGGTTAGGATTAGGGTACGCGTTAGTGTTAGGGTAGGGGTTAGGGTTAGGGTACGCGATAGGGTGAGGTTAGTTATTAAACCTATCCCACTCTCTAGATACCCCTTAGCATGTAAAGGAATATTATTTGGGGGTCCAGCCATGGAGAAGAGTTTAGACACTAGGAGAAGATAAGGAATACACCCATTATCAAGAAATCACATTAGGATTCTCTTTTTAACCTGTTCCTTAAAACACTAGTGCTTATGAAATCTATTGGAGGCAGAAGCCGTCAAGGGTAGCTTAGGGTTAGGGTTAGGGTTAGGGTGAGGGTTAGGGTACGGCTTAGGGTACGGGTTTGGGGAGGGGTTCGGGTAGGGCATAGGGGATGGGTTAGGGTTAGGGTTAGGGTTAGGGATAGGGTTAGGGCTCGGTTTAGGGTACGGGTTAGGATTAGGGTACGCGTTAGGGTTAGGGTAGGGGTTAGGGTTAGGGTACGCGTTAGGGTGAGGGTAGTTATTAAACCTATCCCACTCTCTAGATACCCCTTAGCACGTAAAGGAATATTATTTGGGGGTCCAGCCATGGAGAAGAGTTTAGACACGAGGAGAAGATAAGGAACACACCCATTATCACGAAATCACATTAGGATTCTCTTTTTAACCTGTTCCTTAAAACACTAGTGCTTAGGAAATCTATTGGAGGCAGAAGCCGTCAAGGGTAGCTTAGGGTTAGTGTTAGGGTTAGGGTGAGAGTTAGGGTACGGCTTAGGGTACGGGTTCAGTGAGGGGTTCGGGTAGGGCGTAGGGTATGGGTTAGGGTTAGGGTTAGGGTTAGTGTTAGGGTTAGGGCTCGGTTTAGGGTACGGGTTAGGATTAGGGTACGCGTTAGGGTTAGGGTAGGGGTTAGGGTTAGGGTACGCGTTAGGGTGAGGGTAGTTATTAAACCTATCCCAATCTCTAGATACCCCTTAGCACGTAAAGGAATATTATTTGGGGGTCCAGCCATGGAGAAGAGTTTAGACACGAGGAGAAGATAAGGAACACACCCATTATCAAGAAATCACATTAGGATTCTCTTTTTAACCTGTTCCTTAAAACACTAGTGCTTAGGAAATCTATTGGAGGCAGAAGCCGTCAACGGTAGCTTAGGGTTAGGGTTAGGGTTAGGGTGAGGGTTAGGGTACGGCTTAGGGTACGGGTTCGGTGAGGGGTTCGGGTAGGGCGTAGGGTATGCGTTAGGGTTAGGGTTAGGGTTAGTGTTAGGGTTAGGGCTCGGTTTAGGGTACGGGTTAGGATTAGGGTACGCGTTAGGGTTAGGGTAGGGGTTAGGGTTAGGGTACGCGTTAGGGTGATGGTAGTTATTAAACCTCTCCCTCTCTCTAGATACCCCTTAGCACGTAAAGGAATATTATTTGTGGGTCCAGCCATGGAGAAGAGTTTAGACACGAGGAGAAGATAAGGAACACACCCCTTATCAAGAAATCACATTAGGATTCTCTTTTTAACCTGTTCCTTAAAACACTAGTGCTTAGGAAATCTATTGGAGGCAGAAGCCGTCAAGGGCAGCTTAGGGTTAGGGTTAGGGTTAGGGTGAGGGTTAGGGTACGGCTTAGGGTACGGGTTTGGGTAGGGGTTCGGGTAGGGCATAGGGGATGGGTTAGGGTTAGGGTTAGGGTTAGTGTTAGGGTTAGGGCTCGGTTTAGGGTACGGGTTAGGATTAGGGTATGCGTTAGGGTTAGGGTAGCGGTTAGGGTTAGGGTACGCGTTAGGGTGAGGGTAGTTATTAAACCTATCCCACTCTCTAGATACCCCTTAGCACGTAAAGGAATATTATTTGGGGTCCAGCCATGGAGAAGAGTTTAGACACTAGGAGAAGATAAGGAACACACCCATTATCACGAAATCACATTAGGATTCTCTTTTTAACCTGTTCCTTAAAACACTAGTGCTTAGGAAATCTATTGGAGGCAGAAGCCGTCAAGGGTAGATTAGGGTTAGGGTTAGGGTTAGGGTGAGAGTTAGGGTACGGCTTAGGGTACGGGTTCAGTGAGGGGTTCGGGTAGGGCGTAGGGTATGGGTTAGGGTTAGGGTTAGGGTTAGTGTTAGGGTTAGGGCTCGGTTTAGGGTACGGGTTAGGATTATGGTACGCGTTAGGGTTAGGGTAGGGGTTAGGGTTAGGGTACGCATTAGTGTGAGGGTAGTTATTAAACCTATCCCACTCTCTAGATACCCCTTAGCACGTAAAGGAATATTATTTGGGGGTCCAGCCATGGAGAAGAGTTTAGACACTAGGAGAAGATAAGGAACACACCCATTATCACGAAATCACATTAGGATTCTCTTTTTAACCTGTTCCTTCAAACACTAGTGCTTAGGAAATCTATTGGAGGCAGAAGCAGTCAAGGGTAGCTTAGGGTTAGGGTTAGGGTTAGGGTGAGGGTTAGGGTATGGCTTAGGGTACGGGTTCGGGCAGGGGTTCGGGTAGGGCGTAGGGTATGGGTTAGGGTTAGGGTTAGGGTTAGTGTTAGGGTTAGGGCTCGGATTAGGGTACGGGTTAGGATTAGGGTACGCGTTCGGGTTAGGGTAGGGGTTAGGGTTAGGGTACGCGTTAGGGTGAGGGTAGTTATTAAACCTATCCCACTCTCTAGATACCCCTTAGCACGTAAAGGAATATTATTTGGGGGTCCAGCCATGGAGAAGTGTTTAGACACGAGGAGAAGATAAGGAACACACCCATTATCAAGAAATCACATTAGGATTCTCTTTTTAACCTGTTCCTTAAAACACTAGTGCTTAGGAAATCTATTGGAGGCAGAAGCAGTGAAGGGTAGAATAGGGTTAGGGTTAGGGTTAGGGTAAGGGTTAGTGTACGGCTTAGGGTACGGGTTCGGTGAGGGGTTCGGTTAGGGCGTAGGGTATGGGTTAGGGTGAGGGTTAGGGTTAGTGTTAGGGTTAGGGCTCGGTTTAGGTTATGGGTTAGGATTAGGGTACGCGTTAGGGTTAGGGTAGGGGTTAGGGTTAGGGTACGCGTTAGGGCGAGGGTAGTTATTAAACCTCTCCCTCTCTCTAGATACCCCTTAGCACGTAAAGGAATATTATTTGGGTGTCCAGCCATGGAGAAGATTTTAGACACTAGGAGAAGATAAGGAACACATCCATTATCACGAAATCACATTAGGATTCTCTTTTTAACCTGTTCCTTAAAACACTAGTGCTTAGGAAATCTATTGGAGGCAGAACCAGTCAAGGGTAGCTTAGGGTTAGGGTTAGGGTTAGGGTGAGGGTTAGGGTATGGCTTAGGGTACGGTTTCGGGGAGGGGTTCGGGTAGGGCGTAGGGTATGGGTTAGGGTTAGGGTTAGGGTTAGTGTTAGGGTTAGGGCTCGGTTTAGGGTACGGGTTAGGATTAGTGTACGCGTTAAGGTTAGGGTAGGGGTTAGGGTTAGGGTACGCGTTAGGGTGAGGGTAGTTATTAAACCTATCACACTCTCTAGATACCCCTTAGCACGTAAAGGAATATTATTTGGGGATCCTGCCATGGAGAAGAGTTTAGACACGAGGAGAAATAAGGAACACACCCATTATCAAGAAATCACATTAGGATTCTCTTTTTAACCTGTTCCTTAAAACACTAGTGCTTAGGAAATCTATTGGAGGCAGAAGCAGTCAAGGGGAGCTTAGGGTTAGGGTTAGGGTTAGATTGAGTATTAGGGTACGGCTTAGGGTACGGGTTCGGGGAGGGGTTCGGGTAGGGCGTAGGGTATGGTTTAGGGTTAGGGTTAGGTTTAGTGTTAGGGTTAGGGCTCGGTTTAGGTTACGGGTTAGGATTAGGGTACGCGTTAGGGTTAGGGTAGGGGTTAGGGTTAGGGTACGCGATAGGGTGAGGTTAGGTATTAAACCTATCCCACTCTATAGATACCCCTTAGCATGTAAAGGAATATTATTTGGGGGTCCAGCCATGGAGAAGAGTTTAGACACTAGGAGAAGATAAGGAACACACCCATTATCAAGAAATCACATTAGGATTCTCTTTTTAACCTGTTCCTTAAAACACTAGTGCTTAGGAAATCTATGGGAGGCAGAAACAGTCAAGGGTAGCTTAGGGTTAGGGTTAAGGATAGATTGAGGGTTAGGGTATGGCTTAGGGTACGGGTTCGGGGAGGGGTTCGGGTAGGGCGTAGGGTATGGGTTAGGGTTAGAGTTAGTGTTAGGGTTAGGGCTCGGTTTAGGGTACGGGTTAGGATTAGTGTACGCGTTAGGGTTAGGGTAGGGGTTAGGGTTAGGGTACGCGTTAGGGTGAGGGTAGTTATTAAACCTCTCCCTCTCTCTAGATACCCCATAGCACGTAAAGGAATATTATTTGTGTGTCCAGCCATGGAGAAGAGTTTAGACACTAGGAGAAGATGAGGAACACACCCATTATCAAGAAATCACATTAGGATTCTCTTTTTAACCTGTTCCTTAAAACACTAGTGCTTAGGAAATCTATTGGAGGTAGAAGCAGTCAAGGGTAGCTTAGGTTTAGGGTTAGGGTTAGGGTGAGGGTTAGGGTACGGCTTAGGGTACGGGTTCAGGGAGGGGTTCGGGTAGGGCGTAGGGTATGGGTTAGGGTTAGGGTTAGGGTTAGTGTTAGGGTTAGGGCTCGGTTTAGGGTACGGGTTAGGATTAGGGTACGCGTTAGGGTTAGGGTAGGGGTTAGGGTTAGGGTACGCGTTAGGGTGAGGGTAGTTATTAAACCTATCCCACTCTCTAGATACCCCTTAGCACGTAAAGGAATATTATTTGGGGGTCCAGCCATGGAGAAGAGTTTAGACACGAGGAGAAGATAAGGAACACACCCATTATCAAGAAATCACATTAGGATTCTCTTTTTAACCTGTTCCTTAAAACACTAGTGCTTAGGAAATCTATTGGAGGCAGAAGCAGTCAAGGGTAGAATAGGGTTAGGGTTAGGGTTAGGGTAAGGGTTAGGGTACGGCTTAGGGTACGGGTTCGGTGAGGGGTTCGGGTAGGGCGTAGGGTATGGGTTAGGGTGAGGGTTAGGGTTAGTGTTAGGGTTGGGCTCGGTTTAGGGTATGGGTTAGGAGTAGGGTACGTGTTAGGGTTAGGGTAGGGGTTAGGGTTAGGGTACGCTTTTGGGTGAGGGTAGTTATTAAACCTATCCCACTCTCTAGATACCCCTTAGCACGTAAAGGAATATTATTTGGGGGTCCAGCCATGGAGAAGAGTTTAGACACGAGGAGAAGATAAGGAACACACCCATTATCAAGAAATCACATTAGGATTCTCTTTTTAACCTGTTCCTTAAAACACTAGTGCTTAGGAAATCTATTGGAGGCAGAAGCCGTCAAGGGTAGCTTAGGTTTAGGGTTAGGGTTAGGGTGAGAGTTAGGGTACGGCTTAGGGTACGGGTTCAGTGAGGGGTTCGGGTAGGGAGTAGGGTATGGGTTAGGGTTAGGGTTAGGGTTAGTGTTAGGGTTAGGGCTCGGTTTAGGGTACGGGTTAGGATTAGGGTACGCGTTAGGGTTAGGGTAGCGGTTAGGGTTAGGGTACGCGTTAGGGTGAGGGTAGTTATTAAACCTATCCCAATCTCTAGATACCCCTTATCACGTAAAGGAATATTATTTGGGGGTCCAGCCATGGAGAAGAGTTTAGACACGAGGAGAAGATAAGGAACACACCCATTATCAAGAAATCACATTAGGATTCTCTTTTTAACCTGTTCCTTAAAACACTAGTGCTTAGGAAATCTATTGGAGGCAGAAGCAGTCAACGGTAGCTTAGGGTTAGGGTTAGGGTTAGGGTGAGGGTTAGGGTACGGCTTAGGGTACGGGTTCGGGGAGGGGTTCGGGTAGGGCGTAGGGTATGGGTTAAGGTGAGGGTTAGGGTTAGTGTTACGGTTAGGGCTCGGTTTAGGGTACGGGTTAGGATTAGGGTACGCGTTAGGGTTAGGGTAGGGGTTAGGGTTAGGGTACGCGTTAGGTTGAGGGTAGTTATTAAACCTATCACACTCTCTAGATACCCCTTAGCACGTAAAGGAATATTATTTGGGGGTCCAGCCATGGAGAAGAGTTTAGACACGAGGAGAAGATAAGGAACACACCCCTTATCAAGAAATCACATTAGGATTCTCTTTTTAACCTGTTCCTTAAAACACTAGTGCTTAGGAAATCTATTGGAGGCAGAAGCCGTCAAGGGCAGCTTAGGGTTAGGGTTAGGGTTAGGGTGAGGGTTAGGGTACGGCTTAGGGTACGGGTTTGGGTAGGGGTTCGGGTAGGGCATAGGGGATTGGTTAGGGTTAGGGTTAGGGTTAGTGTTAGGGTTAGGGCTCGGTTTAGGGTACGGGTTAGGATTAGGGTACGCGTTAGGGTTAGGGTAGGGGTTAGGGTTATGGTACGCGTTAGGGTGAGGGTAGTTATTAAACCTATCCCACTCTCTAGATACCCCTTAGCACGTAAAGGAATATTATTTGGGGGTCCAGCCATGGAGAAGAGTTTAGACACTAGGAGAAGATAAGGAACAAACCCATTATCACGAAATCACATTAGGATTCTCTTTTTAACCTGTTCCTTAAAACACTAGTGCTTAGGAAAGCTATTGGAGGCAGAAGCCATCAAGGGTAGCTTAGTGTTAGGGTTAGGGTTAGGGTGAGAGTTAGGGTACGGCTTAGGGTACGGGTTCAGTGAGGGGTTCGGGTAGGGCGTAGGGTATGGGTTAGGGTTAGGGTTAGTGTTAGGGTTAGGGCTCGGTTTAGGGTACGGGTTAGGATTAGTGTACGCGTTAGGGTTAGGGTAGGGGTTAGGGTTAGGGTACGCGTTAGGGTGAGGGTAGTTATTAAACCTCTCCCTCTCTCTAGATACCCCATAGCACGTAAAGGAATATTATTTGTGTGTCCAGCCATGGAGAAGAGTTTAGACACTAGGAGAAGATGAGGAACACACCCATTATCAAGAAATCACATTAGGATTCTCTTTTTAACCTGTTCCTTAAAACACTAGTGCTTAGGAAATCTATTGGAGGTAGAAGCAGTCAAGGGTAGCTTAGGTTTAGGGTTAGGGTTAGGGTGAGGGTTAGGGTACGGCTTAGGGTACGGGTTCAGGGAGGGGTTCGGGTAGGGCGTAGGGTATGGGTTAGGGTTAGGGTTAGGGTTAGTGTTAGGGTTAGGGCTCGGTTTAGGGTACGGGTTAGGATTAGGGTACGCGTTAGGGTTAGGGTAGGGGTTAGGGTTAGGGTACGCGTTAGGGTGAGGGTAGTTATTAAACCTATCCCACTCTCTAGATACCCCTTAGCACGTAAAGGAATATTATTTGGGGGTCCAGCCATGGAGAAGAGTTTAGACACGAGGAGAAGATAAGGAACACACCCATTATCAAGAAATCACATTAGGATTCTCTTTTTAACCTGTTCCTTAAAACACTAGTGCTTAGGAAATCTATTGGAGGCAGAAGCAGTCAAGGGTAGAATAGGGTTAGGGTTAGGGTTAGGGTAAGGGTTGGGTACGGCTTAGGGTACGGGTTCGGTGAGGGGTTCGGGTAGGGCGTAGGGTATGGGTTAGGGTGAGGGTTAGGGTTAGTGTTAGGGTTGGGCTCGGTTTAGGGTATGGGTTAGGAGTAGGGTACGTGTTAGGGTTAGGGTAGGGGTTAGGGTTAGGGTACGCTTTTGGGTGAGGGTAGTTATTAAACCTATCCCACTCTCTAGATACCCCTTAGCACGTAAAGGAATATTATTTGGGGGTCCAGCCATGGAGAAGAGTTTAGACACGAGGAGAAGATAAGGAACAAACCCATTATCAAGAAATCACATTAGGATTCTCTTTTTAACCTGTTCCTTAAAACACTAGTGCTTAGGAAATCTATTGGAGGCAGAAGCCGTCAAGGGTAGCTTAGGTTTAGGGTTAGGGTTAGGGTGAGAGTTAGGGTACGGCTTAGGGTACGGGTTCAGTGAGGGGTTCGGGTAGGGAGTAGGGTATGGGTTAGGGTTAGGGTTAGGGTTAGTGTTAGGGTTAGGGCTCGGTTTAGGGTACGGGTTAGGATTAGGGTACGCGTTAGGGTTAGGGTAGCGGTTAGGGTTAGGGTACGCGTTAGGGTGAGGGTAGTTATTAAACCTATCCCAATCTCTAGATACCCCTTATCACGTAAAGGAATATTATTTGGGGGTCCAGCCATGGAGAAGAGTTTAGACACGAGGAGAAGATAAGGAACACACCCATTATCAAGAAATCACATTAGGATTCTCTTTTTAACCTGTTCCTTAAAACACTAGTGCTTAGGAAATCTATTGGAGGCAGAAGCAGTCAACGGTAGCTTAGGGTTAGGGTTAGGGTTAGGGTGAGGGTTAGGGTACGGCTTAGGGTACGGGTTCGGGGAGGGGTTCGGGTAGGGCGTAGGGTATGGGTTAAGGTGAGGGTTAGGGTTAGTGTTAGGGTTAGGGCTCGGTTTAGGGTACGGGTTAGGATTAGGGTACGCGTTAGGGTTAGGGTAGGGGTTAGGGTTAGGGTACGCGTTAGGTTGAGGGTAGTTATTAAACCTATCACACTCTCTAGATACCCCTTAGCACGTAAAGGAATATTATTTGGGGGTCCAGCCATGGAGAAGAGTTTAGACACGAGGAGAAGATAAGGAACACACCCCTTATCAAGAAATCACATTAGGATTCTCTTTTTAACCTGTTCCTTAAAACACTAGTGCTTAGGAAATCTATTGGAGGCAGAAGCCGTCAAGGGCAGCTTAGGGTTAGGGTTAGGGTTAGGGTGAGGGTTAGGGTACGGCTTAGGGTACGGGTTTGGGTAGGGGTTCGGTTAGGGCATAGGGGATTGGTTAGGGTTAGGGTTAGGGTTAGTGTTAGGGTTAGGGCTCGGTTTAGGGTACGGGTTAGGATTAGGGTACGCGTTAGGGTTAGGGTAGGGGTTAGGGTTATGGTACGCGTTAGGGTGAGGGTAGTTATTAAACCTATCCCACTCTCTAGATACCCCTTAGCACGTAAAGGAATATTATTTGGGGGTCCAGCCATGGAGAAGAGTTTAGACACTAGGAGAAGATAAGGAACAAACCCATTATCACGAAATCACATTAGGATTCTCTTTTTAACCTGTTCCTTAAAACACTAGTGCTTAGGAAAGCTATTGGAGGCAGAAGCCATCAAGGGTAGCTTAGTGTTAGGGTTAGGGTTAGGGTGAGAGTTAGGGTACGGCTTAGGGTACGGGTTCAGTGAGGGGTTCGGGTAGGGCGTAGGGTATGGGTTAGGGTTAGGGTTAGGGTTAGTGTTAGGGTTAGGGCTCGGTTTAGAGTACGGGTTAGGATTAGGGTACGCGTTAGGGTTAGGGTAGGGGTTAGGGTTAGGGTACGCGTTAGGGTGAGGGTAGTTATTAAACCTATCCCAATCTCTAGATACCCCTTAGCACGTAAAGGAATATTATTTGGGGGTCCAGCCATGGAGAAGAGTTTAGACACGAGGAGAAGATAAGGAACACACCCATTATCAAGAAATCACATTAGGATTCTCTTTTTAACCTGTTCCTTAAAACACTAGTGCTTAGGAAATCTATTGGAGGCAGAAGCAGTCAACGGTAGCTTAGGGTTAGGGTTAGGGTTAGGGTGAGGGTTAGGGTACGGCTTAGGGTACGGGTTCGGGGAGGGGTTCGGGTAGGGCGTAGGGTATGGGTTAGGGTGAGGGTTAGGGTTAGTGTTAGGGTTAGGGCTCGGTTTAGGGTACGGGTTAGGATTAGGGTACGCGTTAGGTTTAGGGTAGGGGTTAGGGTTAGGGTACGCGATAGGGTGAGGTTAGTTATTAAACCTATCCCACTCTCTAGATACCCCTTAGCATGTAAAGGAATATTATTTGGGGGTCCAGCCATGGAGAAGAGTTTAGACACTAGGAGAAGATAAGGAACACACCCATTATCAAGAAATCACATTAGGATTCTCTTTTTAACCTGTTCCTTAAAACACTAGTGCTTAGGAAATCTATTGGAGGCAGAAGCCGTCAAGGGTAGCTTAGGGTTAGGGTTAGGGTTAGGGTGAGGGTTAGGGTACGGCTTAGGGTACGGGTTCGGGGAGGGGTTCGGGTAGGGCGTAGGGCATGCTTTAGGGTTAGAGTTAGGGTTAGTGTTAGGGTTAGGGCTCGGTTTAGGGTACGGGTTAGGATTAGGGTACGCGTTAGGGTTAGGGTAGGGGTTAGGGTTAGGGTACGCGTTAGGGTGAGGGTAGTTATTAAACCTCTCCCTCTCTCTAGATACCCCTTAGCACGTAAAGGAATATTATTTGGGGGTCCAGCCATGGAGAAGAGTTTAGACACGAGGAGAAGATAAGGAACACACCCCTTATCAAGAAATCACATTAGGATTCTCTTTTTAACCTGTTCCTTAAAACACTAGTGCTTAGGAAATCTATTGGAGGCAGAAGCCGTCAAGGGCAGCTTAGGGTTAGGGTTAGGGTTAGGGTGAGGGTTAGGGTACGGCTTAGGGTACGGGTTCGGGGAGGGGTTCGGGTAGGGCGTAGGGTATGCGTTAGGGTTAGGGTTAGGGTTAGTGTTAGGGTTAGGGCTCGGTTTAGGGTACGGGTTAGGATTAGGGTACGCGTTAGGGTTAGGGTAGGGGTTAGGGTTAGGGTACGCGTTAGGGTGAGGGTAGTTATTAAACCTCTCCCTCTCTCTAGATACCCCTTAGCACGTAAAGGAATATTATTTGTGGGTCCAGCCATGGAGAAGAGTTTAGACACGAGGAGAAGATAAGGATCACACCCCTTATCAAGGAATCACATTAGGATTCTCTTTTTAACCTGTTCCTTAAAACACTAGTGCTTAGGAAATCTATTGGAGGCAGAAGCCGTCAAGGGCAGCTTAGGGTTAGGGTTAGGGTTAGGGTGAGGGTTAGGGTACGGCTTAGGGTACGGGTTTGGGTAGGGGTTCGGGTAGGGCATAGGGGATGGGTTAGGGTTAGGGTTAGGGTTAGTGTTAGGGTTAGGGCTCGGTTTAGGGTACGGGTTAGGATTAGGGTACGCGTTAGGGTTAGGGTAGCGGTTAGGGTTAGGGTACGCGTTAGGGTGAGGGTAGTTATTAAACCTATCCCACTCTCTAGATACCCCTTAGCACGTAAAGGAATATTATTTGGGGTCCAGCCATGGAGAAGAGTTTAGACACTAGGAGAAGATAAGGAACACACCCATTATCACGAAATCACATTAGGATTCTCTTTTTAACCTGTTCCTTAAAACACTAGTGCTTAGGAAATCTATTGGAGGCAGAAGCCGTCAAGGGTAGCTTAGGGTTAGGGTTAGGGTTAGGGTGAGAGTTAGGGTACGGCTTAGGGTACGGGTTCAGTGAGGCGTTCGGGTAGGGCGTAGGGTATGGGTTAGGGTTAGGGTTAGGGTTAGTGTTAGGGTTAGGGCTCGGTTTAGGGTACGGGTTAGGATTATGGTACGCGTTAGGGTTAGGGTAGGGGTTAGGGTTAGGGTACGCATTAGTGTGAGGGTAGTTATTAAACCTATCCCACTCTCTAGATACCCCTTAGCACGTAAAGGAATATTATTTGGGGGTCCAGCCATGGAGAAGAGTTTAGACACTAGGAGAAGATAAGGAACACACCCATTATCACGAAATCACATTAGGATTCTCTTTTTAACCTGTTCCTTCAAACACTAGTGCTTAGGAAATCTATTGGAGGCAGAAGCAGTCAAGGGTAGCTTAGGGTTAGGGTTAGGGTTAGGGTGAGGGTTAGGGTATGGCTTAGGGTACGGGTTCGGGGAGGGGTTCGGGTAGGGCGTAGGGTATGGGTTAGGGTTAGTGTTAGGGTTAGTGTTAGGGTTAGGGCTCGGTTTAGGGTACGGGTTAGGATTAGGGTACGCGTTCGGGTTAGGGTAGGGGTTAGGGTTAGGGTACGCGTTAGGGTGAGGGTAGTTATTAAACCTATCCCACTCTCTAGATACCCCTTAGCACGTAAAGGAATATTATTTGGGGGTCCAGCCATGGAGAAGTGTTTAGACACGAGGAGAAGATAAGGAACACACCCATTATCAAGAAATCACATTAGGATTCTCTTTTTAACCTGTTCCTTAAAAAACTAGTGCTTAGGAAATCTATTGGAGGCAGAAGCAGTCAAGGGTAGAATAGGGTTAGGGTTAGGGTTAGGGTAAGGGTTAGTGTACGGCTTAGGGTACGGGTTCGGTGAGGGGTTCGGGTAGGGCGTAGGGTATGGGTTAGGGTGAGGGTTAGGGTTAGTGTTAGGGTTAGGGCTCGGTTTAGGTTATGGGTTAGGATTAGGGTACGCGTTAGGGTTAGGGTAGGGGTTAGGGTTAGGGTACGCTTTTGGGTGAGGGTAGTTATTAAACCTATCCCACTCTCTAGATACCCCTTAGCACGTAAAGGAATATTATTTGGGGGTCCAGCCATGGAGAAGAGTTTAGACACGAGGAGAAGATAAGGAATACACCCATTATCAAGAAATCACATTAGGATTCTCTTTTTAACCTGTTCCTTAAAACACTAGTGCTTAGGAAATCTATTGGAGGCAGAAGCAGTGAAGGGTAGCTTAGTGTTAGGGTTAGGGTTAGGGTGAGGGTTAGGGTATGGCTTAGGGTACGGGTTCGGGGAGGGGTTCGGGTAGGGCGTAGGGTATGGGTTAGGGTTAGGCTTAGGGTTAGTGTTAGGGTTAGGGCTCGGTTTAGGGTACGGGTTAGTATTAGGGTACGCGTTAGGGTTAGGGTAGGGGTTAGGGTTAGGGTACGCGATAGGGTGAGGTTAGTTATTAAACCTATCCCACTCTCTAGATACCCCTTAGCACGTAAAGGAATATTATTTGGGGGTCCAGCCATGGAGAAGAGTTTAGACACTAGGAGAAGAAAAGGAACACACCCATTATCAAGAAATCACATTAGGATTCTCTTTTTAACCTGTTCCTTAAAACACTAGTGCTTAGGAAATCTATTGGAGGCAGAAGCAGTCAAGGGGAGCTTAGGGTAAGGGTTAGGGTTAGATTGAGTGTTAGGGTACGGCTTAGGGTACGGGTTCGGGGAGGGTTTCGGGTAGGGCGTAGGGTATGGTTTAGGGTTAGCGTTAGGGTTAGTGTTAGGTTTAGGGCTCGGTTTAGGGTACGGGTTAGGATTAGGGTACGCGTTAGTGTTAGGGTAGGGGTTAGGGTTAGGGTACGCGTTAGGGCGAGGGTAGTTATTAAACCTCTCCCTCTCTCTAGATACCCCTTAGCACGTAAAGGAATATTATTTGGGTGTCCAGCCATGGAGAAGATTTTAGACACTAGGAGAAGATAAGGAACACATCCATTATCACGAAATCACATTAGGATTCTCTTTTTAACCTGTTCCTTAAAACACTAGTGCTTAGGAAATCTATTGGAGGCAGAACCAGTCAAGGGTAGCTTAGGGTTAGGGTTAGGGTTAGGGTGAGGGTTAGGGTATGGCTTAGGGTACGGGTTCGGGGAGGGGTTCGGGTAGGGCGTAGGGTATGGGTTAGGGTTAGGCTTAGTGTTAGTGTTAGGGTTAGGGCTCGGTGTAGGGTACGGGTTAGTATTAGGGTAAGCGTTAGGGTTAGGGTAAGGGTTAGGGTTAGGGTACGCGATAGGGTGAGGTTAGTTATTAAACCTATCCCACTCTCTAGATACCCCTTAGCACGTAAAGTAATATTATTTGGGGGTCCAGCCATGGAGAAGTGTTTAGACACTAGGAGAAGATAAGGAACACACCCATTATCAAGAAATAACATTAGGATTCTCTTTTTAACCTGTTCCTTAAAACACTAGTGCTTAGGAAATCTATTGGAGGCAGAAGCAGTCAAGGGGAGCTTAGGGTTAGGGTTAGGGTTAGATTGAGTGTTAGGGTACGGCTTAGGGTACGGGTTCGGGTAGGGGTTCGGGTAGGGCGTAGGGTATGGTTTAGGGTTAGGGTTAGGGTTAGTGTTAGGGTTAGGGCTCGGTTTAGGGTACGGGTTAGGATTAGGGTACGCGTTAGTGTTAGGGTAGGGGTTAGGGTTAGAGTACGCGTTAGGGTGAGGGTAGTTATTAAACCTCTCCCTCTCTCTAGATACCCCTTAGCACGTAAAGGAATATTATTTGGGGGTCCAGCCATGGAGAAGATTTTAGACACTAGGAGAAGATAAGGAACACACCCATTATCACGAAATCACATTAGGATTCTCTTTTTAACCTGTTCCTTAAAACACTAGTGCTTAGGAAATCTATTGGAGGCAGAAGCCGTCAAGGGTAGCTTAGGGTTAGGTTTAGGGTTAGGGTGAGAGTTAGGGTACGGCTTAGGGTACGGGTTCGGGGAGGGGATCGGGTAGGGCGTAGGGTATGCGTTAGGGTTAGGGTTAGGGTTAGGGCTCGGTTTAGGGTACGGGTTAGGATTAGGGTACGCGTTAGGGTTAGGGTAGGGGTTAGGGTTAGGGTACGCGTTAGGGTGAGGGTAGTTATTAAACCTATCCCACTCTCTAGATACCCCTTAGCACGTAAAGGAATATTATTTGGGGGTCCAGCCATGGAGAAGAGTTTAGACACGAGGAGAAGATAAGGAACACACCCATTATCACGAAATCACATTAGGATTCTCTTTTTAACCTGTTCCTTAAAACACTAGTGCTTAGGAAATCTATTGGAGGCAGAAGCAGTCAAGGGTAGCTTAGGGTTAGGTTTAGGGTTAGGGTGAGAGTTAGGGTACGGCTTAGGGTACGGGTTCAGTGAGGGGTTCGGGTAGGGCGTAGGGTATGGGTTAGGGTTAGGGTTAGGGTTAGTGTTAGGGTTAGGGCTCGGTTTAGGGTACGGGTTAGGATTAGGGTACGCGTTAGGGTTAGCGTAGGGGTTAGGGTTAGGGTACGCGTTAGTGTGAGGGTAGTTATTAAACCTATCCCACTCTCTAGATACCCCTTAGCACGTAAAGGAATATTATTTGGGGGTCCAGCCATGGAGAAGAGTTTAGACACTAGGAGAAGATAAGGAACACACCCATTATCACGAAATCACATTAGGATTCTCTTTTTAACCTGTTCCTTAAAAAACTAGTGCTTAGGAAATCTATTGGAGGCAGAAGCAGTCAAGGGTAGCTTAGGGTTAGGGTTAGGGTTAGGGTGAGGGTTAGGGTATGGCTTAGGGTACGGGTTCGGGGAGGGGTTCGGGTAGGGCGTAGGGTATGGGTTAGGGTTAGGGTTAGGGTTAGTGTTAGGGTTAGGGCTCGGTTTAGGGTACGGGTTAGGATTAGGGTACGTATTCGGGTTAGGGTAGGGGTTAGGGTTAGGGTACGCGTTAGGGTGAGGGTAGTTATTAAACCTATCCCACTCTCTAGATACCCCTTAGCACGTAAAGGAATATTATTTGGGGGTCCAGCCATGGAGAAGAGTTTAGACACGAGGAGAAGATAAGGAACACACCCATTATCAAGAAATCACATTAGGATTCTCTTTTTAACCTGTTCCTTAAAACACTAGTGCTTAGGAAATCTATTGGAGGCAGAAGCCTTCAACGGTAGCTTAGGGTTAGGGTTAGGGTTAGGGTGAGGGTTAGGGTACGGCTTAGGGTACGGGTTCGGGGAGGGGTTCGGGTAGGGCGTAGGGTATGCGTTAGGGTTAGGGTTAGGGTTAGTGTTAGGGTTAGGGCTCGGTTTAGGGTACGGGTTAGGATTAGGGTACGCGTTAGGGTTAGGGTAGGGGTTAGGGTTAGGGTACGCGTTAGGGTGAGGGTAGTTATTAAACCTATCCCACTCTCTAGATACCCCTTAGCACGTAAAGGAATATTATTTGGGGGTCCAGCCATGGAGAAGAGTTTAGACACGAGGAGAAGATAAGGAACACACCCCTTATCAAGAAATCACATTAGGATTCTCTTTTTAACCTGTTCCTTAAAACACTAGTGCTTAGGAAATCTATTGGAGGCAGAAGCCGTCAAGGGCAGCTTAGGGTTTGGGTTAGGGTTAGGGTGAGGGTTAGGGTACGGCTTAGGGTACGGGTTTGGGGAGGGGTTCGGGTAGGGCATAGGGGATGGGTTAGGGTTAGGGTTAGGGTTAGTGTTAGGGTTAGGGCTCGGTTTAGGGTACGGGTTAGGATTAGGGTACGCGTTAGGGTTAGGGTAGCGGTTAGGGTTAGGGTACGCGTTAGGGTGAGGGTAGTTATTAAACCTATCCCACTCTCTAGATACCCCTTAGCACGTAAAGGAATATTATTTGGGGGTCCAGCCATGGAGAAGAGTTTAGACACTAGGAGAAGATAAGGAACACACCCATTATCACGAAATCACATTAGGATTCTCTTTTTAACCTGTTCCTTAAAACACTAGTGCTTAGGAAATCTATTGGATGCAGAAGCCCTCAAGGGTAGCTTAGGGTTATGGTTAGGGTTAGGGTGAGAGTTAGGGTACGGCTTAGGGTACGGGTTCAGTGAGGGGTTCGGGTAGGGCGTAGGGTATGGGTTAGGGTTAGGGTTAGGGTTAGTGTTAGGGTTAGGGCTCGGTTTAGGGTACGGGTTAGGATTAGGGTACGCGTTAGGGTTAGGGTAGGGGTTAGGGTTAGGGTACGCGTTAGTGTGAGGGTAGTTATTAAACCTATCCCACTCTCTAGATACCCCTTAGCACGTAAAGGAATATTATTTGGGGGTCCAGCCATGGAGAAGAGTTTAGACACTAGGAGAAGATAAGGAACACACCCATTATCACGAAATCACATTAGGATTCTCTTTTTAACCTGTTCCTTAAAACACTAGTGCTTAGGAAATCTATTGGAGGCAGAAGCAGTCAAGGGTAGCTTAGGGTTAGGGTTAGGGTTAGGGTGAGGGTTAGGGTATGGCTTAGGTTACGGGTTCGGGGAGGGGTTCGGGTAGGGCGTAGGGTATGGGTTAGGGTTAGGGTTAGTGTTAGGGTTAGGGCTCGGTTTAGGGTACGGGTTAGGATTAGGGTACGCGTTCGGGTTAGGGTAGGGGTTAGGGTTAGGGTACGCGTTAGGGTGAGGGTAGTTATTAAACCTCTCCCTCTGTCTAGATACCCCTTAGCACGTAAAGGAATATTATTTGGGGGTCCAGCCATGGAGAAGAGTTTAGACACGAGGAGAAGATAAGGAACACACCCATTATCAAGAAATCACATTAGGATTCTCTTTTTAACCTCTTCCTTAAAACACTAGTGCTTAGGAAATCTATTGGAGGCAGAAGCAGTCAAGGGTAGAATAGGGTTAGGGTTAGGGTTAGGGTAAGTGTTAGGGTACGGCTTAGGGTACGGGTTCGGTGAGGGGTTCGGGTAGGGCGTAGGGTATGGGTTAGGGTGAGGGTTAGGGTTAGTGTTAGGGTTAGGGCTCGGTTTAGGGTATGGGTTAGGATTAGGGTACGCGTTAGGGTTAGGGTAGGGGTTAGGGTTAGGGTACGCTTTTGGGTGAGGGTAGTTATTAAACCTATCCCACTCTCTAGATACCCCTTAGCACGTAAAGGAATATTATTTGGGGGTCCAGCCATGGAGAAGAGTCTAGACACGAGGAGAAGATAAGGAACACACCCATTATCAAGAAATCACATTAGGATTCTCTTTTTAACCTGTTCCTTAAAACACTAGTGCTTAGGAAATCTATTGGAGGCAGAAGCCGTCAAGTGTAGCTTAGGGTTAGTGTTAGGGTTAGGGTGAGAGTTAGGGTACGGCTTAGGGTACGGGTTCAGTGAGGGGTTCGGGTAGGGCGTAGGGTATGGGTTAGGGTTAGGGTTAGGGTTAGTGTTAGGGTTAGGGCTCGGTTTAGGGTACGGGTTAGGATTAGCGTACGCGTTAGGGTTAGGGTAGGTGTTAGGGTTAGGGTACGCTTTTGGTTGAGGGTAGTTATTAAACCTATCCCACTCTCCAGATACCCCTTAGCACGTAAAGGAATATTATTTGGGGGTCCAGCCATGGAGAAGAGTTTAGACACTAGGAGAAGATAAGGAACACACCCATTATCACGAAATCACATTAGGATTCTCTTTTTAACCTGTTCCTTAAAACACTAGTGCTTAGGAAATCTATTGGAGGCAGAAGCAGTCAAGGGTAGATTAGTGTTAGGGTTAGGGTTAGGGTGAGGGTTAGGGTATGGCTTAGGGTACGGGTTCGGGGAGGGGTTCGGGTAGGGCGTAGGGTATGGGTTAGGGTTAGGCTTAGTGTTAGTGTTAGGGTTAGGGCTCGGTGTAGGGTACGGGTTAGTATTAGGGTACGCGTTAGGGTTAGGGTAGGGGTTAGGGTTAGGGTACGCGATAGGGTGAGGTTAGTTATTAAACCTATCCCACTCTCTAGATACCCCTTAGCACGTAAAGGAATATTATTTGGGGGTCCAGCCATGGAGAAGAGTTTAGACACTAGGAGAAGATAAGGAACACACCCATTATCAAGAAATCACATTAGGATTCTCTTTTAAACCTGTTCCTTAAAACACTAGTGCTTAGGAAATCTACTGGAGGCACAAGCAGTCAAGGGTAGCTTAGGGTTAGGGTTAGGGTTAGGGTGAGGGTTAGGGTACGGCTTAGGGTACGGGTTCGGGGAGGGGTTCGGGTAGGGCGTAGCGTATGGGTTAGGGTTAGGGTTAAGGTTAGTGTTAGGGTTAGGGCTCGGTTTAGGGTACGGGTTAGGATTAGGGTACGCGTTAGGGTTAGGGTAGGGGTTAGGGTTAGGGTACGCGTTAGGGTGAGGGTAGTTATTAAACCTATCCCACTCTCTAGATACCCCTTAGCACGTAAAGGAATATTATTTGGGCGTCCAGCCATGGAGAAGAGTTTAGACACTAGGAGAAGATAAGGAACACACCCATTATCACGAAATCACATTATGATTCTCTTTTTAACCTGTTCCTTAAAACACTAGTGCTTAGGAAATCTATTGGAGGCAGAAGCCGTCTAGGGTAGCTTAGGGCTAGGGTTACGGTTAGGGTGAGGGTTAGGGTACGGCTTAGGGTACGGGTTCGGGGAGGGGTTCGGGTAGGGCGTAGGGTATGGGTTAGGGTTAGGGTTAGGGTTAGTGTTAGGGTTAGGGCTCGGTTTAGGGTACGGGTTAGGATTAGGGTACGCTTTAGTGTTAGGGTAGGGGTTAGGGTTAGGGTACGCGATAGGGTGAGGTTAGTTATTAAACCTATCCCACTCTCTAGATACCCCTTAGCACGTAAAGGAATATTATTTGGGGGTCCAGCCATGGAGAAGAGTTTAGACACGAGGAGAAGATAAGGAACCCACCCATTATCAAGAAATCACATTAGGATTCTCTTTTTAACCTGTTCCTTAAAACACTAGTGCTTAGGAAATCTATTGGAGGCAGAAGCAGTCAAGGGGAGCTTAGGGTTAGGGTTAGGGTTAGGGTGAGGGTTAGGGTACGGCTTAGGGTACGGGTTTGGGGAGGGTTTCGTGCAGGTTGTAGGGTATGGGTTAGGGTTAGGGTTAGGGCTAGTGTTAGGGTTAGGGCTCGGTTTAGGGTCCGGGTTAGGATTAGGGGACGCGTTAGGGTTAGGGTAGGCGTTAGGGTTAGGGTACGCGTTAGGGTGAGGGTAGTTATTAAACCTATCCCACTCTCTAGATACCCCTTAGCACGTAAAGGAATATTATTTGGGGGTCCAGCCATGGAGAAGAGTTTAGACACGAGGAGAAGATAAGGAACACACCCATTATCAAGAAATCACATTAGGATTCTCTTTTTAACCTGTTCCTCAAAACACTAGTGCTTAGGAAATCTATTGGAGGCAGAAGCAGTCAAGGGTAGCTTAGGGTTAGGGTTAGGGTTAGGGTGAAGGTTACGGTACGGCTTACGGTACGGGTTCGGGGAGGGGTTCGGGTAGGGCGTAGGGTATGGGTTAGGGTTAGGGTTAGGGTTAGTGTTAGGGTTAGGGCTCGGTTTAGGGTACGGGTTAGGATTAGGGTACGCGTTAGGGTTAGGGTAGGGGTTAGGGTTAGGGTACGCGTTAGGGTGAGGGTAGTTATTAAACCTTTCCCTCTCTCTAGATACCCCTTAGGACGTAAAGGAATATTATTTGGGGGTCCAGCCATGGAGAAGAGTTTAGACACTAGGAGAAGATAAGGAACACACCCATTATCAAGAAATCACATTAGGATTCTCTTTGTAACCTGTTCCTTAAAACACTAGTGCTTAGGAAATCTATTGGAGGCAGAAGCAGTCAAGGGTAGCTTAGGGTTAGGGATAGGGTTAGGGTGAGGTTTAGGGAATGGCTTAGGATACTGGTTCGGGGAGGGGTTCGGGTAGGGCGTAGGGTATGGGTTAGGGTTAGTGTTAGGGTTAGTGTTAGGGTTAGGGCTCGGTTTAGGGTACGGGTTAGGATTAGGGTACGCGTTAGTGTTAGGGTAGGGGTTAGGGGTAGGGTACGCGATAGGGTGAGGTTAGTTATTAAACCTATCCCACTCTCTAGATACCCCTTAGCATGTAAAGGAATATTATTTGGGGGTCCAGCCATGGAGAAGAGTTTAGACACTAGGAGAAGATAAGGAACACACCCATTATCAAGAAATCACATTAGGATTCTCTTTTTAACCTGTTCCTTAAAACACTAGTGCTTAGGAAATCTATTGGAGGCAGAAGCAGTCAAGGGTAGCTTAGGGTTAGGGTTAGGGTTAGGGTGAGGGTTAGGGTACGGCTTAGGGTACGGGTTCGGGGAGGGGTTCGGGTAGCGCGTACGGTATGGGTTAGGGTTAGGGTTAGGGCTAGTGTTAGGGTTAGGGCTCGGTTTAGGGTCCGGGTTAGGATTAGGGTACGCGTTAGGGTTAGGGTAGGGGTTAGGGTAAGGGTACGCGTTAGGGTGAGGTTAGTTATTAAACCTCTCCCTCTCTCTAGATACCCCTTAGCACGTAAAGGAATATTATTTGGGGGTCCAGCCATGGAGAAGAGTTTAGACACTAGGAGAAGATCAGGAACACACCCATTATGACGAAATCACATTAGGATTCTCTTTTTAACCTGTTCCTTAAAACACTAGTGCTTAGGAAATCTATTGGAGGCAGAAGCAGTCAAGGGTAGCTTAGGGTTAGGGATAGGGTTAGGGTGAGGGTTAGGGAATGGCTTAGGGTACGGGTTCGGGGAGGGGTTTGGGTAGGGCGTAGGGTATGGGTTAGGGTTAGGGTTAGGGTTAGTGTTAGGGTTAGGGCTCGGTTTAGGGTACGGGTTAGGATTAGGGTACGCGTTAGTGTTATGGTAGGGGTTAGGGGTAGGGTACGCGATAGGGTGAGGTTAGTTATTAAACCTATCCCACTCTCTAGATACCCCTTAGCACGTAAAGGAATATTATTTGGGGGTCCAGCGATGGAGAAGAGTTTAGACACTAGGAGAAGATAAGGAACACACCCATTATCAAGAAATCACATTAGGATTCTCTTTTTAACCTGTTCCTTAAAACACTAGTGCTTAGGAAATCTATTGGAGGCAGAAGCAGTCAAGGGTAGCTTAGGGTTAGGGTTAGGGTTAGGGTGAGGGTTAGGGTACGGCTTAGGGTACGGGTTCGGGGACGGGTTCGGGTAGGGCGTAGGGTATGGGTTAGGGTTAGGGTTAGGGTTAGTGTTAGGGTTAGGGCTCGGTTTAGGGTACGGGTTAGGATTAGGGTACGCGTTAGGGTTAGGGTAGGGGTTAGGGTTAGGGAACGCGTTAGGGTGAGAGTAGTTATTAAACCTATCCCACTCTCTAGATACCCCTTAGCACGTAAAGGAATATTATTTGGGGGTCCAGCCATGGAGAAGAGTTTAGACACGAGGAGAAGATAAGGAACACACCCATTATCAAGAAATCACAATATGATTGTCTTTTTAAACTGTTCCTTAAAACACTAGTGCTTAGGAAATCTACTGGAGGCAGAAGCAGTCAAGCGTAGCGTAGGGTTAGGGTTAGGGTGAGGGTTAGGGTACGGCTTAGGTTACGGGTTCGGGGAGGGTTTCGGGTAGGGCGTAGGGTATGGGTTAGGGTTAGGGTTAGGGCTAGTGTTAGGGTTAGGGCTCGGTTTAGGGTACGGGTTAGTATTAGGGTACGCGTTAGTGTTAGGGTAGAGCTTAGGGTTAGGGTACGCGATAGGGTGAGGTTAGTTATTAAACCTATCCCACTGTCTAGATACCCCTTAGCACGTAAAGGAATATTATTTGGGGGTCCAGCCATGGAGAAGAGTTTAGACACCAGGAGAAGATAAGGAACACACCCATTATCAAGAAATCACATTAGGATTCTCTTTTTAACCTGTTCCTTAAAACACTAGTGCTTAGGAAATCTATTGGAGGCAGAAGCAGTCAAGGGTAGCGTAGGGTTAGGGTTAGGGTTAGGGTGAGGGTTAGGGTACGGCCTTAGGGTACGGGTTCGGGGAGGGGTTCGGGTAGGGCGTAGGGTATGCGTTAGGGTTAGGGTTAGGGCTAGTGTTAGGGTTAGGGCTCGGTTTAGGGTATGGGTTAGGATTAGGGTACGCGTTAGGGTTAGGGTAGGGGTTAGGGTTAGGGTACGCGTTAGGGTGAGGGTAGTTATTAAACCTATCCCACTCTCTAGATACCCCTTAGCACGTAAAGGAATATTATTTAGGGGTCCAGCCATGGAGAAGAGTTTAGACACGAGGAGAAGATAAGGAACACACCCATTATCAAGAAATCACATTAGGATTCTCTTTTTAACCTGTTCCTCAAAACACTAGTGCTTAGGAAATCTATTGGTGGCAGAAGCAGTCAAGGGTAGCTTAGGGTTAGGGTTAGGGTTAGGGTGAAGGTTACTGTACGGCTTACGGTACGGGTTCGGGGAGGGGTTCAGGTAGGGCGTAGGGTATGGGTTAGGGTTAGGGTTAGGGTTAGTGTTAGGGTTAGGGCTCGGTTTAGGGTACGGGTTAGGATTAGGGTACGCGTTAGGGTTAGGGTAGGGGTTAGGGTTAGGGTACGCGTTAGGGTGAGGGTAGTTATTAAACCTTTCCCTCTCTCTAGATACCCCTTAGGACGTAAAGGAATATTATTTGGGGGTCCAGCCATGGAGAAGAGTTTAGACACTAGGAGAAGATAAGGAACAAACCCATTATCAAGAAATCACATTAGGATTCTCTTTGTAACCTGTTCCTTAAAACACTAGTGCTTAGGAAATCTATTGGAGGCAGAAGCAGTCAAGGGTAGCTTAGGGTTACGGTTAGGGTTAGGGTGAGGGTTAGGGTACGGCTTAGGGTACGGGTTCGGGGAGGGGTTCGGGTAGCGCGTAGGGTATGGGTTAGGGTTAGGGTTAGGGCTAGTGTTAGGGTTAGGGCTCGGTTTAGGCTACGGGTTAGGATTAGGGTACGCGTTAGGGTTAGGGTAGGGGTTAGGGTAAGGGTACGCGTTAGGGTGAGGTTAGTTATTAAACCTCTCCCTCTCTCTAGATACCCCTTAGCACGTAAAGGAATATTATTTGGGGGTCCAGCCATGGAGAAGAGTTTAGACACTAGGAGAAGATCAGGAACACACCCATTATGACGAAATCACATTAGGATTCTCTTTTTAACCTGTTCCTTAAAACACTAGTGCTTAGGAAATCTACTGGAGGCAGAAGCAGTCAAGGGTAGCGTAGGGTTAGGGTTAGGGTGACGGTTAGGGTACGGCTTAGGGTACGGGTTCGGGGAGGGGTTCGGGTAGGGCGTAGGGTATGGGTTAGTGTTAGGGTTAGGGTTAGTGTTAGGGTTAGGGCTCTGTTTAGGGTACGGGTTAGGATTAGGGTACGCGTTAGGGTTAGGGTAGGTGTTAGGGTTAGGGTACGCGTTAGGGTGAGGGTAGTTATTAAACCTATCACACTCTCTAGATACCCCTTAGCACGTAAAGGAATATTATTTAGGGGTCCAGCCATGGAGAAGAGTTTAGACACGAGGAGAAGATAAGGAACACACCCATTATCAAGAAATCACATTAGGATTCTCTTTTTAACCTGTTCCTTAAAACACTAGTGCTTAGGAAATCTATTGGAGGCAGAAGCAGTCAAGGGTAGCTTAGGGTTAGGGTTAGGGTTAGGGTGAAGGTTAGGGTACGGCTTAGGGTACGGGTTCGGTGAGGGGTTCGGGTAGGGCATAGGGTATGGGTTAGGGTTAGGGTTAGGGTTAGTGTTAGGGTTAGGGCTCGGTTTAGGGTACGGGTTAGGATTAGGGTACGCGTTAGGGTTAGGGTAGGGGTTAGGGTTAGGGTACGCTTTAGGGTGAGGGTAGTTATTAAACCTCTCCCTCTCTCTAGGTACCCCTTAGCACGTAAAGGAATATTATTTGTGGGTCCAGCCATGGAGAAGAGTTTAGACACGAGGAGAAGATAAGGAACACACCCATTATCAAGAAATCACATTAGGATTCTCTTTTTAACCTGTTCCTTAAAACACTAGTGCTTAGGAAATCTATTGGAGGCAAAAGCAGTCAAGGGTAGCTTAGGGCTAGGGTTAGGGTTAGGGTGAGGGTTAGGGTACGGCTTAGGGTACGGGTTCGGGGAGGGGTTCCGGTAGGGAGTAGGGTATGTGTTAGGGTTAGGGTTAGGGTAAGTGTTAGGGTTAGGGCTCGGTTTAGGGTACGGGTTAGGATTAGGGTACACGTTAGGGTTAGGGTAGGGGTTAGGGATAGGGTACGCTTTAGGGTGAGGGTAGTTATTAAACCTATCCCACTCTCTAGATACCCCTTAACACGTAAAGGAATATTATTTGGGGGTCCAGCCATGGAGAAGAGTTTAGACACTAGGAGAAGATAAGGAACACACCCATTATCAAGAAATCACAATATGATTGTCTTTTTAAACTGTTCCTTAAAACACTAGTGCTTAGGAAATCTATTGGAGGCAGAAGCAGTCAAGTGTAGCTTAGGGTTAGGGTTAGGGTTAGGGTGAGGGTTAGGGTACGGCTTAGGGTACGGGTTCGGGGAGGGGTTCGGGTAGGGCGTAGGGTATGGGTTAGGGTTAGGGTTAGGGTTAGTGTTAGGCTTAGGGCTCGGTTTAGGGTACGGGTTAGGATTAGGGTACGCGTTAGTGTTAGGGTAGGGGTTAGGGTTAGGGTACGCGATAGGGTGAGGTTAGTTATTAAACCTAGCCCACTCTCTAGATACCCCTTAGCACGTAAAGGAATATTATTTGGGGGTCCAGCCATGGAGAAGAGTTTAGACACGAGGAGAAGATAAGGAACACACCCATTATCAAGAAATCACATTAGGATTCTCTTTTTAACCTGTTCCTTAAAACACTAGTGCTTAGGAAATCTATTGGAGGCAGAAGCAGTCAAGGGTAGCGTAGGGTTAGGGTTAGGGTTAGGGTGAGGGTTAGGGTACGGCTTAGGGTACGGGTTCGGGGAGGGGTTCGGCTAGGGCGTAGGGTATGGGTTAGGGTTAGGGTTAGGCTTAGTGTTAGGGTTAGGGCTCGGTTTAGGGTACGGGTTAGGATTACGGTATGCGTTAGGGTTAGGGTAGGCTTTAGGGTTAGGGTACGCTTTAGGGTGAGGGTAGTTATTAAACCTATCCCACTCTCTAGATACCCCTTAGCACGTAAAGGAATATTATTTGGGGGTCCAGCCATGGAGAAGAGTTTAGACACGAGGAGAAAATAAGGAACACACCCATTATCAAGAAATCACATTAGGATTCTCTTTTTAACCTGTTCCTTAAAACACTAGTGCTTAGGAAATCTATTGGAGGCAGAAGCCGTCAAGGGTAGCTTAGGGCTAGGGTTAGGGTTAGGGTGAGGGTTAGGGTACGGCTTAGGGTACGGGTTCGGGGAGGGGTTCGGGTAGGGCGTAGGGTATGGGTTAGAGTTAGGGTTAGGGTTAGTGTTAGGTTTAGGGCTCGGTTTAGGGTACGGGTTAGGATTAGGGGACGCGTTAGGGTTAGGGTAGGCGTTAGGGTTAGGGTACGCGTTAGGGTGAGGGTAGTTATTAAACCTATCCCACTCTCTAGATACCCCTTAGCACGTAAAGGAATATTATTTGGGGGTCCAGCCATGGAGAAGAGTTTAGACACTAGGAGAAGATAAGGAACACACCCATTATCACGAAATCACATTATGATTCTCTTTTTAACCTGTTCCTTAAAACACTAGTGCTTAGGAAATCTATTGGAGACAGAAGCAGTCAAGGGTAGCGTAGGGTTAGGGTTAGGGTTAGGGTGAGGGTTAGGGTACGGCTTAGGGTACGGGTTCGGGGAGGGGTTCGGGTAGGGCGTAGGGTATGGGTTAGGGTTAGGGTTAGGGCTAGTGTTAGGGTTAGGGCTCGGTTTAGGGTACGGGTTAGGATTAGGGTACGCGTTAGGCTTAGGGTAGGGGTTAGGGTTAGGGTACGCGTTAGGGTGAGGGTAGTTATTAAACCTATCCCACTCTCTAGATACCCCTTAGCACGTAAAGGAATATTATTTGGGGGTCCAGCCATGGAGAAGAGTTTAGACACGAGGAGAAGATAAGGAACACACCCATTATGAAGAAATCACATTAGGATTCTCTTTTTAACCTGTTCCTTAAAACACTAGTGCTTAGGAAATCTATTGGAGGCAGAAGCCGTCAAGGGAAGCTTAGGGCTAGGGTTAGGGTTAGGGTGAGGGTTAGGGTACGGCTTAGGGTACGGGTTCGGAGAGGGGTTCGGGTAGGGCGTAGGGTATGGGTTAGGGTTAGGGTTAGGGTTAGTGTTAGGGTTAGGGCTCGGTTTAGGGTACGGATTAGGATTAGCGTACGCGTTAGTGTTAAGGTAGGGGTTAGGGTTAGGGTACGCGATAGGGTGAGGTTAGTTATTAAACCTATCCCACTCTCTAGATACCCCTTAGCACGTAAAGGAATATTATTTGGGGGTCCAGCCATGGAGAAGAGTTTAGACACTAGGAGAAGATAAGGAACACACCCATTATCAAGAAATCACATTAGGATTCTCTTTTTAACATGTTCCTTAAAACACTAGTGCTTAGGAAATCTATTGGAGGTAGAAGCAGTCAAGGGTAGCGTAGGGTTAGGGTTAGGGTTAGGGTGAGGATTAGGGTACGGCTTAGGGTACGGGATCGGGGAGGGTTTCGGGTAGGGCGTAGGGTATGGGTTAGGTTTAGGGTTATGGCTAGTGTTAGGGTTAGGGCTCGGTTTAGGGTACGGGTTAGGATTAGGGTACGCGTTAGGGTTAGGGTAGGGGTTAGGGTTAGGGTATGCATTACGGTGAGGGTAATTATTAAACCTATCCCACTCTCTAGATACCCCTTAGCACGTAAAGGAATATTATTTGGGGGTCCAGCCATGGAGAAGAGTTTAGACACGAGGAGAAGATAAGGAACACACCCATTATGAAGAAATCACCTTAGGATTCTCTTTTTAACCTGTTCCTTAAAACACTAGTGCTTAGGAAATCTATTGGAGGCACAAGCAGTCAAGGGTAGCTTAGGGTTAGGGTTAGGGTTAGGGTGAGGGTTAGGGTACGGCTTAGGGTACGGGTTCGGGGAGGGGTTCGGGTAGGGCGTAGAGTATGGGTTAGGGTTAGGGTTAGGGTTAGTGTTAGGGTTAGGGCTCGGTTTAGGGTACGGGTTAGGATTAGGGTACGCGTTAGTGTTAGGGTAGGGGTTAGGGTTAGGGTACGCGTTAGGGTGAGGGTAGTTATTAAACCTATCCCACTCTCTAGATACCCCTTAGCACGTAAAGGAATATTATTTGGGGGTCCAGCCATGGAGAAGAGTTTAGACACGAGGAGAAGATAAGGAACACACCCATTATGAAGAAATCACATTAGGATTCTCTTTTTAACCTGTTCCTTAAAACACTAGTGCTTAGGAAATCTATTGGAGGCAGAAGCCGTCAAGGGAAGCTTAGGGCTAGGGTTAGGTTTAGGGTGAGGGTTAGGGTACGGCTTAGGGTACGGGTTCGGGGAGGGGTTCGGGTAGGGCGTAGGGTATGGGTTAGGGTTAGGGTTAGGGTTAGTGTTAGGGTTAGGGCTCGGTTTAGGGTACGGATTAGGATTAGGGTACGCGTTAGTGTTAGGGTAGGGGTTAGGGTTAGGGTACGCGATAGGGTGAGGTTAGTTATTAAACCTATCCCACTCTCTAGATAACCCTTAGCACGTAAAGGAATATTATTTGGGGGTCCAGCCATGGAGAAGAGTTTAGACACTAGGAGAAGATAAGGAACACACCCATTATCAAGAAATCACATTAGGATTCTCTTTTTAACCTGTTCCTTAAAACACTAGTGCTTAGGAAATCTATTGGAGGCAGAAGCAGTCAAGGGTAGCGTAGGTTTAGGGTTAGGGTGAGGATTAGGGTATGGCTTAGGGTACGGGTTCGGGGAGGGGTTCGGGTAGGGCATAGGGTATGGGTTAGGGTTAGGGTTAGGGCTAGTGTTAGGGTTAGGGCTCGGTTTAGGGTACGGGTTAGGATTAGGGTACGCGTTAGGGTTAGGGTAGGGGTTAGGGTTAGGGTACGCGTTAGGGTGAGGGTAGTTATTAAACCTATCCCACTCTCTAGATACCCCTTAGCACGTAAAGGAATATTATTTGGGGGTCCAGCCATGGAGAAGAGTTTAGACACGAGGAGAAGATAAGGAACACACCCATTATGAAGAAATCACCTTAGGATTCTCTTTTTAACCTGTTCCTTAAAACACTAGTGCTTAGGAAATCTATTGGAGGCACAAGCAGTCAAGGGTAGCTTAGGGTTAGGGTTAGGGTTAGGGTGAGGGTTAGGGTACGGCTTAGGGTACGGGTTCGGGGAGGGGTTCGGGTAGGGCGTAGAGTATGGGTTAGGGTTAGGGTTAGGGTTAGTGTTAGGGTTAGGGCTCGGTTTAGGGTACGGGTTAGGATTAGGGTACGCGTTAGGGTTAGGGTAGGGGTTAGGGTTAGGGTACGCGTTAGGGTGAGGGTAGTTATTAAACCTATCCCACTCTCTAGATACCCCTTAGCACGTAAAGGAATATTATTTGGGCGTCCAGCCATGGAGAAGAGTTTAGACACTAGGAGAAGATAAGGAACACACCCATTATCACGAAATCACATTAGGATTCTCTTTTTAACCTGTTCCTTAAAACACTAGTGCTTAGGAAATCTATTGGAGGCAGAAGCCGTCTAGGGTAGCTTAGGGCTAGGGTTACGGTTAGGGTGAGGGTTAGGGTACGGCTTAGGGTACGGGTTCGGGGAGGGGTTCGGGTAGGGCGTAGGGTATGGGTTAGGGTTATGGTTAGGGTTAGTGTTAGGGTTAGGGCTCGGTTTAGGGTACGGGTTAGGATTAGGGTACGCGTTAGTGTTAGGGTAGGGGTTAGGGTTAGGGTACGCGATAGGGTGAGGTTAGTTATTAAACCTATCCCACTCTCTAGATAACCCTTAGCACGTAAAGGAATATTATTTGGGGGTCCAGCCACGGAGAAGAGTTTAGACACGAGGAGAAGATAAGGAACCCACCCATTATCAAGAAATCACATTAGGATTCTCTTTTTAACCTGTTCCTTAAAACACTAGTGCTTAGGAAATCTATTGGAGGCAGAAGCAGTCAAGGGTAGCTTAGGGTTAGGGTTAGGGTTAGGGTGAGGGTTAGGGTACGGCTTAGGGTACGGGTTCGGGGAGGGTTTCGTGTAGGGTGTAGGGTATGGGTTAGGGTTAGGGTTAGGGCTAGTGTTAGGGTTAGGGCTCGGTTTAGGGTACGGGTTAGGATTAGGGGACGCGTTAGGGTTAGGGTAGGCGTTAGGGTTAGGGTACGCGTTAGGGTGAGGGTAGTTATTAAACCTATCCCACTCTCTAGATACCCCTTAGCACGTAAAGGAATATTATTTGGGGGTCCAGCCATGGAGAAGAGTTTAGACACGAGGAGAAGATAAGGAACACACCCATTATCAAGAAATCACATTAGGATTCTCTTTGTAACCTGTTCCTTAAAACACTAGTGCTTAGGAAATCTATTGGAGGCAGAAGCAGTCAAGGGTAGCTTAGTGTTAGGGTTAGGTTTAGGGTGAGGGTTAGGGAATGGCTTAGTGTACGGGTTCGGGGAGGGGTTCGGATAGGGCGTAGGGTATGGGTTAGCGTTAGGGTTAGGTTTAGTGTTAGGGTTAGGGCTCGGTTTAGGGTACCGGTTAGGATTAGGGTACGCGTTAGTGTTAGGGTAGGGGTTAGGGTTAGGGTACGCGATAGGGTGAGGTTAGTTATTAAACCTATCCCACTCTCTAGATACCCCTTAGCACGTAAAGGAATATTATTTGGGGGTCCAGCCATGGAGAAGAGTTTAGACACTAGGAGAAGATAAGGAACACACCCATTATCAAGAAATCACATTAGGATTCTCTTTTTAACCTGTTCCTTAAAACACTAGTGCTTAGGAAATCTATTGGAGGCAGAAGCAGTCAAGGGTAGCTTAGGGTTAGGGTTAGGGTTAGGGTGAGGGTTAGGGTACGGCTTAGGGTACGGGTTCGGGGAGGGGTTCGGGTAGCGCGTAGGGTATGGGTTAGGGTTAGGGTTAGGGCTAGTGTTAGGGTTAGGGCTCGGTTTAGGCTACGGGTTAGGATTAGGGTACGCGTTAGGGTTAGGGTAGGGGTTAGGGTAAGGGTACGCATTAGGGTGAGGGTAGTTATTAAACCTATCCCAATCTCTAGATACGCCTTAGCACGTAAAGGAATATTATTTGGGGGTCCAGCCATGGAGAAGAGTTTAGACACTAGGAGAAGATAAGGAACACACCCATTATCACGAAATCACAATATGATTGTCTTTTTAAACTGTTCCTTAAAACACTAGTGCTTAGGAAATCTATTGGAGGCAGAAGCAGTCAAGGGTAGCGTAGGGTTAGGGTTAGGGTGAGGGTTAGGGTACGGCTGAGGGTACGGGTTCGGGGAGGGGTTCGGGTAGTGCGTAGTGTATGGGTTAGGGTTAGGGTTAGGGCTAGTGTTAGGGTTAGGGCTCGGTTTAGGGTACGGGTTAGTATTAGGGTACGCGTTAGTGTTAGGGTAGAGGTTAGGGTTAGGGTACGCGATAGGGTGAGGTTAGTTATTAAACCTATCCCACTGTCTAGATACCCCTTAGCACGTAAATGAATATTATTTGGGGGTCCAGCCATGGAGAAGAGTTTAGACACCAGGAGAAGATAAGGAACACACCCATTATCAAGAAATCACATTAGGATTCTCTTTTTAACCTGTTCCTTAAAACACTAGTGCTTAGGAAATCTATTGGAGGCAGAAGCAGTCAAGGGTAGCGTAGGGTTAGGGTTAGGGTTAGGGTGAGGGTTAGGGTACGGCTTAGGGTACGGGTTCGGGGAGGGGTTCGGGTAGGGCGTAGGGTATGGGTTAGGGTTAGGGTTAGGGCTAGTGTTAGGGTTAGGGCTCGGTTTAGGGTACGGGTTAGCATTAGGGTACGCGTTAGGGTTAGGGTAGGGGTTAGGGTTAAGGTACGTGATAGGGTGAGGGTAGTTATTAAACCTATCCCACTCTCTAGATAACCCTTAGCACGTAAAGGAATATTATTTGGGGGTCCAGCCATGGAGAAGAGTTTAGACACTAGGAGAAGATAAGGAACACACCCATTATCAAGAAATCACATTAGGATTCTCTTTTTAACCTGTTCCTTAAAACACTAGTGCTTAGGAAATCTATTGGAGGCAGAAGCAGTCAAGGGTAGCGTAGGTTTAGGGTTAGGGTGAGGATTAGGGTACGGCTTAGGGTACGGGTTCGGGGAGGGGTTCGGGTAGGGCGTAGGGTATGGGTTAGGGTTAGGGTTAGGGCTAGTGTTAGGGTTAGGGCTCGGTTTAGGGTACGGGTTAGGATTAGGGTACGTGTTAGGGTTAGGGTAGGGGTTAGGGTTAGGGTACGCGTTAGGGTGAGGGTAGTTATTAAACCTATCCCACTCTCTAGATACCCCTTAGCATGTAAAGGAATATTATTTGGGGGTCCAGCCATGGAGAAGAGTTTAGACACGAGGAGAAGATAAGGAACACACCCATTATGAAGAAATCTCCTTAGGATTCTCTTTTTAACCTGTTCCTTAAAACACTAGTGCTTAGGAAATCTATTGGAGGCACAAGCAGTCAAGGGTAGCTTAGGGTTAGGGTTAGGGTTAGGGTGAGGGTTAGGGTACGGCTTAGGGTACGGGTTCGGGGAGGGGTTCGGGTAGGGCGTAGAGTATGGGTTAGGGTTAGGGTTAGGGTTAGTGTTAGGGTTAGGGCTCGGTTTAGGGTACGGGTTAGGATTAGGGTACGCGTTAGGGTTAGGGTAGGGCTTAGGGTTAGGGTACGCGTTAGGGTGAGGGTAGTTATTAAACCTATCCCACTCTCTAGATACCCCTTAGCACGTAAAGGAATATTATTTGGGCGTCCAGCCATGGAGAAGAGTTTAGACACTAGGAGAAGATAAGGAACACACCCATTATCACGAAATGACATTAGGATTCTCTTTTTAACCTGTTCCTTAAAACACTAGTGCTTAGGAAATCTATTGGAGGCAGAAGCAGTCAAGGGTAGCTTAGGGTTAGGGTTAGGGTTAGGGTGAGGGTTAGGGTACGGCTTAGGGTACGGGTTCGGGGAGGGTTTCGTGTAGGGTGTAGGGTATGGGTTAGGGTTAGGGTTAGGGCTAGTGTTAGGGTTAGGGCTCGGTTTAGGGTACGGGTTAGGATTAGGGGACGCGTTAGGGTTAGGGTAGGCGTTAGGGTTAGGGTACGCGTTAGGGTGAGGGTAGTTATTAAACCTATCCCACTCTCTAGATACCCCTTAGCACGTAAAGGAATATTATTTGGGGGTCCAGCCATGGAGAAGAGTTTAGACACGAGGAGAAGATAAGGAACACACCCATTATCAAGAAATCACATTAGGATTCTCTTTGTAACCTGTTCCTTAAAACACTAGTGCTTAGGAAATCTATTGGAGGCAGAAGCAGTCAAGGGTAGCTTAGGGTTAGGGATAGGGTTAGGGTGAGGGTTAGGCAATGGCTTAGTGTACGGGTTCGGGGAGGGGTTTGGATAGGGCGTAGGGTATGGGTTAGCGTTAGGGTTAGGGTTAGTGTTAGGGTTAGGGCTCGGTTTAGGGTACCGGTTAGGATTAGGGTACGCGTTAGTGTTAGGGTAGGGGTTAGGGTTAGGGTACGTGATAGGGTGAGGTTAGTTATTAAACCTATCCCACTCTCTAGATACCCCTTAGCACGTAAAGGAATATTATTTGGGGGTCCAGCCATGGAGAAGAGTTTAGACACTAGGAGAAGATAAGGAACACACCCATTATCACGAAATCACATTATGATTCTCTTTTTAACCTGTTCCTTAAAACACTAGTGCTTAGGAAATCTATTGGAGGCAGAAGCCGTCAAGGGTAGCTTAGGGCTAGTGTTAGGGTTAGGGTGAGGGTTAGGGTACGGCTTAGGGTACGGGTTCGGGGAGGGGTTCGGGTAGGGCGTAGGGTATGGGTTAGGGTTAGGGTTAGGGTTAGTGTTAGGGTTAGGGCTCGGTTTAGGGTACGGGTTAGGATAAGGGTACGCGTTAGGGTTAGGGTACGCGTTAGGGTTAGGGTACGCGTTAGGGTGAGGGTAGTTATTAAACCTCTCCCTCTCTCTAGATACCCCTTAGCACGTAAAGGAATATTATTTGGGGGTCCAGCCATGGAGAAGAGTTTAGACACTAGGAGAAGATAAGGAACACACCCATTATCAAGAAATCACATTAGGATTCTCTTTTTAACCTGTTCCTTAAAACACTAGTGCTTAGGAAATCTATTGGAGGCAGAAGCAGTCAAGGGTAGCTTAGGGTTAGGGTTAGGGTTAGGGTGAGGGTTAGGGTACGGCTTAGGGTACGGTTTCGGGGAGGGGTTCGGGTAGGGCGTAGGGTATGTGTTAGGGTTAGGGTTAGGGTTAGTGTTAGGGTTAGGGCTCGGTTTAGGGTATGGGTTAGGATTAGGGTACGCGTTAGGGTTAGGGTAGGGGTTAGGGTTAGGGAACGCGTTAGGGTGAGAGTAGTTATTAAACCTATCCCACTCTCTAGATACCCCTTAGCACGTAAAGGAATATTATTTGGGGGTCCAGCCATGGAGAAGAGTTTAGACACGAGGAGAAGATAAGGAACACACCCATTATCAAGAAATCACAATATGATTGTCTTTTTAAACTGTTCCTTAAAACACTAGTGCTTAGGAAATCTATTGGAGGCAGAAGCAGTCAAGGGTAGCATAGGGTTATGGTTAGGGTGAGGGTTAGGGTACGGCTTAGGGTACGGGTTCGGGGAGGGGTTCGGGTAGTGCGTAGTGTATGGGTTAGGGTTAGGGTTAGGGCTAGTGTTAGGGTTAGGGCTCGGTTTAGGGTACGTGTTAGTATTAGGGTACGCGTTAGTGTTAGGGTAGAGGTTAGGGTTAGGGTACGCGATAGGGTGAGGTTAGTTATTAAACCTATCCCACTGTCTAGATACCCCTTAGCACGTAAATGAATATTATTTGGGGGTCCAGCCATGGAGAAGAGTTTAGACACCAGGAGAAGATAAGGAACACACCCATTATCAAGAAATCACATTAGGATTCTCTTTTTAACCTGTTCCTTAAAACACTAGTGCTTAGGAAATCTATTTGAGGCAGAAGCAGTCAAGGGTAGCGTAGGGTTAGGGTTAGGGTTAGGGTGAGGGTTAGGGTACGGCTTAGGGTACGGGTTCGGGGAGGGGTTCGGGTAGGGCGTAGGGTATGGGTTAGGGTTAGGGTTAGGGCTAGTGTTAGGGTTAGGGCTCGGTTTAGGGTACGGGTTAGGATTAGGGTACGTGTTAGGGTTAGGGTAGGGGTTAGGGTTAGGGTACGCGTTAGGGTGAGGGTAGTTATTAAACCTATCCCACTCTCTAGATACCCCTTAGCACGTAAAGGAATATTATTTGGGGGTCCAGCCATGGAGAAGAGTTTAGACACGAGGAGAAGATAAGGAACACACCCATTATGAAGAAATCACCTTAGGATTCTCTTTTTAACCTGTTCCTTAAAACACTAGTGCTTAGGAAATCTATTGGAGGCACAAGCAGTCAAGGGTAGCTTAGGGTTAGGGTTAGGGTTAGGGTGAGGGTTAGGGTACGGCTTAGGGTACGGGTTCGGGGAGGGGTTCGGGTAGGGCGTAGAGTATGGGTTAGGGTTAGGGTTAGGGTTAGTGTTAGGGTTAGGGCTCGGTTTAGGGTACGGGTTAGGATTAGGGTACGCGTTAGGGTTAGGGTAGGGGTTAGGGTTAGGGTAAGCGTTAGGGTGAGGGTAGTTATTAAACCTATCCCACTCTCTAGATACCCCTTAGCACGTAAAGGAATATTATTTGGGCGTCCAGCCATGGAGAAGAGTTTAGACACTAGGAGAAGATAAGGAACACACCCATTATCACGAAATCACATTAGGATTCTCTTTTTAACCTGTTCCTTAAAACACTAGTGCTTAGGAAATCTATTGGAGGCAGAAGCAGTCAAGGGTAGCTTAGGGTTAGGGTTAGGGTTAGGGTGAGGGTTAGGGTACGGCTTAGGGTACGGGTTCGGGGAGGGTTTCGTGTAGGGTGTAGGGTATGGGTTAGGGTTAGGGTTAGGGCTAGTGTTAGGGTTAGGGCTCGGTTTAGGGTACGGGTTAGGATTAGGGGACGCGTTAGGGTTAGGGTAGGCGTTAGGGTTAGGGTACGCGTTAGGGTGAGGGTAGTTATTAAACCTATCCCACTCTCTAGATACCCCTTAGCACGTAAAGGAATATTATTTGGGGGTCCAGCCATGGAGAAGAGTTTAGACACGAGGAGAAGATAAGGAACACACCCATTATCAAGAAATCACATTAGGATTCTCTTTGTAACCTGTTCCTTAAAACACTAGTGCTTAGGAAATCTATTGGAGGCAGAAGCAGTCAAGGGTAGCTTAGGGTTAGGGATAGGGTTAGGGTGAGGGTTAGGGAATGGCTTAGTGTACGGGTTCGGGGAGGGGTTCGGATAGGGCGTAGGGTATGGGTTAGCGTTAGGGTTAGGGTTAGTGTTAGGGTTAGGGCTCGGTTTAGGGTACCGGTTAGGATTAGGGTACGCGTTAGTGTTACGATAGGGGTTAGGGTTAGGGTACGCGATAGGGTGAGGTTAGTTATTAAACCTATCCCACTCTCTAGATACCCCTTAGCACGTAAAGGAATATTATTTGGGGGTCCAGCCATGGAGAAGAGTTTAGACACTAGGAGAAGATAAGGAACACACCCATTATCAAGAAATCACATTAGGATTCTCTTTTTAACCTGTTCCTTAAAACACTAGTGCTTAGGAAATCTATTGGAGGCAGAAGCAGTCAAGGGTAGCTTAGGGTTAGGGTTAGGGTTAGGGTGAGGGTTAGGGTACGGCTTAGGGTACGGGTTCGGGGAGGGGTTCGGGTAGTGCGTAGGGTATGGGTTAGGGTTAGGGTTAGGGCTAGTGTTAGGGTTAGGGCTCGGTTTAGGCTACGGGTTAGGATTAGGGTACGCGTTAGGGTTAGGGTAGGGGTTAGGGTAAGGGTACGCATTAGGGTGAGGGTAGTTATTAAACCTATCCCAATCTCTAGATACGCCTTAGCACGTAAAGGAATATTATTTGGGGGTCCAGCCATGGAGAAGAGTTTAGACACTAGGAGAAGATAAGGAACACACCCATTATCACGAAATCACATTATGATTCTCTTTTTAACTTGTTCCTTAAAACACTAGTGCTTAGGAAATCTATTGGAGGCAGAAGCCGTCAAGGGTAGCTTAGGGCTAGTGTTAGGGTTAGGGTGAGGGTTAGGGTACGGCTTAGGGTACGGGTTCGGGGAGGGGTTCGGGTAGGGCGTAGGGTATGGGTTAGGGTTAGGGTTAGGGTTAGTGTTAGGGTTAGGGCTCGGTTTAGGGAACGGGTTAGGATTAGGGTACGCGTTAGGGTTAGGGTAGGGGTTAGGGTTAGGGTACGCGTTAGGGTGAGGGTAGTTATTAAACCTCTCCCTCTCTCTAGATACCCCTTAGCACGTAAAGGAATATTATTTGGGGGTCCAGCCATGGAGAAGAGTTTAGACACTAGGAGAAAATCAGGAACACACCCATTATGACGAAATCACATTAGGATTCTCTTTTTAACCTGTTCCTTAAAACACTAGTGCTTAGGAAATCTATTGGAGGCAGAAGCAGTCAAGGGTAGCTTAGGGTTAGGGATAGGGTTAGGGTGAGGGTTAGGGAATGGCTTAGGGTACGGGTTCGGGGAGGGGTTTGGGTAGGGCGTAGGGTATGGGTTAGGGTTAGGGTTAGGGTTAGTGTTAAGGTTAGGGCTCGGTTTAGGGTACGGGTTAGGATTAGGGTACGCGTTAGTGTTAGGGTAGGGGAGAGGGTTAGGGTTCGCGTTAGGGTGAGGTTAGTTATTAAACCTATCCCACTCTCTAGATACCCCTTAGCACGTAAAGGAATATTATTTGGGGTTCCAGCGATGGAGAAGAGTTTAGACACTAGGAGAAGATAAGGAACACACCCATTATCAAGAAATCACATTAGGATTCTCTTTTTAACCTGTTCCTTAAAACACTAGTGCTTAGGAAATCTATTGGAGGCAGAAGAGGTCAAGGGTAGCTTAGGGTTAGGGTTAGGGTTAGGGTGAGGGTTAGGGTACGGCTTAGGGTACGGTTTCGGGGAGGGGTTCGGGTAGGGCGTAGGGTATGTGTTAGGGTTAGGGTTAGGGTTAGTGTTAGGGTTAGGGCTCGGTTTAGGGTATGGGTTAGGATTAGGGTACGCGTTAGGGTTAGGGTAGGGGTTAGGGTTAGGGAACGCGTTAGGGTGAGAGTAGTTATTAAACCTATCCCACTCTCTAGATACCCCTTAGCACGTAAAGGAATATTATTTGGGGGTCCAGCCATGGAGAAGAGTTTAGACACGAGGAGAAGATAAGGAACACACCCATTATCAAGAAATCACATTAGGATTCTCTTTGTAACCTGTTCCTTAAAACACTAGTGCTTAGGAAATCTATTGGAGGCAGAAGCAGTCAAGGGTAGCTTAGGGTTAGGGATAGGGTTAGGGTGAGGGTTAGGGAATGGCTTAGTGTACGGGTTCGGGGAGGGGTTCGGATAGGGCGTAGGGTATGGGTTAGCGTTAGGGTTAGGGTTAGTGTTAGGGTTAGGGCTCGGTTTAGGGTACCGGTTAGGATTAGGGTACGCGTTAGTGTTACGATAGGGGTTAGGGTTAGGGTACGCGATAGGGTGAGGTTAGTTATTAAACCTATCCCACTCTCTAGATACCCCTTAGCACGTAAAGGAATATTATTTGGGGGTCCAGCCATGGAGAAGAGTTTAGACACTAGGAGAAGATAAGGAACACACCCATTATCAAGAAATCACATTAGGATTCTCTTTTTAACCTGTTCCTTAAAACACTAGTGCTTAGGAAATCTATTGGAGGCAGAAGCAGTCAAGGGTAGCTTAGGGTTAGGGTTAGGGTTAGGGTGAGGGTTAGGGTACGGCTTAGGGTACGGGTTCGGGGAGGGGTTCGGGTAGTGCGTAGGGTATGGGTTAGGGTTAGGGTTAGGGCTAGTGTTAGGGTTAGGGCTCGGTTTAGGCTACGGGTTAGGATTCGGGTACGCGTTAGGGTTAGGGTAGGGGTTAGGGTAAGGGTACGCATTAGGGTGAGGGTAGTTATTAAACCTATCCCAATCTCTAGATACGCCTTAGCACGTAAAGGAATATTATTTGGGGGTCCAGCCATGGAGAAGAGTTTAGACACTAGGAGAAGATAAGGAACACACCCATTATCACGAAATCACATTATGATTCTCTTTTTAACTTGTTCCTTAAAACACTAGTGCTTAGGAAATCTATTGGAGGCAGAAGCCGTCAAGGGTAGCTTAGGGCTAGTGTTAGGGTTAGGGTGAGGGTTAGGGTACGGCTTAGGGTACGGGTTCGGGGAGGGGTTCGGGTAGGGCGTAGGGTATGGGTTAGGGTTAGGGTTAGGGTTAGTGTTAGGGTTAGGGCTCGGTTTAGGGAACGGGTTAGGATTAGGGTACGCGTTAGGGTTAGGGTAGGGGTTAGGGTTAGGGTACGCGTTAGGGTGAGGGTAGTTATTAAACCTCTCCCTCTCTCTAGATACCCCTTAGCACGTAAAGGAATATTATTTGGGGGTCCAGCCATGGAGAAGAGTTTAGACACTAGGAGAAAATCAGGAACACACCCATTATGACGAAATCACATTAGGATTCTCTTTTTAACCTGTTCCTTAAAACACTAGTGCTTAGGAAATCTATTGGAGGCAGAAGCAGTCAAGGGTAGCTTAGGGTTAGGGATAGGGTTAGGGTGAGGGTTAGGGAATGGCTTAGGGTACGGGTTCGGGGAGGGGTTTGGGTAGGGCGTAGGGTATGGGTTAGGGTTAGGGTTAGGGTTAGTGTTAAGGTTAGGGCTCGGTTTAGGGTACGGGTTAGGATTAGGGTACGCGTTAGTGTTAGGGTAGGGGAGAGGGTTAGGGTTCGCGTTAGGGTGAGGTTAGTTATTAAACCTATCCCACTCTCTAGATACCCCTTAGCACGTAAAGGAATATTATTTGGGGTTCCAGCGATGGAGAAGAGTTTAGACACTAGGAGAAGATAAGGAACACACCCATTATCAAGAAATCACATTAGGATTCTCTTTTTAACCTGTTCCTTAAAACACTAGTGCTTAGGAAATCTATTGGAGGCAGAAGAGGTCAAGGGTAGCTTAGGGTTAGGGTTAGGGTTAGGGTGAGGGTTAGGGTACGGCTTAGGGTACGGTTTCGGGGAGGGGTTCGGGTAGGGCGTAGGGTATGTGTTAGGGTTAGGGTTAGGGTTAGTGTTAGGGTTAGGGCTCGGTTTAGGGTATGGGTTAGGATTAGGGTACGCGTTAGGGTTAGGGTAGGGGTTAGGGTTAGGGAACGCGTTAGGGTGAGAGTAGTTATTAAACCTATCCCACTCTCTAGATACCCCTTAGCACGTAAAGGAATATTATTTGGGGGTCCAGCCATGGAGAAGAGTTTAGACACGAGGAGAAGATAAGGAACACACCCATTATCAAGAAATCACAATATGATTGTCTTTTTAAACTGTTCCTTAAAACACTAGTGCTTAGGAAATCTATTGGAGGCAGAAGCAGTCAAGGGTAGCGTAGGGTTAGGGTTAGGGTGAGGGTTAGGGTACGGCTTAGGGTACGGGTTTGGGGACGGGTTCGGGTAGGGCGTAGTGTATGGGTTAGGGTTAGGGTTAGGGCTAGTGTTAGGGTTAGGGCTCGGTTTAGGGTACGGGTTAGTATTAGGGTACGCGTTAGTGTTAGGGTAGAGGTTAGGGTTAGGGTACGCGATAGGGTGAGGTTAGTTATTAAACCTATCCCACTGTCTAGATACCCCTTAGCACGTAAAGGAATATTATTTGGGGGTCCAGCCATGGAGAAGAGTTTAGACACCAGGAGAAGATAAGGAACACACCCATTATCAAGAAATCACATTAGGATTCTCTTTTTAACCTGTTCCTTAAAACACTAGTGCTTAGGAAATCTATTGGAGGCAGAAGCAGTCAAGGGTAGCGTAGGGTTAGGGTTAGGGTTAGGGTGAGGGTTAGGGTACGGCTTAGGGTACGGGTTCGGGGAGGGGTTCGGGTAGGGCGTAGGGTATCGGTTAGGGTTAGGGTTAGGGCTAGTGTTAGGGTTAGGGCTCGGTTTAGGGTACGGGTTAGGATTAGGGTATGCGTTAGGGTTAGGGTAGGGGTTAGGGTTAGGGTACGCGTTAGGGTGAGGGTAGTTATTAAACCTATCCCACTCTCTAGATACCCCTTAGCACGTAAAGGAATATTATTTGGGCGTCCAGCCATGGAGAAGAGTTTAGACACTAGGAGAAGATAAGGAACACACCCATTATCACGAAATCACATTAGGATTCTCTTTTTAACCTGTTCCTTAAAACACTAGTGCTTAGGAAATCTATTGGAGGCAGAAGCCGTCTAGGGTAGCTTAGGGCTAGGGTTACGGTTAGGGTGAGGGTTAGGGTACGGCTTAGGGTACGGGTTCGGGGAGGGGTTCGGGTAGGGCGTAGGGTATGGGTTAGGGTTATGGTTAGGGTTAGTGTTAGGGTTAGGGCTCGGTTTAGGGTACGGGTTAGGATTAGGGTACGCGTTAGTGTTAGGGTAGGGGTTAGGGTTAGGGTACGCGATAGGGTGAGGTTAGTTATTAAACCTATCCCACTCTCTAGATACCCCTTAGCACGTAAAGGAATATTATTTGGGGGTCCAGCCACGGAGAAGAGTTTAGACACGAGGAGAAGATAAGGAACCCACCCATTATCAAGAAATCACATTAGGATTCTCTTTTTAACCTGTTCCTTAAAACACTAGTGCTTAGGAAATCTATTGGAGGCAGAAGCAGTCAAGGGTAGCTTAGGGTTAGGGTTAGGGTTAGGGTGAGGGTTAGGGTACGGCTTAGGGTACGGGTTCGGGGAGGGTTTCGTGTAGGGTGTAGGGTATGGTTTAGGGTTAGGGTTAGGGCTAGTGTTAGGGTTAGGGCTCGGTTTAGGGTACGGGTTAGGATTAGGGGACGCGTTAGGGTTAGGGTAGGCGTTAGGGTTAGGGTACGCGTTAGGGTGAGGGTAGTTATTAAACCTATCCCACTCTCTAGATACCCCTTAGCACGTAAAGGAATATTATTTGGAGGTCCAGCCATGGAGAAGAGTTTAGACACGAGGAGAAGATAAGGAACACACCCATTATCAAGAAATCACATTAGGATTCTCTTTGTAACCTGTTCCTTAAAACACTAGTGCTTAGGAAATCTATTGGAGGCAGAAGCAGTCAAGGGTAGCTTAGGGTTCGATTTAGGGTTAGGGTGAGGGTTAGGGTACGGCTTACGGTACGGGTTCGGGGAGGGGTTCGGGTAGGGCGTAGGGTATGGGTTAGGGTTAGGGTTAGGGTTAGTGTTAGGTTTAGGGCTCAGTTTAGGGTACGGGTTAGGATTAGGGTACGCGTTAGGGTTAGGGTAGGGGTTAGGGTTAGGGTACGCGTTAGGGTTAGGGTAGGGGTTAGGGTTAGGGTTAGGGTTAGGGTTAGGGTTAGGGTTAGGGTTAGGGTTAGGGTTAGTGCTCCGTTTAGGGTACGGGTTAGGATTAGGGTACGCGTTAGGGTTAGGGTAGGGGTTAGGGTTAGGGTTCACGTTAGGGTGAGGGTAGTTATTAAACCTCTCCCTCTCTCTAGATACCCCTTAGCACGTAAAGGAATATTATTTGGGGGTCCAGCCATGGAGAAGAGTTTAGACACTAGGAGAAGATAAGGAACACACGCATTATCAAGAAATCACATTAGGATTCTCTTTTTAACCTGTTCCTTAAAACACTAGTGCTTAGGAAATCTATTGTAGGCAGAAGCCGTCAAGGGAAGCTTAGGGCTAGGGTTAGGGTTAGGGTGAGGGTTAGGGTACGGCTTAGGGTACGGGTTCGGGGAGGGGTTCGGGTAGGGCGTAGGGTATGGGTTAGGGTTAGGGTTAGGGTTAGTGTTAGGGTTAGGGCTCGGTTTAGGGTACGGGTTAGGATTAGGGTACGCATTAGTGTTAGGGTAGGGGTTAGGGTTAGGGTACGCATTAGGGTGAGGGTAGTTATTAAACCTATCCCACTCTCTAGATACCCCTTAGCACGTAAAGGAATATTATTTGGGGGTCCAGCCATGGAGAAGAGTTTAGACACGAGGAGAAGATAAGGAACACACCCATTATGAAGAAATCACATTAGGATTCACTTTTTAACCTGTTCCTTAAAACACTAGTGCTTAGGAAATCTATTGGAGGCAGAAGCCGTCAAGGGAAGCTTAGGGCTAGGGTTAGGGTTAGGGTGAGGGTTAGGGTACGGCTTAGGGTACGGGTTCGGGGAGGGGTTCGGGTAGGGTGTAGGGTATGGGTTAGGGTTAGGGTTAGGGTTAGTGTTAGGGTTAGGGCTCGGTTTAGGGTACGGGTTAGGATTAGGGTACGCATTAGTGTTAGGGTAGGGGTTAGGGTTAGGGTACGCGATAGGGAGAGGTTAGTTATTAAACCTATCCCACTCTCTAGATAACCCTTAGCACGTAAAGGAATATTATTTGGGGGTCCAGCCATGGAGAAGAGTTTAGACACTAGGAGAAGATAAGGAACACACCCATTATCAAGAAATCACATTAGGATTCTCTTTTTAACCTGTTCCTTAAAACACTAGTGCTTAGGAAATCTATTGGAGGCAGAAGCAGTCAAGGGTAGTGTAGGTTTAGGGTTAGGGTTAGGGTGAGGATTAGGGTACGGCTTAGGGTACGGGTTCGGGGAGGGTTTCGGGTAGGGCGTAGGGTATGGGTTAGGGTTAGGGTTAGGGCTAGTGTTAGGGTTAGGGCTCCGTTTAGGGTACGGGTTAGGATTAGGGTACGCGTTAGGGTTAGGGTAGGGGTTAGGGTTAGGGTACGCGATAGGGTGAGGTTAGTTATTAAACCTATCCCACTCTCTAGATACCCCTTAGCACGTAAAGGAATATTATTTGGGGGTCCAGCCATGGAGAAGAGTTTAGACACGAGGAGAAGATAAGGAACACACCCATTATGAAGAAATCACATTAGGATTCTCTTTTTAACCTGTTCCTTAAAACACTAGTGCTTAGGAAATCTATTGGAGGCACAAGCAGTCAAGGGTAGCTTAGGGTTAGGGTTAGGGTTAGGGTGAGGGTTAGGGTACGGCTTAGGGTACGGGTTCGGGGAGGGGTTCGGGTAGGGCGTAGAGTATGGGTTAGGGTTAGGGTTAGGGTTAGTGTTAGGGTTAGGGCTCGGTTTAGGGTACGGGTTAGGATTAGGGTACGCGTTAGTGTTAGGGTAGGGGTTAGGGTTAGGGTACGCGATAGGGTGAGGTTAGTTATTAAACCTATCCCACTCTCTAGATAACCATTAGCACGTAAAGGAATATTATTTGGGGGTCCAGCCATGGAGAAGAGTTTAGACACTAGGAGAAGATAAGGAACACACCCATTATCAAGAAATCACATTAGGATTCTCTTTTAAACCTGTTCCTTAAAACACTAGTGCTTAGGAAATCTATTGGAGGCAGAAGCCGTCAAGGGAATCTTAGGGCTAGGGTTAGGGTTAGGGTGAGGGTTAGGGTACGGCTTAGGGTACGGGTTTGGTGAGGGGTTCGGGTAGGGCGTAGAGTATGGGTTAGGGTTAGGGTTAGGGTTAGTGTTAGGGTTAGGGCTCGGTTTAGGGTACGGGTTAGGATTAGGGTACGCGTTAGTGTTAGGGTAGGGGTTAGGGTTAGGGTACGCGATAGGGTGAGGTTAGTTATTAAACCTATCCCACTCTCTAGATAACCCTTAGCACGTAAAGGAATATTATTTGGGGGTCCAGCCATGGAGAAGAGTTTAGACACGAGGAGAAGATAAGGAACACACCCATTATGAAGAAATCACATTAGGATTCTCTTTTTAACCTGTTCCTTAAAACACTAGTGCTTAGGAAATCTATTGGAGGCAGAAGCCGTCAAGGGAAGCTTAGGGCTAGGGTTAGGGTTAGGGTGAGGGTTAGGGTACGGCTTACGGTACGGGTTCGGTGAGGGGTTCGGGTAGGGCGTAGAGTATGGGTTAGGGTTAGGGTTAGGGTTAGTGTTAGGGTTAGGGCTCGGTTTAGGGTACGGGTTAGGATTAGGGTACGCGTTAGTGTTAGGGTAGGGGTTAGGGTTAGGGTACGCGATAGGGTGAGGTTAGTTATTAAACCTATCCCACTCTCTAGATACCCCTTAGCACGTAAAGGAATATTATTTGGGGGTCCAGCCATGGAGAAGAGTTTAGACACTAGGAGAAGATAAGGAACACACGCATTATCAAGAAATCACATTAGGATTCTCTTTTTAACCTGTTCCTTAAAACACTAGTGCTTAGGAAATCTATTGGAGGCAGAAGCAGTCAAGGGTAGTGTAGGGTTAGGGTTAGGGTTAGGGTGAGGGTTAGGGTACGGCTTAGGGTACGGGTTCGGGGAGGGGTTCGGGTAGGGCGTAGGGTATGGGTTAGGGTTAGGGTTAGGGTTAGTGTTAGGGTTAGGGCTCGGTTTAGGGTACGGGTTAGGATTAGGGTACGCGTTAGTGTTAGGGTAGGGGTTAGGGTTAGGGTACGCGATAGGGTGAGGTTAGTTATTAAACCTATCCCACTCTCTAGATAACCCTTAGCACGTAAAGGAATATTATTTGGGGGTCCAGCCATGGAGAAGAGTTTAGACACGAGGAGAAGATAAGGAACACACCCATTATGAAGAAATCACATTAGGATTCTCTTTTTAACCTGTTCCTTAAAACACTAGTGCTTAGGAAATCTATTGGAGGCAGAAGCCGTCAAGGGAAGCTTAGGGCTAGGGTTAGGGTTAGGGTGAGGGTTAGGGTACGGCTTACGGTACGGGTTCGGTGAGGGGTTCGGGTAGGGCGTAGGGTATGGGTTAGGGTTATGGTTAGGGTTAGTGTTAGGGTTATGGCTCGGTTTAGGGTACGGGTTAGGATTAGGGTACGCGTTAGTGTTAGGGTAGGGGTTAGGGTTAGGGTACGCGATAGGGTGAGGTTAGTTATTAAACCTATCCCACTCTCTAGATACCCCTTAGCACGTAAAGGAATATTATTTGGGGGTCCAGCCATGGAGAAGAGTTTAGACACGAGGAGAAGATAAGGAACCCACCCATTATCAAGAAATCACATTAGGATTCTCTTTTTAACCTGTTCCTTAAAACACTAGTGCTTAGGAAATCTATTGGAGGCAGAAGCAGTCAAGGGTAGCTTAGGGTTAGGGTTAGGGTTAGGGTTAGGGTGAGGATTAGGGTACGGCTTAGGGTACGGGTTCGGGGAGGGGTTCGGGTAGGGCGTAGGGTATGGGTTAGGGTTAGGGTTAGGGCTAGTGTTAGGGTTAGGGCTCGGTTTAGGGTACGGGTTAGGATTAGGGTACGCGTTAGCGTTAGGGTAGGGGTTAGGGTTAGGGTATGCGTTAGGGTGAGGGTAGTTATTAAACCTATCCCACTCTCTAGATACCCCTTAGCACGTAAAGGAATATTATTTGGGGGTCCAGCCATGGAGAAGAGTTTAGACACGAGGAGAAGATAAGGAACACACCCATTATCAAGAAATCACATTAGGATTCTCTTTGTAACCTGTTCCTTAAAACACTAGTGCTTAGGAAATCTATTGGAGGCAGAACCAGTCAAGGGTAGCTTACGGTTAGGGATAGGGTTAGGGTGAGGGTTAGGGAATGGCTTAGGGTACGGGTTCGGGGAGGGGTTCGGATAGGGCGTAGGGTATGGGTTAGCGTTAGGATTAGGGTTAGTGTTAGGGTTAGGGCTCGGTTTAGGGTACCGGGTAGGATTAGGGTACGCGTTAGTGTTAGGGTAGGGCTTAGGGTTAGGTTACGCGATAGGGTGAGGTTAGTTATTAAACCTATCCCACTCTCTAGATACCCCTTAGCACGTAAAGGAATATTATTTGGGGGTCCAGCCATGGAGAAGAGTTTAGACACTAGGAGAAGATAAGGAACACACCCATTATCACGAAATCACATTAGGATTCTCTTTTTAACCTGTTCCTTAAAACACTAGTGCTTAGGAAATCTATTGGAGGCAGAAGCAGTCAAGGGTAGCTTAGGGTTAGGGTTAGGGTTAGGGTGAGGGTTAGGGTACGGCTTAGGGTACGGGTTCGGGGAGGGGTTCGGGTAGCGCGTAGGGTATGGGTTAGGGTTAGGGTTAGGGCTAGTGTTAGGGTTAGGCTACGGGTTAGGATTAGGGTACGCGTTAGTGTTAGGGTAGGGGTTAGGGTAAGGGTACGCATTAGGGTGAGGGTAGTTATTAAACCTATCCCAATCTCTAGATACGCCTTAGCACGTAAAGGAATATTATTTGGGGGTCCAGCCATGGAGAAGAGTTTAGACACTAGGAGAAGATAAGGAACACACCCATTATCACGAAATCACATTATGATTCTCTTTTTAACCAGTTCCTTAAAACACTAGTGCTTAGGAAATCTATTGGAGGCAGAAGCCGTCAAGGGTAGCTTAGGGCTAGTGTTAGGGTTAGGGTGAGGGTTAGGGTACGGCTTACGGTACGGGTTCGGGGAGGGGTTCGGGTAGGGCGTAGGGTATGGGTTAGGGTTAGGGTTAGGGCTAGTGTTAGGGTTAGGGCTCGGTTTAGGGTACGGGTTAGTATTAGGGTACGCGTTAGTGTTAGGGTAGAGGTTAGGGTTAGGGTACGCGATAGGGTGAGGTTAGTTATTAAACCTATCCCACTCTCTAGATACCCCTTAGCACGTAAAGGAATATTATTTAGGGGTCCAGCCATGGAGAAGAGTTTAGACACGAGGAGAAGATATGGAACACACCCATTATCAAGAAATCACATTAGGATTCTCTTTTTAACCTGTTCCTTAAAACACTAGTGCCTAGGAAATCTATTGGAGGCAGAAGCAGTCAAGGGTAGCTTAGGGTTAGTGTTAGGGTTAGGGTGAGGGTTAGGGTACGGCTTAGGGTACGGGTTCGGCGAGGGGTTAGGGTAGGGCGTAGGGTATGAGTTAGGGTTAGGGTTAGGGTTAGTGTTAGGGTTAGGGCTCGGTTTAGGGTACGGGTTAGGATTAGGGTACGCGTTAGGGTTAGGGTAGGGGTTAGGGTTAGGGTACGCGTTAGGGTGAGGGTAGTTATTAAACCTATCACACTCTCTAGATACCCCTTAGCACGTAAAGGAATATTATTTGTGGGTCCAGCCATGGAGAAGAGTTTAGACACGAGGAGAAGATAAGGAACACACCCATTATCATGAAATCACATTAGGATTCTCTTTTTAACCTGTTCCTTAAAACACTAGTGCTTAGGAAATCTATTGGAGGCAGAAGCAGTCAAGGGTAGCTTACGGCTAGGGTTAGGGGTAGGGTACGGGTTCGGGGGGGGGTTCAGGTAGGGCGTAGGGTATGGGTTAGGGTTAGGGTTAGGGCTAGTGTTAGGGTTAGGGCTCGGTTTAGGGTACGGGTTAGGATTAGGGTACGCGTTAGGGTTAGGGTAGGGGTTAGGGTTAGGTTACGCATTAGTGTGAGGGTAGTTATTAAACCTATCCCACTCTCTAGATACCCCTTAGCACGTAAAGGAATATTATTTGGGGGTCCAGCCATGGAGAAGAGTTTAGACACGAGGAGAAGATAAGGAACACACCCATTATCAAGAAATCACATTAGGATTCTCTTTTTAACCTGTTCCTTAAAACACTAGTGCTTAGGAAATCTATTGGAGGCAGAAGCAGTCAAGGGTAGCTTAGGGTTAGGGTTAGGGTTAGGGTGAGGGTTAGGGTACGGCTTAGGGTACGGGTTCGGGTAGGGCGTAGGGTATGGGTTAGGGTTAGGGTTAGGGTTAGTGTTAGGGTTAGGGCTCGGTTTAGGGTACGGGTTAGGATTAGGGTACGCGTTAGGGTTAGGGTAGGGGTTAGGGTTAGGGTACGCGTTAGGGTGAGGGTAGTTATTAAACCTATCCCATTCTCTAGATACCCCTTAGCATGTAAAGTAATATTATTTGGAGGTCCAGCCATGGAGAAGAGTTTAGACACGAGGAGAAGATAAGGAACACACCCATTATCAAGAAATCACATTAGGATTCTCTTTTTAACCTGTTCCTTAAAACACTAGTGCTTAGGAAATCTATTGGAGGCAGAAGCAGTCAAGGGTAGCTTAGGGTTAGGGTTAGGGTTAGGGTGAGGGTTAGGGTACGGCTTAGGGTACGGGTTCGGGGAGGGGTTCGGGTAGGGCGTAGGGTATGTGTTAGGGTTAGGGTTAGGCTTAGTGTTAGGGTTAGGGCTCGGTTTAGGGTATGGGTTAGGATTACGGTATGCGTTAGGGTTAGGGTAGGCTTTAGGGTTAGGGTACGCTTTAGGGTGAGGGTAGTTATTAAACCTATCCCACTCTCTAGATACCCCTTAGCACGTAAAGGAATATTATTTGGGGGTCCAGCCATGGAGAAGAGTTTAGACACTAGGAGAAGATAAGGAACACACCCATTATCAAGAAATCATAATATGATTGTCTTTTTAAACTGTTCCTTAAAACACTAGTGCTTAGGAAATCTATTGGAGGCAGAAGCAGTCAAGGGTAGCTTAGGGTTAGGGTTAGGGTTAGGGTGAGGGTTAGGGTACGGCTTAGGGTACGGGTTCGGGGAGGGGTTCGGGTAGGGCCTAGGGTATGGGTTAGGGTTAGGGTTAGGGTTAGTGTTAGGGTTAGGGCTCGGTTTAGGGTACGGGTTAGGATTAGGGTATGCGTTAGTGTTAGGGTAGGGGTTAGGGTTATGGTACGCGATAGGGTGAGGTTAGTTATTAAACCTATCCCACTCTCTAGATACCCCTTAGCACGTAAAGGAATATTATTTGGGGGTCCAACCAGGGAGAAGAGTTTAGACACTAGGAGAAGATAAGGAACACACCCATTATCAAGAAATCACATTAGGATTCTCTTTTTAAACTGTTCCTTAAAACACTAGTGCTTAGGAAATCTATTGGAGGCAGAAGCAGTCAAGGGTAGCTTAGAGTTAGGGTTAGGGTTAGGGTGAGAGTTAGGGTACGGCTTAGGGTACGGGTTCGGGGAGGGGTTCGGGTAGGGCGTAGGGTATGGGTTAGGGTTAGGGTTAGGGTTAGTGTTACGGTTAGGGCTCGGTTTAGGGTACGGGTTAGGATTAGGGTACGCGTTAGGGTTAGGGTAGGGGTTAGGGTTAGGGTACGCGTTAGGGTGAGGGTAGTTATTAAACCTCTCCCTCTCTCTAGATACCCCTTAGCACGTAAAGGAATATTATTTGGGGGTCCAGCCATGGAGAAGAGTTTAGACACTAGGAGAAGATAAGGAACACACCCATTATCACGAAATCACATTAGGATTCTCTTTTTAACCTGTTCCTTAAAACACTAGTGCTTAGGAAATCTATTGGAGGCAGAAGCAGTCAAGGGTAGCTTAGGGTTAGGGACAGGATTAGGGTGAGGGTTAGGGAATGGCTTAGGGTACGGGTTCGGGGAGGGGTTTGGGTAGGGCGTAGGGTATGGGTTAGGGTTAGGGTTAGGGTTAGTGTTAGGGTTAGGGCTCGGTTTAGGGTATGGGTTACGATTAGGGTACGCGTTAGGGTTAGGGTAGGGGTTAGGGTTAGGGTACGCGTTAGGGTAAGGGTAGTTATTAAACCTCTCCCTCTCTCTAGATACCCCTTAGCACGTAAAGGAATATTATTTGGGGGTCCAGCCATGGAGAAGTATTTAGACACTAGGAGAAGATAAGGAACACACCCATTATCAAGAAATCACATTAGGATTCTCTTTTCAACCTGTTCCTTAAAACACTAGTGCTTAGGAAAATTTTGGAGGCAGAACCAGTCAAGCGTAGCTTAGGGTTAGGGTTAGGGTTAGGGTGAGGGTTATGGTACGGCTTAGGGTACGGGTTCGGGGAGGGGTTCGGGTAGCGCGTAGGGTATGGGTTAGGGTTAGGGTTAGGGTTAGGGTTAGTGTTAGGGTTAGGGCTCGGTTTAGGGTACGGGTTAGGATTAGGGTACGCGTTAGGGTTAGGGTAGGGGTTAGGGTTAGGGTACGCGTTAGGGTAAGGGTAGTTATTAAACCTCTCCCTCTCTCTAGATACCCCTTAGCACGTAAAGGAATATTATTTGGGGGTCCAGCCATGGAGAAATATTTAGACACTAGGAGAAGATAAGGAACACACCCATTATCAAGAAATCACATTAGGATTCTCTTTTCAACCTGTTCCTTAAAACACTAGTGCTTAGGAAAATTTTGGAGGCAGAAGCAGTCAAGCGTAGCTTAGGGTTAGGGTTAGGGTTAGGGTGAGGGTTAGGGTACGGCTTAAGGTACGGGTTCGGGGAGGGGTTCGGGTAGGGCGTAGGATATGGGTTAGGGTTAGGGTTAGGGCTAGTGTTAGGGTTAGGGCTCGGTTTAGGCTACGGGTTAGGATTAGGGTACGCGTTAGGGTTAGGGTAGGGGTTAGGGTTAGGGTACGCATTAGGGTGAGGGTAGTTATTAAACCTATCCCACTCTCTAGATACCACTTAGCACGTAAAGGTATATTATTTGGGGGTCCAGCCATGGAGAAGAGTTTAGACACAAGGAGAAGATAAGGAACACACCCATTATCAAGAAATCACATTAGGATTCTCTTTTTAACCTGTTCCTTAAAACACTAGTGCTTAGGAAATCTATTGGAGGCAGAAGCCGTCAAGGGAAGCATAGGGCTAGGGTTAGGGTTAGGGTGAGGGTTAGGGTACGGCTTAGGGTACGGGTTCGGGGAGGGGTTCGGGTAGGGCGTAGGGTATGGGTTAGGGTTAGGGTTAGGGTTAGTGTTAGGGTTAGGGCTCGGTTTAGGCTACGGGTTAGGATTAGGGTACGCGTTAGTGTTAGGGTAGGGGTTAGGGTTAGGGTACGCGATAGGGTGAGGTTAGTTATTAAACCTATCCAACTCTCTAGATACCCCTTAGCACGTAAAGGAATATTATTTGGGGGTCCAGCCATGGAGAAGAGTTTAGACACTAGGAGAAGATAAGGAACACACCCATTATCACGAAATCACATTAGGATTCTCTTTTTAACCTGTTCCTTAAAACACTAGTGCTTAGGAAATCTATTGGAGGCAGAAGCAGTCAAGGGTAGCTTAGGGTTAGGGTTAGGGTTAGGGTGAGGGTTAGGGTACGGCTTAGGGTACGGGTTCGGGGAGGGCGTAGGGTATGGGTTAGGGTTAGTGTTAGGGTTAGTGTTAGGGTTAGGGCTCGGTTTAGGCTACGGGTTAGGATTAGGGTACGTGTTAGGGTTAGGGTAGGGGTTAGGGTTAGGGTACGCATTAGGGTGAGGGTAGTTATTAAACCTATCCCACTCTCTAGATACCCCTTAGCAGGTAAAGGAATATTATTTGGGGGTCCAGCCATGGAGAAGAGTTTAGACACTAGGAGAAGATAAGGAACACACCCATTATCACGAAATCACATTAGGATTCTCTTTTTAACCTGTTCCTTAAAACACTAGTGCTTAGGAAATCTATTGGAGGCAGAAGCCGTCAAGGGTAGCTTAGGGCTAGGGTTAGGGTTAGGGTGAGGGTTAGGGTACGGCTTAGGGTACGGGTTCGGGGAGGGGTTCGGGTAGGGCGTAGGGTATGGGTTAGGGTTAGGGCTAGTGTTAGGGTTAGGGCTCGGTTTAGGGTACGGGTTAGGATTAGGGTACGCCTTAGGCTTAAGTTAGGGGTTAGGGTTAGGGTACGCGTTAGGGTGAGGGTAGTTATTAAAACTATCCCACTCTCTAGATACCACTTAGCACGTAAAGGAATATTATTTGGGGGTCTAGCCATGGAGAAGAGTTTAGACACAAGGAGAAGATAAGGAACACACCCATTATCAAGAAATCACATTAGGATTCTCTTTTTAACCTGTTCCTTAAAACACTAGTGCTTAGGAAATCTATTGGAGGCAGAAGCCGTCAAGGGAAGCATAGGGCTAGGGTTAGGGTTAGGGTGAGGGTTAGGGTACGGCTTAGGGTACGGGTTCGGGGAGGGGTTCGGGTAGGGCGTAGGGTATGGGTTAGGGTTAGGGTTAGGGTTAGTGTTAGGGTTAGGGCTCGGTTTAGGCTACGGGTTAGGATTAGGGTACGCGTTAGTGTTAGGGTAGGGGTTAGGGTTAGGGTACGCAATAGGGTGAGGTTAGTTATTAAACCTATCCCACTCTCTAGATACCCCTTAGCACGTAAAGGAATATTATTTGGGGGTCCAGCCATGGAGAAGAGTTTAGACACTAGGAGAGAATAAGGAACACACACATTATCAAGAAATCACATTAGGATTCTCTTTTTAACCTGTTCCTTAAAACACTAGTGCTTAGGAAATCTATTGGAGGCAGAAGCAGTCAAGGGTAGCTTAGGGTTAGGGTTAGGGTTAGGGTGAGGGTTAGGGTACGGCTTAGGGTACGGGTTCGGGGAGGGGTTCGGCTAGGGCGTAGGGTATGGGTTAGGGTTAGGGCTAGTGTTAGGGTTAGGGCTCGGTTTAGGGTACGGGTTAGGATTAGGGTACGCCATAGGCTTAGGGTAGGGGTTAGGGTTAGGGTTAGGGCTAGTGTTAGGGTTAGGGCTCGGTTTAGGCTACGGGTTAGGATTAGGGTACGCGTTAGCGTTAGGGTAAGGGTTAGGGTTAGGGTACGCATTAGTGTGAGGGTAGTTATTAAACCTATCCCACTCTCTAGATACCCCTTAGCACGTAAAGGAATATTATTTGGGGTTCCAGCCATGGAGAAGAGTTTAGACACGAGGAGAAGATAAGGAACACACCCATTATCAAGAAATCACATTAGGATTCTCTTTTTAACCTGTTCCTTAAAACATTAGTGCTTAGGAAATCTATTGGAGGCAGAAGCAGTCAAGGGTAGCTTAGGGTTAGGGTTAGGGTTAGGGTGAGGGTTAGGGTACGGCTTAGGTTACGGGTTCGGGGAGGGGTTCGTGTAGGGCGTAGGGTATGGGTTAGGGTTAGGGTTAGGGTTAGGGCTCGGTTGAGGGTACGGGTTAGGATTAGGGTACGCGTTAGGGTTAGGATAGGGGTTAGGGTTAGGGTACGTGTTAGGGTGAGGGTAGTTATTAAATCTATCACACTCTCTAGATACCCCTTAGCACGTAAAGGAATATTATTTGGGGGTCCAGCCATGGAGAAGAGTTTAGACACTAGGAGAAGGTAAGGAACACACCCATTATCACGAAATCACATTAGGATTCTCTTTTTAACCTGTTCCTTAAAACACAAGTGCTTAGGAAATCTATTGGAGGCAAAAGCAGTCAAGGGTAGCTTATGGTTAGGGTTAGGGTTAGGGTGAGGGTTAGGGTACGGCTTAGGGTATGGGTTCGGGGAGGGGTTCGGGTAGGGCGTAGGGTATGGGTTAGGGTTAAGGTTAGGGCTAGTGTTAGGGTTAGGGCTCGGTTTAGGCTACGGGTTAGGATTAGGGTACGCGTTAGAGTTAGGGTAGGGGTTAGGGTTAGGGTACGCATTAGGGTGAGGGTAGTTATTAAACCTATCCCACTCTCTAGATACCCCTTAGCACGTAAAGGAATATTATTTGGGGGTCCAGCCATGGAGAAGAGTTTAGACACTAGGAGAAGATAAGGAACACACCCATTATCACGAAATCACATTAGGATTCTCTTTTTAACCTGTTCCTTAAAACACTAGTGCTTAGGAAATCTATTGGAGGCAGAAGCCGTCAAGGGTAGCTTAGGGCTAGGGTTAGGGTTAGGGTGAGGGTTAGGGTACGGCTTAGGGTACGGGTTCGGGGAGGGGTTCGGGTAGGGCGTAGGGTATGGGTTAGGGTTAGGGTTAGGGTTAGTGTTAGGGTTAGGGCTCGGTTTAGGCTACGGGTTAGGATTAGGGTACGCGTTAGTGTTAGGGTAGGGGTTAGGGTTAGGGTACGCGATAGGGTGAGGTTAGTTATTAAACCTATCCCACTCTCTAGATACCCCTTAGCACGTAAAGGAATATTATTTGGGGGTCCAGCCATGGAGAAGAGTTTAGACACTAGGAGAAGATAAGGAACACACCCATTATCAAGAAATCACAATATGATTCTCTTTTTAAACTGTTCCTTAAAACACTAGTGCTTAGGAAATCTATTGGAGGCAGAAGCAGTCAAGGGTAGCTTAGGGTTAGGGTTAGGGTAAGGGTGAGGGTTAGGGTACGGCTTAGGGTACGGGTTCCGGGAGGGGTTCGGGTAGGGCGTAGGGTATGGGTTAGGGTTAGGGTTAGGGTTAGTGTTAGGGTTAGGGCTCGGTTTAGGGTACGGGTTAGGATTAGGGTACGCGTTAGGGTTAGGGTAGGGGTTAGGGTTAGGGTACGCGTTAGGGTAAGGGTAGTTATTAAACCTCTCCCTCTCTCTAGATACCCCTTTGCACGTAAAGGAATATCATTTGGGGGTACAGCCATGGAGAAGAGTTTAGACACGAGGAGAAGATAAGGAACACACCCATTATCAAGAAATCACATTAGGATTCTCTTTTTAACCTGTTCCTTAAAACACTAGTGCTTAGGAAATCTATTGGAGGCAAAAGCAGTCAAGGGTAGCTTAGGGTTAGCGTTAGGGTTAGGGTGAGGGTTAGGGTACGGCTTAGGGTACGGGTTCGGGGAGGGGTTCGGGTAGGGCGTAGGGTATGGGTTAGGGTTAGGGTTAGGGCTAGTGTTAGGGTTAGGGCTCGGTTTAGGCTACGGGTTAGGATTAGGGTACGCGTTAGGGTTAGGGTAGGGGTTAGGGTTAGGGTACGCATTAGGGTGAGGGTAGTTATTAAACCTATCCCACTCTCTAGATACCCCTTAACACGTAAAGGAAAACTATTTGGGGGTCCAGCCATGGAGAAGAGTTTAGACACTAGGAGAAGATAAGGAACACACCCATTATCACGAAATCACATTAGGATTCTCTTTTTAACCTGTTCCTTAAAACACTAGTGCTTAGGAAATCTATTGGAGGCAGAAGCCGTCAAGGGTAGCTTAGGGCTAGGGTTAGGGTTAGGGTGAGGGTTAGGGTACGGCTTAGGGTACGGGTTCGGGGAGGGGTTAGGGTAGGGCGTAGGGTATGGGTTAGGGTTAGGGTTAGGGTTAGTGTTAGGGTTAGGGCTCGGTTTAGGGTACGGGTTAGGATTAGGGTATGCGTTAGTGTTAGGGTAGGGGTTAGGGTTAGGGTACGTGATAGGGTGAGGTTAGTTATTAAACCTATCCCACTCTCTAGATACTCCTTAGCATGTAAAGGAATATTTTTTGGGGGTCCAGCCATGGGGAAGAGTTTAGACACTAGGAGAAGGTAAGGAACACACCCATTATCAAGAAATCACATTAGGATTCTCTTTTTAACCTGTTCCTTAAATCAATAGTGCTTAGGAAATCTATTGAAAGCAAAAGCAGTCAAGGGTAGCTTAGGGTTAGGGTTAGGGTTAGGGTGAGGGTTAGGGTACGGCTTAGGGTACGGGTTCGGGGAGGGGTTCGGGTAGGGCGTAGGGTATGGGTTAGGGTTAAGGTTAGGGCTAGTGTTAGGGTTAGGGCTCGGTTTAGGCTACGGGTTAGGATTAGGGTACGCGTTAGAGTTAGGGTAGGGGTTAGGGTTAGGGTACGCATTAGGGTGAGGGTAGTTATTAAACCTATCCCACTCTCTAGATACCCCTTAGCACGTAAAGGAGTATTATTTTGGGGTTCAGCCATGGAGAAGAGTTTAGACACTAGGAGAAGAAAAAGAACACACCCATTATCACGAAATCACATTAGGATTCTCTTTTTAACCTGTTCCTTAAAACACTAGTGCTTAGGAAATCTATTAGAGGCAGAAGCCATCAAGGGTAGCTTAGGGCTAGGGTTAGGGTTAGGGTGAGGGTTAGGGTATGGCTTAGGGTACGGGTTCAGGGAGGGGTTTGGGTAGGGCGTACGGTATGGGTTAGGGTTAGGGTTAGGGTTAGTGTTAGGGTTAGGGCTCGGTTTAGGGTACGGGTTAGGATTAGGGCACGCGTTAGTGTTAGGGTAGGGGTTAGGGTTAGGGTACGCGATAGGGTGAGGTTAGTTATTAAACCTATCCCACTCTCTAGATATCCCTTAGCACGTAAAGGAATATTATTTGGGGGTCCAGCCATGGAGAAGAGTTTAGACACTAGGAGAAGATAAGGAACACACCCATTATCAAGAAATCACATTAGGATTCTCTTTTTAACCTGTTCCTTAAAACACTAGTGCTTAGGAAATCTATTGGAGGCAGAAGCAGTCAAGGGAAGCTTAGGGTTAGGGTTAGGGTTACGGTGAGGGTTAGGGTACGGCTTAGGATACGGGTTCGGGGAGGGGTTCGGGTAGGGCGTAGGGTATGGGTTAGGGTTAGGGTTAGGGTTAGTGTTAGGGTTAGGGCTCGGTTTAGGGTACGGGTTAGGATTAGGGTACGCGTCAGTGTTAGGGTTGGGGTTAGGGTTAGGGTACGCGTTAGGGTGAGGGTAGTTATTAAACCTCTCCCTCTTTCTAGATACCCCTTAGCACGTAAAGGAATATTATTTGGGGGTCCAGCCATGGAGAAGAGTTTAGACACTAGGAAAAGATAAGGAACACACCCATTATCAAGAAATCACGTTAGGATTCTCTTTGTAACCTGTTCCTTAAAACACTAGTGCTTAGGAAATCTATTGGAGGCAGAAGCAGTCAAGGGTAGCTTAGGGTTAGGGATAGGGTTAGGGTGAGGGTTAGGGAATGGCTTAGGTTACGGGTTCGGGGAGGGTTTCGGGTAGGGCGTAGGGTATGGGTTAGGGTTAGGGTTAGTGTTAGGGTTAGGGCTCGGTTTAGGGTACGGGTTAGGATTAGGGTACGCGTTAGTGTTAGGGTAGGGGTTAGGGTTAGGGTACGCGATAGGGTGAGGTTAGTTATTAAACCTATCCCACTCTCTAGATACCCCTTAGCACGTAAAGGAATATTATTTGGGGGTCCAGCCATGGAGAAGAGTTTAGACACTAGGAGAAGATAAGGAACACACCCATTATCAAGAAATCACAATATGATTCTCTTTTTAAACTGTTCCTTAAAACACTAGTGCTTAGGAAATCTATTGGAGGCAGAAGCAGTCAAGGGTAGCTTAGGGTTAGGGTTAGGGTAAGGGTGAGGGTTAGGGTACGGCTTAGGGTACGGATTCGGGGAGTGGTTCGGGTAGGGCGTAGGGTATGGGTTAGGGTTAGGGTTAGGGTTAGTGTTAGGGTTAGGGCTCGGTTTAGGGTACGGGTTAGGATTAGGGTACGCGTTAGGGTTAGGGTAGGGGTTAGGGTTAGGGTACGCATTAGGGTAAGGGTAGTTATTAAACCTCTCCCTCTCTCTAGATACCCCTTTGCACGTAAAGGAATATCATTTGGGGGTACAGCCATGGAGAAGTGTTTAGACACTAGGAGAAGATAAGGAACACACCCATTATCAAGAAATCACATTAGGATTCTCTTTTTAACCTGTTCCTTAAAACACTAGTGCTTAGGAAAATTTTTGAGGCAGAAGCAGTCAAGGGTAGCTTAGGGTTAGGGATAGGGTTAGGGTGAGTGTTAGGGAATGGCTTAGGGTACGGGTTCGGGGAGGGGTTCGGGTAGGGCGTAGGGTATGGGTTAGGGTTAGGGTTAGGGTTAGTGTTAGTGTTAGGGCTCGGTTTAGGTTACGGGTTAGGATTAGGGTACGCGTAAGTGTTAGGGTAGGGGTTAGGGTTAGGGTACGCGATAGGGTGAGGTTAGTTATTAAACCTATCCCACTCTCTAGATACCCCTTAGCACGTAAAGGAATATTATGTGGGGGTCCAGCCATGGAGAAGAGTTTAGACACGAGGAGAAGATAAGGAACACACCCATTATCAAGAAATCACATTAGGATTCTCTTTTTAACCTGTTCCTTAAAACACTAGTGCTTAGGAAATCTATTGGAGGCAAAAGCAGTCAAGGGTAGCTTAGGGTTAGCGTTAGGGTTAGGGTGAGGGTTAGGGTACGGCTTAGGGTACGGGTTCGGGGAGGGGTTCGGGTAGGGCGTAGGGTATGGGTTAGGGTTAGGGTTAGGGCTAGTGTTAGGGTTAGGGCTCGGTTTAGGCTACGGGTTAGGATTAGGGTACGCGTTAGGGTTAGGGTAGGGGTTAGGGTTAGGGTACGCATTAGGGTGAGGGTAGTTATTAAACCTATCCCACTCTCTAGATACCCCTTAACACGTAAAGGAAAACTATTTGGGGGTCCAGCCATGGAGAAGAGTTTAGACACTAGGAGAAGATAAGGAACACACCCATTATCACGAAATCACATTAGGATTCTCTTTTTAACCTGTTCCTTAAAACACTAGTGCTTAGGAAATCTATTGGAGGCAGAAGCCGTCAAGGGTAGCTTAGGGCTAGGGTTAGGGTTAGGGTGAGGGTTAGGGTACGGCTTAGGGTACGGGTTCGGGGAGGGGTTAGGGTAGGGCGTAGGGTATGGGTTAGGGTTAGGGTTAGGGTTAGTGTTAGGGTTAGGGCTCGGTTTAGGGTACGGGTTAGGATTAGGGTATGCGTTAGTGTTAGGGTAGGGGTTAGGGTTAGGGTACGTGATAGGGTGAGGTTAGTTATTAAACCTATCCCACTCTCTAGATACTCCTTAGCATGTAAAGGAATATTTTTTGGGGGTCCAGCCATGGGGAAGAGTTTAGACACTAGGAGAAGGTAAGGAACACACCCATTATCAAGAAATCACATTAGGATTCTCTTTTTAACCTGTTCCTTAAATCAATAGTGCTTAGGAAATCTATTGAAAGCAAAAGCAGTCAAGGGTAGCTTAGGGTTAGGGTTAGGGTTAGGGTGAGGGTTAGGGTACGGCTTAGGGTACGGGTTCGGGGAGGGGTTCGGGTAGGGCGTAGGGTATGGGTTAGGGTTAAGGTTAGGGCTAGTGTTAGGGTTAGGGCTCGGTTTAGGCTACGGGTTAGGATTAGGGTACGCGTTAGAGTTAGGGTAGGGGTTAGGGTTAGGGTACGCATTAGGGTGAGGGTAGTTATTAAACCTATCCCACTCTCTAGATACCCCTTAGCACGTAAAGGAGTATTATTTGGGGGTTCAGCCATGGAGAAGAGTTTAGACACTAGGAGAAGAAAAAGAACACACCCATTATCACGAAATCACATTAGGATTCTCTTTTTAACCTGTTCCTTAAAACACTAGTGCTTAGGAAATCTATTAGAGGCAGAAGCCATCAAGGGTAGCTTAGGGCTAGGGTTAGGGTTAGGGTGAGGGTTAGGGTATGGCTTAGGGTACGGGTTCAGGGAGGGGTTTGGGTAGGGCGTACGGTATGGGTTAGGGTTAGGGTTAGGGTTAGTGTTAGGGTTAGGGCTCGGTTTAGGGTACGGGTTAGGATTAGGGCACGCGTTAGTGTTAGGGTAGGGGTTAGGGTTAGGGTACGCGATAGGGTGAGGTTAGTTATTAAACCTATCCCACTCTCTAGATATCCCTTAGCACGTAAAGGAATATTATTTGGGGGTCCAGCCATGGAGAAGAGTTTAGACACTAGGAGAAGATAAGGAACACACCCATTATCAAGAAATCACATTAGGATTCTCTTTTTAACCTGTTCCTTAAAACACTAGTGCTTAGGAAATCTATTGGAGGCAGAAGCAGTCAAGGGAAGCTTAGGGTTAGGGTTAGGGTTACGGTGAGGGTTAGGGTACGGCTTAGGATACGGGTTCGGGGAGGGGTTCGGGTAGGGCGTAGGGTATGGGTTAGGGTTAGGGTTAGGGTTAGTGTTAGGGTTAGGGCTCGGTTTAGGGTACGGGTTAGGATTAGGGTACGCGTTAGGGTTAGGGTTGGGGTTAGGGTTAGGGTACGCGTTAGGGTGAGGGTAGTTATTAAACCTCTCCCTCTTTCTAGATACCCCTTAGCACGTAAAGGAATATTATTTGGGGGTCCAGCAATGGAGAAGAGTTTAGACACTAGGAAAAGATAAGGAACACACCCATTATCAAGAAATCACGTTAGGATTCTCTTTGTAACCTGTTCCTTAAAACACTAGTGCTTAGGAAATCTATTGGAGGCAGAAGCAGTCAAGGGTAGCTTAGGGTTAGGGATAGGGTTAGGGTGAGGGTTAGGGAATGGCTTAGGTTACGGGTTCGGGGAGGGTTTCGGGTAGGGCGTAGGGTATGGGTTAGGGTTAGGGTTAGTGTTAGGGTTAGGGCTCGGTTTAGGGTACGGGTTAGGATTAGGGTACGCGTTAGTGTTAGGGTAGGGGTTAGGGTTAGGGTACGCGATAGGGTGAGGTTAGTTATTAAACCTATCCCACTCTCTAGATACCCCTTAGCACGTAAAGGAATATTATTTGGGGGTCCAGCCATGGAGAAGAGTTTAGACACTAGGAGAAGATAAGGAACACACCCATTATCAAGAAATCACAATATGATTCTCTTTTTAAACTGTTCCTTAAAACACTAGTGCTTAGGAAATATATTGGAGGCAGAAGCAGTCAAGGGTAGCTTAGGGTTAGGGTTAGGGTAAGGGTGAGGGTTAGGGTACGGCTTAGGGTACGGGTTCGGGGAGGGGTTCGGGTAGGGCGTAGGGTATGGGTTAGGGTTAGGGTTAGGGTTAGTGTTAGGGTTAGGGCTCGGTTTAGGGTACGGGTTAGGATTAGGGTACGCGTTAGGGTTAGGGTAGGGGTTAGGGTTAGGGTACGCGTTAGGGTAAGGGTAGTTATTAAACCTCTCCCTCTCTCTAGATACCCCTTTGCACGTAAAGGAATATCATTTGGGGGTACAGCCATGGAGAAGTGTTTAGACACTAGGAGAAGATAAGGAACACACCCATTATCAAGAAATCACATTAGGATTCTCTTTTTAACCTGTTCCTTAAAACACTAGTGCTTAGGAAAATTTTTGAGGCAGAAGCAGTCAAGGGTAGCTTAGGGTTAGGGATAGGGTTAGGGTGAGTGTTAGGGAATGGCTTAGGGTACGGGTTCGGGGAGGGTTTCGGGTAGGGCGTAGGGTATGGGTTAGGTTTAGGGTTAGGGTTAGTGTTAGTGTTAGGGCTCGGTTTAGGTTACGGGTTAGGATTAGGGTACGCGTAAGTGTTAGGGTAGGGGTTAGGGTTAGGGTACGCGATAGGGTGAGGTTAGTTATTAAACCTATCCCACTCTCTAGATACCCCTTAGCACGTAAAGGAATATTATGTGGGGGTCCAGCCATGGAGAAGAGTTTAGACACGAGGAGAAGATAAGGAACACACCCATTATCAAGAAATCACATTAGGATTCTCTTTTTAACCTGTTCCTTAAAACACTAGTGCTTAGGAAATCTATTGGAGGCAAAAGCAGTCAAGGGTAGCTTAGGGTTAGCGTTAGGGTTAGGGTGAGGGTTAGGGTACGGCTTAGGGTACGGGTTCGGGTAGGGGTTCGGGTAGGGCGTAGGGTATGGGTTAGGGTTAGGTTTAGGGCTAGTGTTAGGGTTAGGGCTCGGTTTAGGCTACGGGTTAGGATTAGGGTACGCGTTAGGGTTAGGGTAGGGGTTAGGGTTAGGGTACGCATTAGGGTGAGGGTAGTTATTAAACCTATCCCACTCTCTAGATACCCCTTAACACGTAAAGGAAAACTATTTGGGGGTCCAGCCATGGAGAAGAGTTTAGACACTAGGAGAAGATAAGGAACACACCCATTATCACGAAATCACATTAGGATTCTCATTTTAACCTGTTCCTTAAAACACTAGTGCTTAGGAAATCTATTGGAGGCAGAAGCCATCAAGGGTAGCTTAGGGCTAGGGTTAGGGTTAGGGTGAGGGTTAGGGTACGGCTTAGGGTACGGGTTCGGGGAGGGGTTAGGGTAGGGCGTAGGGTATGGGTTAGGGTTAGGGTTAGGGTTAGTGTTAGGGTTAGGGCTCGGTTTAGGGTACGGGTTAGGATTAGGGTATGCGTTAGTGTTAGGGTAGGGGTTAGGGTTAGGGTACGTGATAGGGTGAGGTTAGTTATTAAACCTATCCCACTCTCTAGATACTCCTTAGCATGTAAAGGAATATTTTTTGGGGGTCCAGCCATGGGGAAGAGTTTAGACACTAGGAGAAGGTAAGGAACACACCCATTATCAAGAAATCACATTAGGATTCTCTTTTTAACCTGTTCCTTAAATCAATAGTGCTTAGGAAATCTATTGGAGGCAGAAGCAGTCAAGTGTAGCTTAGGGTTACGGTTAGGGTTAGGGTGAGGGTTAGGGTACGGCTTAGGGTACGGGTTCGGGGAGGGGTTCGGGTAGGGCGTAGGGTATGGGTTAGGGTTAAGGTTAGGGCTAGTGTTAGGGTTAGGGCTCGGTTTAGGCTACGGGTTAGGATTAGGGTACGCGTTAGAGTTAGGGTAGGGGTTAGGGTTAGGGTACGCATTAGGGTGAGGGTAGTTATTAAACCTATCCCACTCTCTAGATACCCCTTAGCACGTAAAGGAGTATTATTTGGGGGTTCAGCCATGGAGAAGAGTTTAGACACTAGGAGAAGAAAAAGAACACACCCATTATCACGAAATCACATTAGGATTCTCTTTTTAACCTGTTCCTTAAAACACTAGTGCTTAGGAAATCTATTAGAGGCAGAAGCCATCAAGGGTAGCTTAGGGCTAGGGTTAGGGTTAGGGTGAGGGTTAGGGTATGGCTTAGGGTACGGGTTCAGGGAGGGGTTTGGGTAGGGCGTAGGGTATGGGTTAGGGTTAGGGTTAGGGTTAGTGTTAGGGTTAGGGCTCGGTTTAGGGTACGGGTTAGGATTAGGGTACGCGTCAGGGTTAGGGTTGGGGTTAGGGTTAGGGTACGCGTTAGGGTGAGGGTAGTTATTAAACCTCTCCCTCTTTCTAGATACCCCTTAGCACGTAAAGGAATATTATTTGGGGGTCCAGCCATGGAGAAGAGTTTAGACACTAGGAAAAGATAAGGAACACACCCATTATCAAGAAATCACGTTAGGATTCTCTTTGTAACCTGTTCCTTAAAACACTAGTGCTTAGGAAATCTATTGGAGGCAGAAGCAGTCAAGGGTAGCTTAGGGTTAGGGATAGGGTTAGGGTGAGGGTTAGGGAATGGCTTAGGTTACGGGTTCGGGGAGGGTTTCGGGTAGGGCGTAGGGTATGGGTTAGGGTTAGGGTTAGTGTTAGGGTTAGGGCTCGGTTTAGGGTACGGGTTAGGATTAGGGTACGCGTTAGTGTTAGGGTAGGGGTTAGGGTTAGGGTACGCGATAGGGTGAGGTTAGTTATTAAACCTATCCCACTCTCTAGATACCCCTTAGCACGTAAAGGAATATTATTTGGGGGTCCAGCCATGGAGAAGAGTTTAGACACTAGGAGAAGATAAGGAACACACCCATTATCAAGAAATCACAATATGATTCTCTTTTTAAACTGTTCCTTAAAACACTAGTGCTTAGGAAATCTATTGGAGGCAGAAGCAGTCAAGGGTAGCTTAGGGTTAGGGTTAGGGTAAGGGTGAGGGTTAGGGTACGGCTTAGGGTACGGATTCGGGGAGTGGTTCGGGTAGGGCGTAGGGTATGGGTTAGGGTTAGGGTTAGGGTTAGTGTTAGGGTTAGGGCTCGGTTTAGGGTACGGGTTAGGATTAGGGTACGCGTTAGGGTTAGGGTAGGGGTTAGGGTTAGGGTACGCATTAGGGTAAGGGTAGTTATTAAACCTCTCCCTCTCTCTAGATACCCCTTTGCACGTAAAGGAATATCATTTGGGGGTACAGCCATGGAGAAGTGTTTAGACACTAGGAGAAGATAAGGAACACACCCATTATCAAGAAATCACATTAGGATTCTCTTTTTAACCTGTTCCTTAAAACACTAGTGCTTAGGAAAATTTTTGAGGCAGAAGCAGTCAAGGGTAGCTTAGGGTTAGGGATAGGGTTAGGGTGAGTGTTAGGGAATGGCTTAGGGTACGGGTTCGGGGAGGGGTTCGGGTAGGGCGTAGGGTATGGGTTAGGGTTAGGGTTAGGGTTAGTGTTAGTGTTAGGGCTCGGTTTAGGTTACGGGTTAGGATTAGGGTACGCGTAAGTGTTAGGGTAGGGGTTAGGGTTAGGGTACGCGATAGGGTGAGGTTAGTTATTAAACCTATCCCACTCTCTAGATACCCCTTAGCACGTAAAGGAATATTATGTGGGGGTCCAGCCATGGAGAAGAGTTTAGACACGAGGAGAAGATAAGGAACACACCCATTATCAAGAAATCACATTAGGATTCTCTTTTTAACCTGTTCCTTAAAACACTAGTGCTTAGGAAATCTATTGGAGGCAAAAGCAGTCAAGGGTAGCTTAGGGTTAGCGTTAGGGTTAGGGTGAGGGTTAGGGTACGGCTTAGGGTACGGGTTCGGGGAGGGGTTCGGGTAGGGCGTAGGGTATGGGTTAGGGTTAGGGTTAGGGCTAGTGTTAGGGTTAGGGCTCGGTTTAGGCTACGGGTTAGGATTAGGGTACGCGTTAGGGTTAGGGTAGGGGTTAGGGTTAGGGTACGCATTAGGGTGAGGGTAGTTATTAAACCTATCCCACTCTCTAGATACCCCTTAACACGTAAAGGAAAACTATTTGGGGGTCCAGCCATGGAGAAGAGTTTAGACACTAGGAGAAGATAAGGAACACACCCATTATCACGAAATCACATTAGGATTCTCTTTTTAACCTGTTCCTTAAAACACTAGTGCTTAGGAAATCTATTGGAGGCAGAAGCCGTCAAGGGTAGCTTAGGGCTAGGGTTAGGGTTAGGGTGAGGGTTAGGGTACGGCTTAGGGTACGGGTTCGGGGAGGGGTTAGGGTAGGGCGTAGGGTATGGGTTAGGGTTAGGGTTAGGGTTAGTGTTAGGGTTAGGGCTCGGTTTAGGGTACGGGTTAGGATTAGGGTATGCGTTAGTGTTAGGGTAGGGGTTAGGGTTAGGGTACGTGATAGGGTGAGGTTAGTTATTAAACCTATCCCACTCTCTAGATACTCCTTAGCATGTAAAGGAATATTTTTTGGGGGTCCAGCCATGGGGAAGAGTTTAGACACTAGGAGAAGGTAAGGAACACACCCATTATCAAGAAATCACATTAGGATTCTCTTTTTAACCTGTTCCTTAAATCAATAGTGCTTAGGAAATCTATTGAAAGCAAAAGCAGTCAAGGGTAGCTTAGGGTTAGGGTTAGGGTTAGGGTGAGGGTTAGGGTACGGCTTAGGGTACGGGTTCGGGGAGGGGTTCGGGTAGGGCGTAGGGTATGGGTTAGGGTTAAGGTTAGGGCTAGTGTTAGGGTTAGGGCTCGGTTTAGGCTACGGGTTAGGATTAGGGTACGCGTTAGAGTTAGGGTAGGGGTTAGGGTTAGGGTACGCATTAGGGTGAGGGTAGTTATTAAACCTATCCCACTCTCTAGATACCCCTTAGCACGTAAAGGAGTATTATTTGGGGGTTCAGCCATGGAGAAGAGTTTAGACACTAGGAGAAGAAAAAGAACACACCCATTATCACGAAATCACATTAGGATTCTCTTTTTAACCTGTTCCTTAAAACACTAGTGCTTAGGAAATCTATTAGAGGCAGAAGCCATCAAGGGTAGCTTAGGGCTAGGGTTAGGGTTAGGGTGAGGGTTAGGGTATGGCTTAGGGTACGGGTTCAGGGAGGGGTTTGGGTAGGGCGTACGGTATGGGTTAGGGTTAGGGTTAGGGTTAGTGTTAGGGTTAGGGCTCGGTTTAGGGTACGGGTTAGGATTAGGGCACGCGTTAGTGTTAGGGTAGGGGTTAGGGTTAGGGTACGCGATAGGGTGAGGTTAGTTATTAAACCTATCCCACTCTCTAGATATCCCTTAGCACGTAAAGGAATATTATTTGGGGGTCCAGCCATGGAGAAGAGTTTAGACACTAGGAGAAGATAAGGAACACACCCATTATCAAGAAATCACATTAGGATTCTCTTTTTAACCTGTTCCTTAAAACACTAGTGCTTAGGAAATCTATTGGAGGCAGAAGCAGTCAAGGGAAGCTTAGGGTTAGGGTTAGGGTTACGGTGAGGGTTAGGGTACGGCTTAGGATACGGGTTCGGGGAGGGGTTCGGGTAGGGCGTAGGGTATGGGTTAGGGTTAGGGTTAGGGTTAGTGTTAGGGTTAGGGCTCGGTTTAGGGTACGGGTTAGGATTAGGGTACGCGTTAGGGTTAGGGTTGGGGTTAGGGTTAGGGTACGCGTTAGGGTGAGGGTAGTTATTAAACCTCTCCCTCTTTCTAGATACCCCTTAGCACGTAAAGGAATATTATTTGGGGGTCCAGCAATGGAGAAGAGTTTAGACACTAGGAAAAGATAAGGAACACACCCATTATCAAGAAATCACGTTAGGATTCTCTTTGTAACCTGTTCCTTAAAACACTAGTGCTTAGCAAATCTATTGGAGGCAGAAGCAGTCAAGGGTAGCTTAGGGTTAGGGATAGGGTTAGGGTGAGGGTTAGGGAATGGCTTAGGTTACGGGTTCGGGGAGGGTTTCGGGTAGGGCGTAGGGTATGGGTTAGGGTTAGGGTTAGTGTTAGGGTTAGGGCTCGGTTTAGGGTACGGGTTAGGATTAGGGTACGCGTTAGTGTTAGGGTAGGGGTTAGGGTTAGGGTACGCGATAGGGTGAGGTTAGTTATTAAACCTATCCCACTCTCTAGATACCCCTTAGCACGTAAAGGAATATTATTTGGGGGTCCAGCCATGGAGAAGAGTTTAGACACTAGGAGAAGATAAGGAACACACCCATTATCAAGAAATCACAATATGATTCTCTTTTTAAACTGTTCCTTAAAACACTAGTGCTTAGGAAATATATTGGAGGCAGAAGCAGTCAAGGGTAGCTTAGGGTTAGGGTTAGGGTAAGGGTGAGGGTTAGGGTACGGCTTAGGGTACGGGTTCGGGGAGGGGTTCGGGTAGGGCGTAGGGTATGGGTTAGGGTTAGGGTTAGGGTTAGTGTTAGGGTTAGGGCTCGGTTTAGGGTACGGGTTAGGATTAGGGTACGCGTTAGGGTTAGGGTAGGGGTTAGGGTTAGGGTACGCGTTAGGGTAAGGGTAGTTATTAAACCTCTCCCTCTCTCTAGATACCCCTTTGCACGTAAAGGAATATCATTTGGGGGTACAGCCATGGAGAAGTGTTTAGACACTAGGAGAAGATAAGGAACACACCCATTATCAAGAAATCACATTAGGATTCTCTTTTTAACCTGTTCCTTAAAACACTAGTGCTTAGGAAAATTTTTGAGGCAGAAGCAGTCAAGGGTAGCTTAGGGTTAGGGATAGGGTTAGGGTGAGTGTTAGGGAATGGCTTAGGGTACGGGTTCGGGGAGGGGTTCGGGTAGGGCGTAGGGTATGGGTTAGGTTTAGGGTTAGGGTTAGTGTTAGTGTTAGGGCTCGGTTTAGGTTACGGGTTAGGATTAGGGTACGCGTAAGTGTTAGGGTAGGGGTTAGGGTTAGGGTACGCGATAGGGTGAGGTTAGTTATTAAACCTATCCCACTCTCTAGATACCCCTTAGCACGTAAAGGAATATTATGTGGGGGTCCAGCCATGGAGAAGAGTTTAGACACGAGGAGAAGATAAGGAACACACCCATTATCAAGAAATCACATTAGGATTCTCTTTTTAACCTGTTCCTTAAAACACTAGTGCTTAGGAAATCTATTGGAGGCAAAAGCAGTCAAGGGTAGCTTAGGGTTAGCGTTAGGGTTAGGGTGAGGGTTAGGGTACGGCTTAGGGTACGGGTTCGGGTAGGGGTTCGGGTAGGGCGTAGGGTATGGGTTAGGGTTAGGTTTAGGGCTAGTGTTAGGGTTAGGGCTCGGTTTAGGCTACGGGTTAGGATTAGGGTACGCGTTAGGGTTAGGGTAGGGGTTAGGGTTAGGGTACGCATTAGGGTGAGGGTAGTTATTAAACCTATCCCACTCTCTAGATACCCCTTAACACGTAAAGGAAAACTATTTGGGGGTCCAGCCATGGAGAAGAGTTTAGACACTAGGAGAAGATAAGGAACACACCCATTATCACGAAATCACATTAGGATTCTCATTTTAACCTGTTCCTTAAAACACTAGTGCTTAGGAAATCTATTGGAGGCAGAAGCCGTCAAGGGTAGCTTAGGGCTAGGGTTAGGGTTAGGGTGAGGGTTAGGGTACGGCTTAGGGTACGGGTTCGGGGAGGGGTTAGGGTAGGGCGTAGGGTATGGGTTAGGGTTAGGGTTAGGGTTAGTGTTAGGGTTAGGGCTCGGTTTAGGGTACGGGTTAGGATTAGGGTATGCGTTAGTGTTAGGGTAGGGGTTAGGGTTAGGGTACGTGATAGGGTGAGGTTAGTTATTAAACCTATCCCACTCTCTAGATACTCCTTAGCATGTAAAGGAATATTTTTTGGGGGTCCAGCCATGGGGAAGAGTTTAGACACTAGGAGAAGGTAAGGAACACACCCATTATCAAGAAATCACATTAGGATTCTCTTTTTAACCTGTTCCTTAAATCAATAGTGCTTAGGAAATCTATTGGAGGCAGAAGCAGTCAAGGGTAGCTTAGGGTTACGGTTAGGGTTAGGGTGAGGGTTAAGGTACGGCTTAGGGTACGGGTTCGGGGAGGGGTTCGGGTAGGGCGTAGGGTATGGGTTAGGGTTAAGGTTAGGGCTAGTGTTAGGGTTAGGGCTCGGTTTAGGCTACGGGTTAGGATTAGGGTACGCGTTAGAGTTAGGGTAGGGGTTAGGGTTAGGGTACGCATTAGGGTGAGGGTAGTTATTAAACCTATCCCACTCTCTAGATACCCCTTAGCACGTAAAGGAGTATTATTTGGGGGTTCAGCCATGGAGAAGAGTTTAGACACTAGGAGAAGAAAAAGAACACACCCATTATCACGAAATCACATTAGGATTCTCTTTTTAACCTGTTCCTTAAAACACTAGTGCTTAGGAAATCTATTAGAGGCAGAAGCCATCAAGGGTAGCTTAGGGCTAGGGTTAGGGTTAGGGTGAGGGTTAGGGTATGGCTTAGGGTACGGGTTCAGGGAGGGGTTTGGGTAGGGCGTACGGTATGGGTTAGGGTTAGGGTTAGGGTTAGTGTTAGGGTTAGGGCTCGGTTTAGGGTACGGGTTAGGATTAGGGCACGCGTTAGTGTTAGGGTAGGGGTTAGGGTTAGGGTACGCGATAGGGTGAGGTTAGTTATTAAACCTATCCCACTCTCTAGATACCCCTTAGCACGTAAAGGAATATTATTTGGGGGTCCAGCCATGGAGAAGAGTTTAGACACTAGGAGAAGATAAGGAACACACCCATTATCAAGAAATCACATTAGGATTCTCTTTTTAACCTGTTCCTTAAAACACTAGTGCTTAGGAAATCTATTGGAGGCAGAAGCAGTCAAGGGAAGCTTAGGGTTAGGGTTAGGGTTACGGTGAGGGTTAGGGTACGGCTTAGGGTACGGGTTCGGGGAGGGGTTCGGGTAGGGCGTAGGGTATGGGTTAGGGTTAGGGTTAGGGTTAGTGTTAGGGTTAGGGCTCGGTTTAGGGTACGGGTTAGGATTAGGGTACGCGTTAGGGTTAGGGTTGGGGTTAGGGTTAGGGTACGCGTTAGGGTGAGGGTAGTTATTAAACCTCTCCCTCTTTCTAGATACCCCTTAGCACGTAAAGGAATATTATTTGGGGGTCCAGCCATGGAGAAGAGTTTAGACACTAGGAAAAGATAAGGAACACACCCATTATCAAGAAATCACGTTAGGATTCTCTTTGTAACCTGTTCCTTAAAACACTAGTGCTTAGGAAATCTATTGGAGGCAGAAGCAGTCAAGGGTAGCTTAGGGTTAGGGATAGGGTTAGGGTGAGGGTTAGGGAATGGCTTAGGTTACGGGTTCGGGGAGGGTTTCGGGTAGGGCGTAGGGTATGGGTTAGGGTTAGGGTTAGTGTTAGGGTTAGGGCTCGGTTTAGGGTACGGGTTAGGATTAGGGTACGCGTTAGTGTTAGGGTAGGGGTTAGGGTTAGGGTACGCGATAGGGTGAGGTTAGTTATTAAACCTATCCCACACTCTAGATACCCCTTAGCACGTAAAGGAATATTATTTGGGGGTCCAGCCATGGAGAAGAGTTTAGACACTAGGAGAAGATAAGGAACACACCCATTATCAAGAAATCACATTAGGATTCTCTTTTTAACCTGTTCCTTAAAACACTAGTGCTTAGGAAATCTATTGGAGGTAGAAGCAGTCAAGGGTAGCTTAGGGTTAGGGTAAGGGTTAGGGTGAGGGTTAGGGTACGGCTTAGGGTACGGGTTCGGGGAGGGGTTCGGGTAGGGCGTAGGGTATGGGTTAGGGTTAGGGTTAGGGCTAGTGTTAGGGTTAGGGCTCGGTTTAGGCTACGGGTTAGGATTAGGGTACGCGTTAGGGTTAGGGTAGGGGTTAGGGTTAGGGTACGCATTAGAGTGAGGGTAGTTATTAAACCTATCCCACTCTCTAGATACCCCTTAGCACGTAAAGGAATATTATTTGGGGGTCCAGCCATGGAGAAGAGTTTAGACACTAGGAGAAGATAAGGAACACACCCATTATCACGAAATCACATTAGGATTCTCTTTTTAACCTGTTCCTTAAAACACTAGTGCTTAGGAAATCTATTGGAGGCAGAAGCCGTCAAGGGTAGCTTAGGGCTAGGGTTAGGGTTAGGGTGAGGGTTAGGGTACGGCTTACGGTACGGGTTCGGGGAGGGTTTCGGGTAGGGCGTAGTGTATGGTTTAGGGTTAGGGTTAGGGCTAGTGTTAGGGTTAGGGCTCGGTTTAGGGTACGGGTTAGGATTAGGGTACGCGTTAGGGTTAGGGTAGGGGTTAGGGTTAGGGTACGCGTTAGGGTGAGGGTAGTTATTAAACCTATCCCACTCTCTAGATACCCCTTAGCACGTAAAGGAATATTATTTGGGGGTCCAGCCATGGAGAAGAGTTTAGACACGAGGAGAAGATAAGGAACACACCCATTATCAAGAAATCACATTAGGATTCTCTTTTTAACCTGTTCCTTAAAACACTAGTGCTTAGGAAATCTATTGGAGGCAGAAGCAGTCAAGGGTAGCGTAGGGTTAGGGTTAGGGTTAGGGTGAGGGTTAGGGTACGGCTTAGGGTACGGGTTCGGGGAGGGGTTCGGGTAGGGCGTAGGGTATGGGTTAGGGCTAGTGTTAGGGTTAGGGCTCGGTTTAGGGTACGGGTTAGGATTAGGGTACGCGTTAGGGTTAGGGTAGGGGTTAGGGTTAGGGTACGTGTTAGGGTGAGGGTAGTTATTAAACCTCTCCCTCTCTCTAGATACCCCTTAGCACGTAAAGGAATATTATTTGGGGGTCCAGCCATGGAGAAGAGTTTAGACACTAGGAGAAGATAAGGAACACACCCATTATCAAGAAATCACATTAGGATTCTCTTTGTAACCTGTTCCTTAAAACACTAGTGCTTAGGAAATCTATTGGAGGCAGAAGCAGTCAAGGGTAGCTTAGGGTTAGGGATAGGGTTAGGGTGAGGGTTAGGGAATGGCTTAGGTTACGGGTTCGGGGAGGGTTTCGGGTAGGGCGTAGGGTATGGGTTAGGGTTAGGGTTAGGGTTAGTGTTAGGGTTAGGGCTCGGTTTAGGGTACGGGTTAGGATTAGGGTACGCGTTAGTGTTAGGGTAGGGGTTAGGGTTAGGGTACGCGATAGGGTGAGGTAAGTTATTAAACCTATCCCACTCTCTAGATACCCCTTAGCACGTAAAGGAATATTATTTGGGGGTCCAGCCATGGAGAAGAGTTTAGACACTAGGAGAAGGTAAGGAACACACCCATTATCACGAAATCACATTAGGATTCTCTTTTTAACCTGTTCCTTAAAACACTAGTGCTTAGGAAATCTATTGGAGGCAAAAGCAGTCAAGGGTAGCTTATGGTTAGGGTTAGGGTTAGGGTGAGGGTTAGGGTACGGCTTAGGATATGGGTTCGGGGAGGGGTTCGGGTAGGGCGTAGGGTATGGGTTAGGGTTAAGGTTAGGGCTAGTGTTAGGGTTAGGGCTCGGTTTAGGCTACGGGTTAGGATTAGGGTACGCGTTAGAGTTAGGGTAGGGGTTAGGGTTAGGGTACGCATTAGGGTGAGGGTAGTTATTAAACCTATCCCACTCTCTAGATACCCCTTAGCACGTAAAGGAATATTATTTGGGGGTCCAGCCATGGAGAAGAGTTTAGACACTAGGAGAAGATAAGGAACACACCCATTATCACGAAATCACATTAGGATTCTCTTTTTAACCTGTTCCTTAAAACACTAGTGCTTAGGAAATCTATTGGAGGCAGAAGCCGTCAAGGGTAGCTTAGGGCTAGGGTTAGGGTTAGGGTGAGGGTTAGGGTACGGCTTAGGGTACGGGTTCGGGGAGGGGTTCGGGTAGGGCGTAGGGTATGGGTTAGGGTTAGGGTTAGGGTTAGTGTTAGGGTTAGGGCTCGGTTTAGGGTACGGGTTAGGATTAGGGTACGCGTTAGTGTTAGGGTAGGGGTTAGGGTTAGGGTACGCGATAGGGTGAGGTTAGTTATTAAACCTATCCCACTCTCTAGATACCCCTTAGCACGTAAAGGAATATTATTTGGGGGTCCAGCCATGGAGAAGAGTTTAGACACTAGGAGAAGATAAGGAACACACCCATTATCAAGAAATCACAATATGATTCTCTTTTTAAACTGTTCCTTAAAACACTAGTGCTTAGGAAATCTATTGGAGGCAGAAGCAGTCAAGGGTAGCTTAGGGTTAGGGTTAGGGTTAGGGTGAGGGTTAGGGTACGGCTTAGGGTACGGGTTCGGGGAGAGGTTCGGGTAGGGCGTAGGGTATGGGTTAGGGTTAGGGTTAGGGTTAGTGTTAGGGTTAGGGCTCGGTTTAGGGTACGGGTTAGGATTAGGGTACGCGTAAGTGTTAGGGTAGGGGTTAGGGTTAGGGTACGCGATAGGGTGAGGTTAGTTATTAAACCTATCCCACTCTCTAGATACCCCTTAGCACGTAAATGAATATTATGTGGGGGTCCAGCCACGGAGAAGAGTTTAGACACGAAGAGAAGATAAGGAACACACCCATTATCAAGAAATCACATTAGGATTCTCTTTTTAACCTGTTCCTTAAAACACTAGTGCTTAGGAAATCTATTGGAGGCAAAAGCAGTCAAGGGTAGCTTAGGGTTAGCGTTAGGGTTAGGGTGAGGGTTAGGGTACGGCTTAGGGTACGGGTTCGGGGAGGGGTTCGGGTAGGGCGTAGGGTATGGGTTAGGGTTAGGGTTAGGGCTAGTGTTAGGGTTAGGGCTCGGTTTAGGCTACGGGTTAGGATTACGGTACGCGTTAGGGTTAGGGTAGGGGTTAGGGTTAGGGTACGCATTAAGGTGAGGGTAGTTATTAAACCTATCCCACTCTCTAGATACCCCTTAACACGTAAAGGAATACTATTTGGGGGTCCAGCCATGGAGAAGAGTTTAGACACTAGGAGAAGATAAGGAACACACCCATTATCACGAAATCACATTAGGATTCTCTTTTTAACCTGTTCCTTAAAACACTAGTGCTTAGGAAATCTATTGGAGGCAGAAGCCGTCAAGGGTAGCTTAGGGCTAGGGTTAGGGTTAGGGTGAGGGTTAGGGTACGGCTTATGGTACGGGTTCGGGGAGGGGTTAGGGTAGGGCGTAGGGTATGGTTTAGGGTTAGGGTTAGGGCTCGTGTTAGGGTTAGGGCTCGGTTTAGGGTACGGGTTAGGATTAGGGTATGCGTTAGTGGTAGGGTAGGGGTTAGGGTTAGGGTACGTGATAGGGTGAGGTTAGTTATTAAACCTATCCCACTCTCTAGATACTCCTTAGCATGTAAAGGAATATTATTTGGGGTTCCAGCCATGGGGAAGAGTTTAGACACTAGGAGAAGGTAAGGAACACACCCATTATCAAGAAAGCACATTAGGATTCTCTTTTTAACCTGTTCCTTAAAACACTAGTGCTTAGGAAATCTATTGGAGGCAGAAGCCATCAAGGGTAGCTTAGGGCTAGGGTTAGGGTTAGGGTGAGGGTTAGTGTTAGGGTTAGGGCTCGGTTTAGGGTACGGGTTAGGATTAGGGTACGCGTTAGTGTTAGGGTAGGGGTTAGGGTTAGGGTACGCGATAGGGTGAGGTTAGTTATTAAACCTATCCCACTCTCTAGATACCCCTTAGCACGTAAAGGAATATTATTTGGGGGTCCAGCCATGGAGAAGAGTTTAGACACTAGGAGAAGATAAGGAACACACCCATTATCAAGAAATCACATTAGGATTCTCTTTTTAACCTGTTCCTTAAAACACTAGTGCTTAGGAAATCTATTGGAGACAGAAGCAGTCAAGGGTAGTGTAGTGTTAGGGTTAGGATTAGGGTGAGGGTTAGGGTACGGCTTCGGGTACGGGTTCGGGGAGGGGTTCGGGTAGGGCGTAGGGTATGGGTTAGGGTTAGGGCTAGTGGTAGGGTTAGGGCTCGGTTTAGGGTACGGTTTAGGATTAGGGTACGCGTTAGGCTTAGGGTAGGGGTTAGGGTTAGGGTACGCGTTAGGGTGAGGGTAGTTATTAAACCTATCCCACTCTCTAGATACCCCTTAGCACGTAAAGGAATATTATTTGGGGGTCCAGCCATGGAGAAGAGTTTAGACACGAGGAGAAGATAAGGAACACACCCATTATCAAGAAATCACATTAGGATTCTCTTTTTAACCTGTTCCTTAAAACACTACTGCTTAGGAAATCTATTGGAGGCAGAAGCAGTCAAGGGAAGCTTAGGGTTAGGGTTAGGGTTACGGTGAGGGTTAGGGTACGGCTTAGGGTACGGGTTCGGGGAGGGGTTCGGGTAGGGCGTAGGGTATGGGTTAGGGTTAGGGTTAGGGTTAGTGTTAGGGTTAGGGCTCGGTTTAGGGTACGGGTTAGGATTAGGGTACGCCTTAGGGTTAGGGTAGGGGTTAGGGTTAGGGTACGCGTTAGGGTGAGGGTAGTTATTAAACCTCTCCCTCTCTCTAGATACCCCTTAGCACGTAAAGGAATATTATTTGGGAGTCCAGCCATGGAGAAGAGTTTAGACACTAGGAGAAGATAAGGAACACACCCATTATCAAGAAATCACATTAGGATTCTCTTTGTAACCTGTTCCTTAAAACATTAGTGCTTAGGAAATCTATTGGAGGCAGAAGCAGTCAAGGGTAGCTTAGGGTTAGGGATAGGGTTAGGGTGAGGGTTAGGGAATGGCTTAGGTTACGGGTTCGGGGAGGGTTTCGGGTAGGGCGTAGGGTATGGGTTAGGGTTAGGGTTAGTGTTAGGGTTAGGGCTCGGTTTAGGGTACGGGTAAGGATTAGGGTACGCGTTAGTGTTAGGGTAGGGGTTAGGGTTAGGGTACGCGATAGGGTGAGGTTAGTTATTAAACCTATCCCACTCTCTAGATACCCCTTAGCACGTAAAGGAATATTATTTGGGGGTCCAGCCATGGAGAAGAGTTTAGACACTAGGAGAAGATAAGGAACACACCCATTATCAAGAAATCACATTAGGATTCTCTTTTTAACCTGTTCCTTAAAACACTAGTGCTTAGGAAATCTATTGGAGGCAGAAGCAGTCAAGCGTAGCTTAGGGTTAGGGTTAGGGTTAGGGTGAGGGTTAGGGTACGGCTTAGGGTACGGGTTCGGGGAGGGGTTCGGGTAGGGCGTAGGGTATGGGTTAGGGTTAGGGTTAGGGCTAGTGTTAGGGTTAGGGCTCGGTTTAGGCTACGGGTTAGGATTAGGGTACGCGTTAGGGTTAGGGTAGGGGTTAGGGTTAGGGTACGCATTAGGGTGAGGGTAGTTATTAAACCTATCCCACTCTCTAGATACCCCTTAGCACGTAAAGGAATATTATTTGGGGGTCCAGCCATGGAGAAGTGTTTAGACACTAGGAGAAGGTAAGGAACACACCCATTATCACGAAATCACATTAGGATTCTCTTTTTAACCTGTTCCTTAAAACACTAGTGCTTAGGAAATCTATTGGAGGCAGAAGCCGTCAAGGGTAGCTTAGGGCTAGGGTTAGGGTTAGGGTGAGGGTTAGGGTACGGCTTACGGTACGGGTTCGGGGAGGGTTTCGGGTAGGGCGTAGTGTATGGTTTAGGGTTAGGGTTAGGGCTAGTGTTAGGGTTAGGGCTCGGTTTAGTGTACGGGTTAGGATTAGGGTACGCGTTAGGGTTAGGGTAGGGGTTAGGGTTAGGGTACGCGTTAGGGTGAGGGTAGTTATTAAACCTATCCCACTCTCTAGATACCCCTTAGCACGTAAAGGAATATTATTTGGGGTTCCAGCCATGGAGAAGAGTTTAGACACGAGGAGAAGATAAGGAACACACCCATTATCAAGAAATCACATTAGGATTCTCTTTTTAACCTGTTCCTTAAAACACTAGTGCTTAGGAAATCTATTGGAGGCAGAAGCAGTCAAGCGTAGCGTAGGGTTAGGGTTAGGGTTAGGGTGAGGGTTAGGGTACGGCTTAGGGTACGGGTACGGGGAGGGGTTCGGGTAGGGCGTAGGGTATGGGTTAGGGCTAGTGTTAGGGTTAGGGCTCGGTTTAGGGTACGGGTTAGGATTAGGGTACGCGTTAGGGTTAGGGTAGGGGTTAGGGTTAGGGTACGCATTAGGGTGAGGGTAGTTATTAAACCTATCCCACTCTCTAGATACCCCTTAGCACGTAAAGGAATATTATTTGGGGGTCCAGCCATGGAGAAGAGTTTAGACACGAGGAGAAGATAAGGAACACACCCATTATCAAGAAATCACATTAGGATTCTCTTTTTAACCTGTTCCTTAAAACACTAGTGCTTAGGAAATCTATTGGAGGCAGAAGCTGTCAAGGGAAGCTTAGGGTTAGGGTTAGGGTTACGGTGAGGGTTAGTGTACGGCTTAGGTTACGGGTTCGGGGAGGGGTTCGGGTAGGGCGTAGGGTATGGCTTAGGGTTAGGGTTAGGGTTAGTGTTAGGGTTAGCGCTCGGTTTAGGGTACGGGTTAGGATTAGGGTACGCGTTAGGGTTAGGGTAGGGGTTAGGGTTAGGGTACGCGTTAGGGTGAGGGTAGTTATTAAACCTCTCCCTCTCTCTAGATACCCCTTAGCACGTAAAGGAATATTATTTGGGGGTCCAGCCATGGAGAAGAGTTTAGACACTAGGAGAAGATAAGGAACACACCCATTATCAAGAAATCACATTAGGATTCTCTTTGTAACCTGTTCCTTAAAACACTAGTGCTTAGGAAATCTATTGGAGGCAGAAGCAGTCAAGGGTAGCTTAGGGTTAGGGATAGGGTAAGGGTGAGGGTTAGGGAATGGCTTTGGTTACGGGTTCGGGGAGGGTTTCGGGTAGGGCGTAGGGTATGGGTTAGTGTTAGGGTTAGGGTTAGTGTTAGGGTTAGGGCTCGGTTTAGGGTACGGGTTAGGATTAGGGTACGCGTTAGTGTTAGGGTAGGGGTTAGGGTTAGGGTACGCGATAGGGTGAGGTTAGTTATTAAACCTATCCCACTCTCTAGATACCCCTTAGCACGTAAAGGAATATTATTTGGGGGTCCAGCCATGGAGAAAAGTTTAGACACTAGGAGAATATAAGGAACACACCCATTATCAAGAAATCACATTAGGATTCTCTTTGTAACCTGTTCCTTAAAACACTAGTGCTTAGGAAATCTATTGGAGGCAGAAGCAGTCAAGGGTAGTTAGGGTTAGGGATAGGGTTAGGGTGAGGGTTAGGGAATGGCTTAGGTTACAGGTTCGGGGAGGGTTTCGGGTAGGGCGTAGGGTATGGGTTAGGGTTAGGGTTAGGGTTAGTGTTAGGGTTAGGGCTCGGTTTAGGGTACGGGTTAGGATTAGGGTACGCGTTAGTGTTAGGGTAGGGGTTAGGGTTAGGGTACGCGATAGGGTGAGGTTAGTTATTAAACCTATCCCACTCTCTAGATACCCCTTAGCACGTAAAGGAATATTATTTGGGGGTCCAGCCATGGAGAAGAGTTTAGACACTAGGAGAAGGTAAGGAACACACCCATTATCACGAAATCACATTAGGATTCTCTTTTTAACATGTTCCTTAAAACACTAGTGCTTAGCAAATCTACTGGAGGCAAAAGCAGTCAAGGGTAGCTTATGGTTAGGGTTAGGGTTAGGGTGAGGGTTAGGGTACGGCTTAGGGTATGGGTTCGGGGAGGGGTTCGGGTAGGGCGTAGGGTATTGGTTAGGGTTAAGGTTAGGGCTAGTGTTAGGGTTAGGGCTCGGTTTAGGGTACGGGTTAGGATTAGGGTACGCGTTAGAGTTAGGGTAGGGGTTAGGGTTAGGGTACGCATTAGGGTGAGGGTAGTTATTAAACCTATCCCACTCTCTAGATACCCCTTAGCACGTAAAGGAATATTATTTGGGGGTCCAGCCATGGAGAAGAGTTTAGACACTAGGAGAAGATAAGGAACACACCCATTATCACGAAATCACATTAGGATTCTCTTTTTAACCTGTTCCTTAAAACACTAGTGCTTAGGAAATCTATTGGAGGCAGAAGCCGTCAAGGGTAGCTTAGGGCTAGGGTTAGGGTTAGGGTGAGGGTTAGGGTACGGCTTAGGGTACGGGTTCGGGGAGGGGTTCGGGTAGGGTGTAGGGTATGGGTTAGGGTTAGGGTTAGGGTTAGTGTTAGGGTTAGGGCTCGGTTTAGGGTACGGGTTAGGATGAGTGTACGCATTAGGCTTAGGGTAGGGGTTAGGGTTAGGGTACGCATTAGGGTGAGGGTAGTTATTAAACCTATCCCACTCTCTAGATACCCCTTAACACGTAAAGGAATACTATTTGGGGGTCCAGCCATGGAGAAGAGTTTAGACACTAGGAGAAGATAAGGAACACACCCATTATCACGAAATCACATTAGGATTCTCTTTTTAACCTGTTCCTTAAAACACTAGTGCTTAGGAAATGTATTGGAGGCAGAAGCCGTCAAGGGTAGCTTAGGGCTAGGGTTAGGGTTAGGGTGAGGGTTAGGGTACGGCTTAGGGTACGGGTTCGGGGAGGGGTTCGGGTAGGGCGTAGGGTATGGGTTAGGGTTAGGGCTAGTGTTAGGGTTAGGGCTCGGTTTAGGGTACGGGTTAGGATTAGGGTACGCGTTAGGCTTAGGGTAGGGGTTAGGGTTAGGGTACGCGTTAGGGTGAGGGTAGTTATTAAACCTATCCCACTCTCTAGATACCCCTTAGCACGTAAAGGAATATTATTTAGGGGTCCAGCCTTGGAGAAGAGTTTAGACACGAGGAGAAGATAAGGAACACACCCATTATCAAGAAATCACATTAGGATTCTCTTTTTAACCTGTTCCTTAAAACACTACTGCTTAGGAAATCTATTGGAGGCAGAAGCAGTCAAGGGAAGCTTAGGGTTAGGGTTAGGGTTACGGTGAGGGTTAGGGTACGGCTTAGGGTACGGGTTCGGGGAGGGGTTCGAGTAGGGCGTAGGGTATGGGTTAGGGTTAGGGTTAGGGTTAGTGTTAGGGTTAGGGCTCGGTTTAGGGTACGGGTTAGGATTAGGGTACGCGTTAGGGTTAGGGTAGGGGTTAGGGTTAGGGTACGCGTTAGGGTGAGGGTAGTTATTAAACCTCTCCCTCTCTCTAGATACCCCTTAGCACGTAAAGGAATATTATTTGGGGGTCCAGCCATGGAGAAGAGTTTAGACACTAGGAGAAGATAAGGAACACACCCATTATCAAGAAATCACATTAGGATTCTCTTTGTAACCTGTTCCTTAAAACACTAGTGCTTAGGAAATCTATTGGAGGCAGAAGCAGTCAAGGGTAGCTTAGGGTTAGGGATAGGGTTAGGGTGAGGGTTAGGGAATGGCTTAGGTTACGGGTTCGGGGAGGGTTTCGGGTAGGGCGTAGGGTATGGGTTAGGGTTAGGGTTAGTGTTAGGGTTAGGGCTCGGTTTAGGGTACGGGTTAGGATTAGGGTACGCGTTAGGGTTAGGGTAGGGGTTAGGGTTAGGGTACGCGTTAGGGTGAGGGTAGTTATTAAACCTATCCCACTCTCTAGATACCCCTTAGCACGTAAAGGAATATTATTTGGGGGTCCAGCCATGGAGAAGAGTTTAGACACGAGGAGAAGATAAGGAACACACCCATTATCAAGAAATCACATTAGGATTCTCTTTTTAACCGTTCCTTAAAACACTAGTGCTTAGGAAATCTATTGGAGGCAGAAGCAGTCAAGCGTAGCGTAGGGTTAGGGTTACGGTTAGGGTGAGGGTTAGGGTACGGCTTAGGGTACGGGTTCGGGGAGGGGTTCGGGTAGGGCGTAGGGTATGGGTTAGGGCTAGTGTTAGGGTTAGGGCTCGGTTTAGGGTACGGGTTAGGATTAGGGTACGCGTTAGGGTTAGGGTAGGGGTTAGGGTTAGGGTACGCATTAGGGTGAGGGTAGTTATTAAACCTATCCCACTCTCTAGATACCCCTTAGCACGTAAAGGAATATTATTTGGGGGTCCAGCCATGGAGAAGAGTTTAGACACTAGGAGAAGATAAGAAACACACCCATTATCAAGAAATCACATTAGGATTCTCTTTTTAACCTGTTCCTTAAAACACTAGTGCTTAGGAAATCTATTGGAGGCAGAAGCTGTCAAGGGAAGCTTAGGGTTAGGGTTAGGGTTACGGTGAGGGTTAGGGTACGGCTTAGGTTACGGGTTCGGGGAGGGGTTCGGGTAGGGCGTAGGGTATGGGTTAGGGTTAGGGTTAGGGTTAGTGTTAGGGTTAGCGCTCGGTTTAGGGTACGGGTTAGGATTAGGGTACGCGTTAGGGTTAGGTTAGGGGTTAGGGTTAGGGTACGCGTTAGGGTGAGGGTAGTTATTAAACCTCTCCCTCTCTCTAGATACCCCTTAGCACGTAAAGGAATATTATTTGGGGGTCCAGCCATGGAGAAGAGTTTAGACACTAGGAGAAGATAAGGAACACACCCATTATCAAGAAATCACATTAGGATTCTCTTTGTAACCTGTTCCTTAAAACACTAGTGCTTAGGAAATCTATTGGAGGCAGAAGCAGTCAAGGGTAGCTTAGGGTTAGGGATAGGGTTAGGGTGAGGGTTAGGGAATGGCTTAGGTTACGGGTTCGGGGAGGGTTTCGGGTAGGGCGTAGGGTATGGGTTAGTGTTAGGGTTAGGGTTAGTGTTAGGGTTAGGGCTCGGTTTAGGGTACGGTTTAGGATTAGGGTACGCGTTAGTGTTAGGGTAGGGGTTAGGGTTAGCGTACGCGATAGGGTGAGGTTAGTTATTAAACCTATCCCACTCTCTAGATACCCCTTAGCACGTAAAGGAATATTATTTGGGGGTCCAGCCATGGAGAAGAGTTTAGACACTAGGAGAAGATAAGGAACACACCCATTATCAAGAAATCACATTAGGATTCTCTTTTTAACCTGTTCCTTAAAACACTAGTGCTTAGGAAATCTATTGGAGGCAGAAGCAGTCAAGGGTAGCTTAGGGTTAGGGTTAGGGTTAGGGTGAGGGTTAGGGTACGGCTTAGGGTACGGGTTCGGGGAGGGGTTCGGGTAGGGCGTAGGGTATGGGTTAGGGTTAGGGTTAGGGCTAGTGTTAGGGTTAGGGCTCAGTTTAGGCTACGGGTTAGGATTAGGGTACGCGTTCGGGTTAGGGTAGGGGTTAGGGTTAGGGTACGCCTTAGGGTGAGGGTAGTTATTAAACCTATCCCACTCTCTAGATACCCCTTAGCACGTAAAGGAATATTATTTGTGGGTCCAGCCATGGAGAAGAGTTTAGACACGAGGAGAAGATAAGGAACACACCCATTATCAAGAAATCACATTAGTATTCTCTTTTTAACCTGTTCCTTAAAACACTAGTGCTTAGGAAATCTATTGGAGGCAGAAGCAGTCAAGGGTAGCGTAGGGTTAGGGTTAGGGTTAGGGTGAGGGTTAGGGTACGGCTTAGGGTACGGGTTCGGGGAGGGGTTCGCCTAGGGCGTAGGGTATGGGTTAGGGCTAATGTTAGGGTTAGGGCTCGGTTTAGGGTACGGGTTAGGATTAGGGTACACGTTAGGGTTAGGGTAGGGGTTAGGGTTAGGGTACGCATTAGGGTGAGGGTAGTTATTAAACCTATCCCACTCTCTAGATACCCCATAGCACGTAAAGGAATATTATTTGGGGGTCCAGCCATGGAGAAGAGTTTAGAGACGAGGAGAAGATAAGGAACACACCCATTATCAAGAAATCACATTAGGATTCTCTTTTTAACCTGTTCCTTAAAACACTAGTGCTTAGGAAATCTATTGGAGGCAGAATCAGTCAAGGGTAGCTTAGAGTTAGGGATAGGGTTAGGGTGAGGGTTAGGGAATGGCTTAGGTTACGGGTTCGGGGAGGTTTTCGGGTAGGGCGTAGGGTATGGGTTAGGGTTAGGGTTAGGGTTAGTGTTAGGGTTAGGGCTCGGCTTAGGGTACGGGTTAGGATTAGGGTACGCGTTAGTGTTAGGGTAGGGGTTAGGGTTAGGGTACGCGATAGGGTGAGGTTAGTTATTAAACCTATCCCACTCTCTAGATACCCCTTAGCACGTAAAGGAATATTATTTGGGGGTCCAGCCATGGAGAAGAGTTTAGACACTAGGAGAAGATAAGGAACACAGCCATTATCACGAAATCACATTAGGATTCTCTTTTTAACCTGTTCCTTAAAACACTAGTGCTTAGGAAATCTATTGGAGGCAGAAGCCGTCAAGGGTAGCTTAGGGCTAGGGTTAGGGTTAGGGTGAGGGTTAGGGTACGGCTTAGGGTACGGGTTCGGGGAGGGTTTCGGGTAGGGCGTAGGGTATGGTTTAGGGTTAGGGTTAGGGCTAGTGTTAGGGTTAGGGCTCGGTTTAGGGTACGGTTTAGGATTAGGGTACGCGTTAGGGTTAGGGTAGGGGTTAGGGTTAGGGTACGCGTTAGGGTGAGGGTAGTTATTAAACCTATCCCACTCTCTAGATACCCCTTAGCACGTAAAGGAATATTATTTGGGGGTCCAGCCATGGAGAAGAGTTTAGACACGAGGAGAAGATAAGGAACACACCCATTATCAAGAAATCACATTAGGATTCTCTTTTTAACCTGTTCCTTAAAACACTAGTGCTTAGGAAATCTATTGGAGGCAGAAGCAGTCAAGGGTAGCGTAGGGTTAGGGTTAGGGTTAGGGTGAGGGTTAGGGTACGGCTTAGGGTACGGGTTCGGGGAGGGTTTCGGGTAGGGCATAGGGTATGTGTTAGGGTTAGGGTTAGTGTTAGGGTTAGGGCTCGGTTTAGGGTACGGGTTAGGATTAGGGTACGCGTTAGTGTTAGGGTAGGTGTTAGGGTTAGGGTACGCGATAGGGTGAGGTTAGTTATTAAACCTATCCCACTCTCTAGATACCCCTTAGCACGTAAAGGAATATTATTTGGGGTTCCAGCCATGGAGAAGAGTTTAGACACGAGGAGAAGATAAGGAACACACCCATTATCAAGAAATCACATTAGGATTCTCTTTTTAACCTGTTCCTTAAAACACTAGAGCTTAGGAAATCTATTGGAGGCAGAAGCAGTCAAGCGTAGCGTAGGGTTAGGGTTAGGGTTAGGGTGAGGGTTAGGGTACGGCTTAGGGTACGGGTTCGGGGAGGGGTTCGGGTAGGGCGTAGGGTATGGGTTAGGGCTAGTGTTAGGGTTAGGGCTCGGGTTAGGGTACGGGTTAGGATTAGGGTACGCGTTAGGGTTAGGGTAGGGGTTAGGGTTAGGGTACGCTTTAGGGTGAGGGTAGTTATTAAACCTATCCCACTCTCTAGATACCCCTTAGCACGTAAAGGAATATTATTTGGGGGTCCAGCCATGGAGAAGAGTTTAGACACGAGGAGAAGATAAGGAACACACCCATTATCAAGAAATCACATTAGGATTCTCTTTTTAACCTGTTCCTTAAAACACTAGTGCTTAGGAAATCTATTGGAGGCAGAAGCTGTCAAGGGAAGCTTAGGGTTAGGGTTAGGGTTAGGGTGAGGGTTAGGGTACGGCTTAGGTTACGGGTTCGGGGAGGGGTTCGGGTAGGGCGTAGGGTATCGGTTAGGGTTAGGGTTAGGGTTAGTGTTAGGGTTAGGGCTCGGTTTAGGGTACGGGTTAGGATTAGGGTACGCGTTAGGGTTAGGGTAGGGGTTAGGGTTAGGGTACGCGTTAGGGTGAGGCTAGTTATTAAACCTCTCCCTCTCTCTAGATACCCCTTAGCACGTAAAGGAATATTATTTGGGGGTCCAGCCATGGAGAAGAGTTTAGACACTAGGATAAGATAAGGAACACACCCATTATCAAGAAATCACATTAGGATTCTCTTTGTAACCTGTTCCTTAAAACACTAGTGCTTAGGAAATCTATTGGAGGAAGAAGCAGTCAAGGGTAGCTTAGGGTTAGGGATAGGGTTAGGGTGAGGGTTAGGGAATGGCTTAGGTTACGGGTTCGGGGAGGGTTTCGGGTAGGGCGTAGGGTATGGGTTAGTGTTAGGGTTAGGGTTAGTGTTAGGGTTAGGGCTCGGTTTAGGGTACGGGTTAGGATTAGGGTACGCGTTAGTGTTAGGGTAGGGGTTAGGGTTAGGGTACGCGATAGGGTGAGGTTAGTTATTAAACCTATCCCACTCTCTAGATACCCCTTAGCACGTAAAGGAATATTATTTGGGGGTCCAGCCATGGAGAAGAGTTTAGACACTAGGAGAAGATAAGGAACACACCCATTATCAAGAAATCACATTAGGATTCTCTTTTTAACCTGTTCCTTAAAACACTAGTGCTTAGGAAATCTATTGGAGGCAGAAGCAGTCAAGGGTAGCTTAGGGTTAGGGTTAGGGTTAGGGTGAGGGTTAGGGTACGGCTTAGGGTACGGGTTCGGGGAGGGGTTCGGGTAGGGCGTAGGGTATGGGTTAGGGTTAGGGTTAGGGCTAGTGTTAGGGTTAGGGCTCAGTTTAGGCTACGGGTTAGGATTAGGGTACACGTTCGTGTTAGGGTAGGGGTTAGGGTTAGGGTACGCATTAGGGTGAGGGTAGTTATTAAACCTATCCCACTCTCTAGATACCCCTTAGCACGTAAAGGAATATTATTTGGGGGTCCAGCCATGGAGAAGAGTTTAGACACTAGGAGAAGATAAGGAACACAGCCATTATCACGAAATCACATTAGGATTCTCTTTTTAACCTGTTCCTTAAAACACTAGTGCTTAGGAAATCTATTGGAGGCAGAAGCCGTCAAGGGTAGCTTAGGGCTAGGGTTAGGTTTAGGGTGAGGGTTAGGGTACGGCTTAGGGTACGGGTTCGGGGAGGGTTTCGGGTAGGGCGTAGGGTATGGTTTAGGGTTAGGGTTAGGGCTAGTGTTAGGGTTAGGGCTCGGTTTAGGGTACGGGTTAGGATTAGGGTACGCGTTAGGGTTAGGGTAGGGGTTAGGGTTAGGGTACGCGTTAGGGTGAGGGTAGTTATTAAACCTATCCCACTCTCTAGATACCCCTTAGCACGTAAAGGAATATTATTTGGGGGTCCAGCCATGGAGAAGAGTTTAGACACGAGGAGAAGATAAGGAACACACCCATTATCAAGAAATCACATTAGGATTCTCTTTTTAACCTGTTCCTAAAAACACTAGTGCTTAGGAAATCTATTGGAGGCAGAAGCAGTCAAGGGTAGCGTACGGTTAGGGTTAGGGTTAGGGTGAGGGTTAGGGTACGGCTTAGGGTACGGGTTCGGGGAGGGTTTCGGGTAGGGCGTAGGGTATGGGTTAGGGTTAGGGTTAGTGTTAGGGTTAGGGCTCGGTTTAGGGTACGGGTTAGGATTAAGGTACGCGTTAGTGTTAGGGTAGGTGTTAGGGTTAGGGTACGCGATAGGGTGAGGTTAGTTATTAAACCTATCCCACTCTCTAGATACCCCTTAGCACGTAAAGGAATATTATTTGGGGGTCCAGCCATGGAGAAGAGTTTAGACACTAGGAGAAGATAAGGAACACACCCATTATCAAGAAATCACATTAGGATTCTCTTTTTAACCTGTTCCTTAAAACACTAGTGCTTAGGAAATCTATTGGAGGCAGAAGCAGTCAAGGGTAGCTTAGGGTTAGGGTTAGGGTTAGGGTGAGGGTTAGGGTACGGCTTAGGGTACGGGTTCGTTGAGGGGTTCGGGTAGGGCGTAGGGTATGGGTTAGGGCTAGTGTTAGGGTTAGGGCTCGGTTTAGGGTACGGGTTAGGATTAGGGTACGTGTTAGGGTTAGGGTAGGGGTTAGGGTTAGGGTACGCGTTAGGGTGAGGGTAGTTATTAAACCTATCCCACTCTCTAGATACCCCTTAGCACGTAAAGGAATATTATTTGGGGGTCCAGCCATGGAGAAGAGTTTAGACACGAGGAGAAGATAAGGAACACACCCATTATCAAGAAATCACATTAGGATTCTCTTTTTAACCTGTTCCTTAAAACACTAGTGCTTAGGAAATCTATTGGAGGCAGAAGCAGTCAAGGGAAGCTTAGGGTTAGGGTTAGGGTTACGGTGAGGGTTAGGGTACGGTTTAGGTTACGGGTTCGGGGAGGGGTTCGGGTAGGGCGTAGGGTATGGGTTAGGGTTAGGGTTAGGGTTAGTGTTAGGGTTAGGGCTCGGTTTAGGGTACGGGTTAGGATTAGGGTACGCGTTAGGGTTAGGGTAGGGGTTAGGGTTAGGGTACGCGTTAGGGTGAGGGTAGTTATTAAACCTCTCCCTCTCTCTAGATACCCCTTAGCACGTAAAGGAATATTATTTGGGGGTCCAGCCATGGAGAAGAGTTTAGACACTAGGAGAAGATAAGGAACACACCCATTATCAAGAAATCACATTAGGATTCTCTTTGTAACCTGTTCCTTAAAACACTAGTGCTTAGGAAATCTATTGGAGGCAGAAGCAGTCAAGGGTAGCTTAGGGTTAGGGTTAGGGTTAGGGTGAGGGTTAGGGTACGGCTTAGGGTACGGGTTCGGGGAGGGTTTTGGGTAGGGCGTAGGGTATGGTTTAGGGTTAGGATTAGGGCTAGTGTTAGGGTTAGGGCTCGGTTTAGGGTACGGGTTAGGATTAGGGTACACGTTAGGGTTAGGGTAGGGGTTAGGGTTAGGGTACGCGTTAGGGTGAGGGTAGTTATTAAACCTATCCCACTCTCTAGATACCCCTTAGCACGTAAAGGAATATTATTTGGGGGTCCAGCCATGGAGAAGAGTTTAGACACGAGGAGAAGATAAGGAACACACCCATTATCAAGAAATCACATTAGGATTCTCTTTTTAACCTGTTCCTTAAAACACTAGTGCTTAGGAAATCTATTGGAGGCAGAAGCAGTCAAGGGTAGCTTAGAGTTAGGGTTAGGGTTAGGGTGAGGGTTAGGGTAAGGCTTAGGGTACGGTTTCGGGGAGGGGTTCGGGTAGGGCGTAGGGTATGGGTTAGGGTTAGGGTTAGGGTTAGTGTTAGGGTTAGGGCTCGGTTTAGGGTACGGGTTAGGATTAGGGTACGCGTTAGGGTTAGGGTAGGGAATAGGGTTAGGGTACGCGTTAGGGTGAGGGTAGTTATTAAACCTCACCCTCTCTATAGATAACCCTTAGCACGTAAAGGAATAGTATTTGGGGGTCCAGCCATGGAGAAGGGTTTAGAAACTAGGAGAAGATAAGGAACACACCCATTATCACGAAATCACATTAGGATTCTCTTTTTAACCTGTTCCTTAAAACACTAGTGCTTAGGAAATCTATTGGAGGCAGAAGCAGTCAAGGGTAGCTTAGGGTTAGGGATAGGGTTAGGGTGAGGTTTAGGGAATGGCTTAGGTTACGGGTTCGGTGAGGGTTTCAGGTAGGGCGTAGGGTATGGGTTAGGGTTAGGGTTAGGGTTAGTGTTAGGGTTAGGGCTCGGTTTAGGGTACGGGTTAGGATTAGGGTACGCGTTAGTGTTAGGGTACGGGTTAGGGTTAGGGTACGCGATAGGGTGAGGTTAGTTATTAAACCTATCCCACTCTCTAGATACCCCTTAGCACGTAAAGGAATATTATTTGGGGGTTCAGCCATGGAGAAGAGTTTAGACACTAGGAGAAGATAAGGAACACACCCATTATCAAGAAATCACATTAGAATTCTCTTTTTAACCTGTTCCTTAAAACACTAGTGCTTAGGAAATCTATTGGAGGCAGAAGCAGTCAAGGGTAGCTTAGGGTTAGGGTTAGGGTTAGGGTGAGGGTTAGGGTACGGCTTAGGGTACGGGTTCGGGGAGGGGTTCGGGTAGGGCGTAGGGTATGGGTTAGGGTTAGGGTTAGGGCTAGTGTTAGGGTTAGGGCTCGGTTTAGGCTACGGGTTAGGATTAGGGTACGCGTTAGGGTTAGGGTAGGGGTTAGGGTTAGGGTACACATTAGGGTGAGGGTAGTTATTAAACCTATCCCACTCTCTAGATACCCCTTAGCACGTAAAGGAATATTATTTGGGGGTCCAGCCATGGAGAAGAGTTTAGACACTAGGAGAAGATAAGGAACACACCCATTATCACGAAATCACATTAGGATTCTCTTTTTAACCTGTTCCTTAAAACACTAGTGCTTAGGAAATCTATTGGAGGCAGAAGCAGTCAAGGGTAGCGTAGGGTTAGGGTCAGGGTTAGGGTGAGGGTTAGGGTACGGCTTAGGGTACGGGTTCGGGGAGGGGTTCGGGTAGGGCGTAGGGTATGGGTTAGGGCTAGTGTTAGGGTTAGGGCTCGGTTTAGGGTACGGGTTAGGATTAGGGTACGCGTTAGGGTTAGGGTAGGGGTTAGGGTTAGGGTACGCGTTAGGGTGAGGGTAGTTATTAAACCTCTCCCTCTCTCTAGATACCCCTTAGCACGTAAAGGAATATTATTTGGGGGTCCAGCCATGGAGAAGAGTTTAGACACTAGGAGAAGATAAGGAACACACCCATTATCAAGAAATCACATTAGGATTCTCTTTGTAACCTGTTCCTTAAAACACTAGTGCTTAGGAAATCTATTGGAGGCAGAATCAGTCAAGGGTAGCTTAGGGTTAGGGTTAGGGTTAGGGTGAGGGTTAGGGTACGGCTTAGGGTACGGGTTCGGGGAGGGTTTTGGGTAGGGCGTAGGGTATGGTTTAGGGTTAGGATTAGGGCTAGTGTTAGGGTTAGGGCTCGGTTTAGGGTACGGTTTAGGATTAGGTTACGCGTTAGGGTTAGGGTAGGGGTTAGGGTTAGGGTACGCGTTAGGGTGAGGGTAGTTATTAAACCTATCCCACTCTCTAGATACCCCTTAGCACGTAAAGGAATATTATTTGGGGGTCCAGCCATGGAGAAGAGTTTAGACACGAGGAGAAGATAAGGAACACACCCATTATCAAGAAATCACATTAGGATTCTCTTTTTAACCTGTTCCTTAATACACTAGTGCTGGGGCTTCCCTGGTGGCGCAGTGGTTGAGAATCTGCCTGCTAATGCAGGGGACACGGGTTCGAGCCCTGGCCTGGGAAGATCCCACATGCCGCAGAGCGGCTGGGCCCGTGAGCCACAACTGCTGAGCCTGCGCGTCTGGAGCCTGTGCTCCGCAACGAGAGAGGCCCGCGCAGCGCGATGAAGAGTGGCCCCCGCTTGCCACAACTGGAGAAAGCCCTCGCACAGAAACGAAGACCCAACACAGTCAAAATCAATCAATCAATCAAACATACGCATCTGATTCAAGATCCTCATTAAAAAAAAAAAAAAAAAAGAAATTCCTTCCTTTAAAAAAAAAAAAAAAAAAAAAAAAATACACTAGTGCTTAGGAAATCTATTGGAGGCAGAAGCAGTCAAGGGTAGCGTAGGGTTAGGGTTAGGGTTAGGGTGAGGGTTAGGGTACGGCTTAGGGTACGGGTTCGGGGAGGGGTTCGGGTAGGGCGTAGGGTATGGGTTAGGGCTAGTGTTAGGGTTAGGGCTCGGTTTAGGGTACGGGTTAGGATTAGGGTACACGTTAGGGTTAGGGTAGGGGTTAGGGTTAGAGTACGCATTAGGGTGAGGGTAGTTATTAAACCTATCCCACTCTCTAGATATCCCTTAGCACGTAAAGGAATATTATTTGGGGGTCCAGCCATGGAGAAGAGTTTAGACACGAGGAGAAGATAAGGAACACACCCATTATCAAGAAATCACATTAGGATTCTCTTTTTAACCTGTTCCTTAAAACACTAGTGCTTAGGAAATCTATTGGAGGCAGAAGCAGTCAAGGGTAGCTTAGAGTTAGGGTTAGGGTTAGGGTGAGGGTTAGGGTAAGGCTTAGGGTACGGTTTCGGGGAGGGGTTCGGGTAGGGCGTAGGGTATGGGTTAGGGTTAGGGTTAGGGTTAGTGTTAGGGTTAGGGCGCGGTTTAGGGTACGGGTTAGGATTAGGGTACGCGTTAGGGTTAGGGTAGGGATTAGGGTTAGGGTACGCGTTCGGGTGAGGGTAGTTATTAAACCTCACCCTCTCTCTAGATAACCCTTAGCACGTAAAGGAATAGTATTTGGGGGTCCAGCCATGGAGAAGGGTTTAGAAACTAGGAGAAGATAAGGAACACACCAATTATCACGAAATCACATTAGGATTCTCTTTTTAACCTGTTCCTTAAAACACTAGTGCTTAGGAAATCTATTGGAGGCAGAAGCAGTCAAGGGTAGCTTAGGGTGAGGGTTAGGGGTAGGGTGAGGGTTAGGGTACGGCTTAGGGTACGGGTTCAGGGAGGGGTTCGGGTAGGGCGTAGGGTATGGGTTAGGGTTAGTGTTAGGGTTAGGGCTCGGTTTAGGATATGGGTTAGGATTAGGGTACGCGTTAGGGTTAGGGTAGGGGTTAGGGTTAGGGTACGCGTTAGGGTGAGTGTAGTCATTAAACCTATCACACTCTCTAGATACCCCTTAGCACGTAAAGGAATATTATTTGGGGGTCCAGCCATGGAGAAGAGTTTAGATACTAGGAGAAGATAAGGAACACCCCCATTATCAAGAAATCACATTAGGATTCTCTTTTTAACCTGTTCCTTAAAACACTAGTGCTTAGGAAATCTATTGGAGGCAGAAGCAGTCAAGGGTAGCTTAGGGCTAGGGTTAGGGTTACGGTGAGGGTTAGGGTACGGCTTAGGTTACGGGTTCGTGGAGGGGTTCGGGTAGGGCGTAGGGTATGGGTTAGGGTTAGGGTTAGGGTTAGTGTTAGGGTTAGGGCTCTGTTTAGGGTACGGGTTAGGATTAGGGTACGCGTTAGGGTTAGGGTAGGGGTTAGGGTTAGGGTACGCGTTAGGGTGAGGGTAGTTATTAAACCTCTCCCTCTCTCTAGATACCCCTTAGCACGTAAAGGAATATTATTTGGGGGTCCAGCCATGGAGAAGAGTTTAGACACTAGGAGAAGATAAGGAACACACCCATTATCAAGAAATCACATTAGGATACTCTTTGTAACCTGTTCCTTAAAACACTATTGCTTAGGAAATCTATTGGAGGCAGAAGCAGTCAAGGGTAGCTTAGGGTTAGGGATAGGGTTAGGGTGAGGTTTAGGGAATGGCTTAGGTTACGGGTTCGGTGAGGGTTTCAGGTAGGGCGTAGGGTATGGGTTAGGGTTAGGGTTAGGGTTAGTGTTAGGGTTAGGGCTCGGTTTAGGGTACGGGTTAGGATTAGGGTACGCGTTAGTGTTAGGGTACGGGTTAGGGTTAGGGTACGCGATAGGGTGAGGTTAGTTATTAAACCTATCCCACTCTCTAGATACCCCTTAGCACGTAAAGGAATATTATTTGGGGGTTCAGCCATGGAGAAGAGTTTAGACACTAGGAGAAGATAAGGAACACACCCATTATCAAGAAATCACATTAGAATTCTCTTTTTAACCTGTTCCTTAAAACACTAGTGCTTAGGAAATCTATTGGAGGCAGAAGCAGTCAAGGGTAGCTTAGGGTTAGGGTTAGGGTTAGGGTGAGGGTTAGGGTACGGCTTAGGGTACGGGTTCGGGGAGGGGTTCGGGTAGGGCGTAGGGTATGGGTTAGGGTTAGGGTTAGGGCTAGTGTTAGGGTTAGGGCTCGGTTTAGGCTACGGGTTAGGATTAGGGTACGCGTTAGGGTTAGGGTAGGGGTTAGGGTTAGGGTACACATTAGGGTGAGGGTAGTTATTAAACCTATCCCACTCTCTAGATACCCCTTAGCACGTAAAGGAATATTATTTGGGGGTCCAGCCATGGAGAAGAGTTTAGACACTAGGAGAAGATAAGGAACACACCCATTATCACGAAATCACATTAGGATTCTCTTTTTAACCTGTTCCTTAAAACACTAGTGCTTAGGAAATCTATTGGAGGCAGAAGCAGTCAAGGGTAGCGTAGGGTTAGGGTCAGGGTTAGGGTGAGGGTTAGGGTACGGCTTAGGGTACGGGTTCGGGGAGGGGTTCGGGTAGGGCGTAGGGTATGGGTTAGGGCTAGTGTTAGGGTTAGGGCTCGGTTTAGGGTACGGGTTAGGATTAGGGTACGCGTTAGGGTTAGGGTAGGGGTTAGGGTTAGGGTACGCATTAGGGTGAGGGTAGTTATTAAACCTATCCCACTCTCTAGATACCCCTTAGCACGTAAAGGAATATTATTTGGGGGTCCAGCCATGGAGAAGAATTTAGACACGAGGAGAAGATAAGGAACACACCCATTATCAAGAAATCACATTAGGATTCTCTTTTTAACCTGTTCCTTAAAACACTAGTGCTTAGGAAATCTATTGGAGGCAGAAGCAGTCAAGGGAATCTTAGGGTTAGGGTTAGGGTTACGGTGAGGGTTAGGGTACGGCTTAGGTTACGGGTTCGGGGAGGGGTTCGGGTAGGGCGTAGGGTATGGGTTAGGGTTAGGGTTAGGGTTAGTGTTAGGGTTAGGGCTCGGTTTAGGGTACGGGTTAGGATTAGGGTACGCGTTAGGGTTAGGGTAGGGGTTAGGGTTAGGGTACGCGTTAGGGTGAGGGTAGTTATTAAACCTCTCCCTCTCTCTAGATACCCCTTAGCACGTAAAGGAATATTATTTGGGGGTCCAGCCATGGAGAAGAGTTTAGACACGAGGAGAAGATAAGGAACACACCCATTATCACGAAATCACATTAGGATTCTCTTTTTAACCTGTTCCTTAAAACACTAGTGCTTAGGAAATCTATTGGAGGCAGAAGCCGTCAAGGGTAGCTTAGGGCTAGGGTTAGGGTTAGGGTGAGGGTTAGGGTACGGCTTACGGTACGGGTTCGGGGAGGGTTTCGGGTAGGGCGTAGGGTATGGTTTAGGGTTAGGGTTAGGGCTAGTGTTAGGGTTAGGGCTCGGTTTAGGGTACGGGTTAGGATTAGGGTACGCGTTAGGGTTAGGGTAGGGGTTAGGGTTAGGGTACGCGTTAGGGTGAGGGTAGTTATTAAACCTATCCCACTCTCTAGATACCCCTTAGCACGTAAAGGAATATTATTTGGGGGTCCAGCCATGGAGAAGAGTTTAGACACGAGGAGAAGATAAGGAACACACCGATTATCAAGAAATCACATTAGGATTCTCTTTTTAAGCTGTTCCTTAAAACACTAGTGCTTAGGAAATCTATTGGAGGCAGAAGCAGTCAAGGGAAGCTTAGGGTTAGGGTTAGGGTTACGGTGAGGGTTAGGGTACGGCTTAGGTTACGGGTTCGGGGAGGGGTTCGGGTAGGGCGTAGGGTATGGGTTAGGGTTAGGGTTAGGGTTAGTGTTAGGGTTAGGGCTCGGTTTAGGATACGGGTTAGGATTAGGGTACGCGTTAGGGTTAGGGTAGGGGTTAGGGTTAGGGTACGCGTTAGGGTGAGGGTAGTTATTAAACCTCTCCCTCTCTCTAGATACCCCTTAGCACGTAAAGGAATATTATTTGGGGGTCCAGCCATGGAGAAGAGTTTAGACACTAGGAGAAGATAAGGAACACACCCATTATCAAGAAATCACATTAGGATTCTCTTTGTAACCTGTTCCTTAAAACACTAGTGCTTAGGAAATCTATTGGAGGCAGAAGCAGTCAAGGGTAGCTTAGGGTTAGGGTTAGGGTTAGGGTGAGGGTTAGGGTACGGCTTAGGGTACGGGTTCGGGGAGGGTTTTGGGTAGGGCGTAGGGTATGGTTTAGGGTTAGGATTAGGGCTAGTGTTAGGGTTAGGGCTCGGTTTAGGGTACGGTTTAGGATTAGGTTACGCGTCAGGGTTAGGGTAGGGATTAGGGTTAGGGTACGCGTTAGGGTGAAGGTAGTTATTAAACCTATCCCACTCTCTAGATACCCCTTAGCACGTAAAGGAATATTATTTGGGGGTCCAGCCATGGAGAAGAGTTTAGACACGAGGAGAAGATAAGGAACACACCCATTATCAAGAAATCACATTAGGATTCTCTTTTTAACCTGTTCCTTAAAACACTAGTGCTTAGGAAATCTATTGGAGGCAGAAGCAGTCAAGGGTAGCGTAGGGTTAGGGTTAGGGTTAGGGTGAGGGTTAGGGTACGGCTTAGGGTACGGGTTCGGGGAGGGGTTCGGGTAGGGCGTAGGGTATGGGTTAGGGCTAGTGTTAGGGTTAGGGCTCGGTTTAGGGTACGGGTTAGGATTAGGGTACACGTTAGGGTTAGGGTAGGGGTTAGGGTTAGGGTACGCATTAGGGTGAGGGTAGTTATTAAACCTATCCCACTCTCTAGATACCCCTTAGCACGTAAAGGAATATTATTTGGGGGTTCAGCCATGGAGAAGAGTTTAGACACGAGGAGAAGATAAGGAACACACCCATTATCAAGAAATCACATTAGGATTCTCTTTTTAACCTGTTCCTTAAAACACTAGTGCTTAGGAAATCTATTGGAGGCAGAAGCAGTCAAGGGTAGCTTAGAGTTAGGGTTAGGGTTAGGGTGAGGGTTAGGGTAAGGCTTAGGGTACGGTTTCGGGGAGGGGTTCGGGTAGGGCGTAGGGTATGGGTTAGGGTTAGGGTTAGGGTTAGTGTTAGGGTTTGGGCTCGGTTTAGGGTACGGGTTAGGATTAGGGTACGCGTTAGGGTTAGGGTAGGGATTAGGGTTAAGGTACGCGTTAGGGTGAGGGTAGTTATTAAACCTCACCCTCTCTCTAGATAACCCTTAGCACGTAAAGGAATAGTATTTGGGGGTCCAGCCATGGAGAAGGGTTTAGAAACTAGGAGAAGATAAGGAACACACCCATTATCACGAAATCACATTAGGATTCTCTTTTTAACCTGTTCCTTAAAACACTAGTGCTTAGGAAATCTATTGGAGGCAGAAGCAGTCAAGGGTAGCTTAGGGTTCGTGTTAGGGTTAGGGTGAGGTTTAGTGTACGGCTTAGGGTACGGGTTCGGGGAGGGGTTCGGGTAGGGCGTAGGGTATGGGTTAGGGTTAGTGTTAGGGTTAGGGCTCGGTTTAGGATATGGGTTAGGATTAGGGTACGCGTTAGGGTTAGGGTAGGGGTTAGGGTTAGGGTACGCGTTAGGGTGAGGGTAGTTATTAAACCTATCACACTCTCTAGATACCCCTTAGCACGTAAAGGAATATTATTTGGGGGTCCAGCCATGGAGAAGAGTTTAGATACTAGGAGAAGATAAGGAACACCCCCATTATCAAGAAATCACATTAGGATTCTCTTTTTAACCTGTTCCTTAAAACACTAGTGCTTAGGAAATCTATTGGAGGCAGAAGCAGTCAAGGGTAGCTTAGGGCTAGGGTTAGGGTTACGGTGAGGGTTAGGGTACGGCTTAGGTTACGGGTTCGTGGAGGGGTTCGGGTAGGGCGTAGGGTATGGGTTAGGGTTAGGGTTAGGGTTAGTGTTAGGGTTAGGGCTCTGTTTAGGGTACGGGTTAGGATTAGGGTACCCGTTAGGGTTAGGGTAGGGGTTAGGGTTAGGGTACGCGTTAGGGTGAGGGTAGTTATTAAACCTCTCCCTCTCTCTAGATACCCCTTAGCACGTAAAGGAATATTATTTGGGGGTCCAGCCATGGAGAAGAGTTTAGACACTAGGAGAAGATAAGGAACACACCCATTATCAAGAAATCACATTAGGATTCTCTTTGTAACCTGTTCCTTAAAACACTATTGCTTAGGAAATCTATTGGAGGCAGAAGCAGTCAAGGGTAGCTTAGGGTTAGGGATAGGGTTAGGGTGAGGTTTAGGGAATGGCTTAGGTTACGGGTTCGGTGAGGTTTTCGGGTAGGGCGTAGGGTATGGGTTAGGGTTAGGGTTAGGGTTAGTGTTAGGGTTAGGGCTCGGTTTAGGGTACGGGTTAGGATTAGGGTACGCATTAGTGTTAGGGTACGGGTTAGGGTTAGGGTACGCGATAGGGTGTGGTTAGTTATTAAACCTATCCCACTCTCTAGATACCCCTTAGCACGTAAAGGAATATTATTTGGGGGTCCAGCCATGGAGAAGAGTTTAGACACTAGGAGAAGATAAGGAACACACCCATTATCAAGAAATCACATTAGGATTCTCTTTTTAACCTGTTCCTTAAAACACTAGTGCTTAGGAAATCTATTGGAGGCAGAAGCAGTCAAGGGTAGCTTAGAGTTAGGGTTAGGGTTAGGGTGAGGGTTAGGGTAAGGCTTAGGGTACGGTTTCGGGGAGGGTTTCGGGTAGGGCGTAGGGTATGGGTTAGGGTTAGGGTTAAGGTTAGTGTTAGGGTTAGGGCTCGGTTTAGGGTACGGGTTAGGATTAGGGTACGCATTAGGGTTAGGGTAGGGATTAGGGTTAGGGTACGCGTTAGGGTGAGGGTAGTTATTAAACCTCACCCTCTCTCTAGATAACCCTTAGCACGTAAAGGAATAGTATTTGGGGGTCCAGCCATGGAGAAGGGTTTAGAAACTAGGAGAAGATAAGGAACACACCCATTATCACGAAATCACATTAGGATTCTCTTTTTAACCTGTTCCTTAAAACACTAGTGCTTAGGAAATCTATTGGAGGCAGAAGCAGTCAAGGGTAGCTTAGGGTTCGGGTTAGGGGTAGGGTGAGGGTTAGGGTACGGCTTAGGGTACGGGTTCGGGGAGGGGTTCGGGTAGGGCGTAGGGTATGGGTTAGGGTTAGTGTTAGGGTTAGGGCTCGGTTTAGGATATGGGTTAGGATTAGGGTACGCGTTAGGGTTAGGGTAGGGGTTAGGGTTAGGGTACGCGTTAGGGTGAGTGTAGTTATTAAACCTATCACACTCTCTAGATACCCCTTAGCACGTAAAGGAATATTATTTGGGGGTCCAGCCATGGAGAAGAGTTTAGATACTAGGAGAAGATAAGGAACACCCCCATTATCAAGAAATCACATTAGGATTCTCTTTTTAACCTGTTCCTTAAAACACTAGTGCTTAGGAAATCTATTGGAGGCAGAAGCAGTCAAGGGTAGCTTAGGGCTAGGGTTAGGGTTACGGTGAGGGTTAGGGTACGGCTTAGGTTACGGGTTCGTGGAGGGGTTCGGGTAGGGCGTAGGGTATGGGTTAGGGTTAGGGTTAGGGTTAGTGTTAGGGTTAGGGCTCTGTTTAGGGTACGGGTTAGGATTAGGGTACGCGTTAGGGTTAGGGTAGGGGTTAGGGTTAGGGTACGCGTTAGGGTGAGGGTAGTTATTAAACCTCTCCCTCTCTCTAGATACCCCTTAGCACGTAAAGGAATATTATTTGGGGGTCCAGCCATGGAGAAGAGTTTAGACACTAGGAGAAGATAAGGAACACACCCATTATCACGAAATCACATTAGGATTCTCTTTTTAACCTGTTCCTTAAAACACTAGTGCTTAGGAAATCTATTGGAGGCAGAAGCCGTCAAGGGTAGCTTAGGGCTAGGGTTAGGGTTAGGGTGAGGGTTAGGGTACGGCTTACGGTACGGGTTCGGGGAGGGTTTCGGGTAGGGCGTAGGGTATGGTTTAGGGTTAGGGTTAGGGCTAGTGTTAGGGTTAGGGCTCGGTTTAGGGTACGGGTTAGGATTAGGGTACCCGTTAGGGTTAGGGTAGGGGTTAGGGTTAGGGTACGCGTTAGGGTGAGGGTAGTTATTAAACCTCTCCCTCTCTCTAGATACCCCTTAGCACGTAAAGGAATATTATTTGGGGGTCCAGCCATGGAGAAGAGTTTAGACACTAGGAGAAGATAAGGAACACCCCCATTATCAAGAAATCACATTAGGATTCTCTTTTTAACCTGTTCCTTAAAACACTAGTGCTTAGGAAATCTATTGGAGGCAGAAGCAGTCAAGGGTAGCTTAGGGCTAGGGTTAGGGTTACGGTGAGTGTTAGGGTATGGCTTAGGTTATGGGTTCGTGGAGGGGTTCGGGTAGGGCGTAGGGTATGGGTTAGGGTTAGGGTTAGGGTTAGTGTTAGGGTTAGGGCTCTGTTTAGGGTACGGGTTAGGATTAGGGTACGCGTTAGGGTTAGGGTAGGGTTAGGGTTAGGGTACGCGTTAGGGTGAGGGTAGTTATTAAACCTCTCCCTCTCTCTAGATACCCCTTAGCACGTAAAGGAATATTATTTGGGGGTCCAGCCATGGAGAAGAGATTAGACACTAGGAGAAGATAAGGAACACACCCATTATCACGAAATCACATTAGGATTCTCTTTTTAACCTGTTCCTTAAAACACTAGTGCTTAGGAAATCTATTGGAGGCAGAAGCCGTCAAGGGTAGCTTAGGGCTAGGGTTAGGGTTAGGGTGAGGGTTAGGGTACGGCTTACGGTACGGGTTCGGGGAGGGTTTCGGGTAGGGCGTAGGGTATGGTTTAGGGTTAGGGTTAGGGCTAGTGTTAGGGTTAGGGCTCGGTTTAGGGTACGGGTTAGGATTAGGGTACGCGTTAGGGTTAGGGTAGGGGTTAGGGTTAGGGTACGCGTTAGGGTGAGGGTAGTTATTAAACCTATCCCACTCTCTAGATACCCCTTAGCACGTAAAGGCATATTATTTGGGGGTCCAGCCATGGAGAAGAGTTTAGACACGAGGAGAAGATAAGGAACACACCCATTATCAAGAAATCACATTAGGATTCCCTTTTTAACCTGTTCCTTAAAACACTAGTGCTTAGGAAATCTATTGGAGGCAGAAGCAGTCAAGGGTAGCTTAGGGTTAGGGTTAGGGTTACGGTGAGGGTTAGGGTACGGCTTAGGTTACGGGTTCGGGGAGGGGTTCGGGTAGGGCGTAGGGTATGGGTTAGGGTTAGGGTTAGGGTTAGTGTTAGGGTTAGGGCTCGGTTTAGGGTACGGGTTAGGATTAGGGTACGCGTTAGGGTTAGGGTAGGGGTTAGGGTTAGGGTACGCGTTAGGGTGAGGGTAGTTATTAAACCTCTCCCTCTCTCTAGATACCCCTTAGCACGTAAAGGAATATTATTTGGGGGTCCAGCCATGGAGCAGAGTTTAGACACTAGGAGAAGATAAGGAACACACCCATTATCAAGAAATCACATTAGGATTCTCTTTGTAACATGTTCCTTAAAACACTAGTGCTTAGGAAATCTATTGGAGGCAGAAGCAGTCAAGGGTAGCTTAGGGTTAGGGTTAGGGTTAGGGTGAGGGTTAGGGTACGGCTTAGGGTACGGGTTCGGGGAGGGTTTTGGGTAGGGCGTAGGGTATGGTTTAGGGTTAGGATTAGGGCTAGTGTTAGGGTTAGGGCTCGGTTTAGGGTACGGTTTAGGATTAGGTTACGCGTTAGGGTTAGGGTAGGGGTTAGGGTTAGGGTACGCGTTAGGGTGAGGGTAGTTATTAAACCTATCCCACTCTCTAGATACCCCTTAGCACGTAAAGGAATATTATTTGGGGGTCCAGCCATGGAGAAGAGTTTAGACACGAGGAGAAGATAAGGAACACACCCATTATCAAGAAATCACATTAGGATTCTCTTTTTAACCTGTTCCTTAAAACACTAGTGCTTAGGAAATCTATTGGAGGCAGAAGCAGTCAAGGGTAGCGTAGGGTTAGGGTTAGGGTTAGGGTGAGGGTTAGGGTACGGCTTAGGGTACGGGATCGGGGAGGGGTTCGGGTAGGGCGTAGGGTATGGGTTAGGGTTAGGGTTAGGGTTAGTGTTAGGGTTAGGGCTCGGTTTAGGGTACGGGTTAGGATTAGGGTACGCGTTAGGGTTAGGGTAGGGATTAGGGTTAGGGTACGCGTTAGGGTGAGGGTAGTTATTAAACCTCACCCTCTCTCTAGATAACCCTTAGCACGTAAAGGAATAGTATTTGGGGGTCCAGCCATGGAGAAGGGTTTAGAAACTAGGAGAAGATAAGGAACACACCCATTATCACGAAATCACATTAGGATTCTCTTTTTAACCTGTTCCTTAAAACACTAGTGCTTAGGAAATCTATTGGAGGCAGAAGCAGTCAAGGGTAGCTTAGGGTTCGGGTTAGGGTTAGGGTGAGGGTTAGGGTACGGCTTAGGGTACGGGTTCGGGGAGGGGTTCGGGTAGGGCGAGGGTATGGGTTAGGGTTAGTGTTAGGGTTAGGGCTCGGTTTAGGATATGGGTTAGGATTAGGGTACGCGTTAGGGTTAGGGTAGGGGTTAGGGTTAGGGTACGCGTTAGGGTGAGGGTAGTTATTAAACCTATCACACTCTCTAGATACCCCTTAGCACGTAAAGGAATATTATTTGGGGGTCCAGCCATGGAGAAGAGTTTAGATACTAGGAGAAGATAAGGAACACCCCCATTATCAAGAACTCACATTAGGATTCTCTTTTTAACCTGTTCCTTAAAACACTAGTGCTTAGGAAATCTATTGGAGGCAGAAGCAGTCAAGGATAGCTTAGGGCTAGGGTTAGGGTTAGGGTGAGGGTTAGGGTACGGCTTAGGGTACGGGTTCGGGGAGGGGTTCGGGTAGGGCGTAGCGTATGGGTTAGGGTTAGGGTTAGGGTAAGTGTTAGGGATAGAGCTCGGTTTAGGGTACGGGTTAGGATTAGGGTACGCGTTAGGGTTAGGGTAGGGGTTAGGGATAGGGTACGCTTTAGGGTGAGGGTAGTTATTAAACCTTTCCCACTCTCTAGATACCCCTTAACACGTAAAGGAATATTATTTGGGGGTCCAGCCATGGAGAAGAGTTTAGACACTAGGAGAAGATAAGGAACACACCCATTATCAAGAAATCACATTAGGATTCTCTTTTTAACCTGTTCCTTAAAACACTAGTGCTTAGGAAATCTATTGGAGGCAGAAGCAGTCAAGGGTAGCGTAGGGTTAGGGTTAGGGTTAGGGTGAGGGTTAGGTTACGGCTTAGGGTACGGGTTCGGGAAGGGGTTCGGGTAGGGCGTAGGGTATGGGTTAGGGTTAGGGTTAGGGCTAGTGTTAGGGTTAGGGCTCGGTTTAGGCTACGGGTTAGGATTAGGGTACGCGTTAGGGTTAGGGTAGGGATTAGGGTTAGGGTACGCGTTAGGGTGAGGGTAGTTATTAAACCTCACCCTCTCTCTAGATAACCCTTAGCACGTAAAGGAATAGTATTTGGGGGTCCAGCCATGGAGAAGGGTTTAGAAACTAGGAGAAGATAAGGAACACACCCATTATCACGAAATCACATTAGGATTCTCTTTTTAACCTGTTCCTTAAAACACTAGTGCTTAGGAAATCTATTGGAGGCAGAAGCAGTCAAGGGTAGCTTAGGGTTCGGGTTAGGGGTAGGGTGAGGGTTAGGGTACGGCTTAGGGTACGGGTTCGGGGAGGGGTTCGGGTAGGGCGTAGGGTATGGGTTAGGGTTAGTGTTAGGGTTAGGGCTCGGTTTAGGATATGGGTTAGGATTAGGGTACGCGTTAGGGTTAGGGTAGGGGTTAGGGTTAGGGTACGCGTTAGGGTGAGTGTAGTTATTAAACCTATCACACTCTCTAGATACCCCTTAGCACGTAAAGGAATATTATTTGGGGGTCCAGCCATGGAGAAGAGTTTAGATACTAGGAGAAGATAAGGAACACCCCCATTATCAAGAAATCACATTAGGATTCTCTTTTTAACCTGTTCCTTAAAACACTAGTGCTTAGGAAATCTATTGGAGGCAGAAGCAGTCAAGGGTAGCTTAGGGCTAGGGTTAGGGTTACGGTGAGGGTTAGGGTACGGCTTAGGTTACGGGTTCGTGGAGGGGTTCGGGTAGGGCGTAGGGTATGGGTTAGGGTTAGGGTTAGGGTTAGTGTTAGGGTTAGGGCTCTGTTTAGGGTACGGGTTAGGATTAGGGTACGCGTTAGGGTTAGGGTAGGGGTTAGGGTTAGGGTACGCGTTAGGGTGAGGGTAGTTATTAAACCTCTCCCTCTCTCTAGATACCCCTTAGCACGTAAAGGAATATTATTTGGGGGTCCAGCCATGGAGAAGAGTTTAGACACTAGGAGAAGATAAGGAACACACCCATTATCACGAAATCACATTAGGATTCTCTTTTTAACCTGTTCCTTAAAACACTAGTGCTTAGGAAATCTATTGGAGGCAGAAGCCGTCAAGGGTAGCTTAGGGCTAGGGTTAGGGTTAGGGTGAGGGTTAGGGTACGGCTTACGGTACGGGTTCGGGGAGGGTTTCGGGTAGGGCGTAGGGTATGGTTTAGGGTTAGGGTTAGGGCTAGTGTTAGGGTTAGGGCTCGGTTTAGGGTACGGGTTAGGATTAGGGTACCCGTTAGGGTTAGGGTAGGGGTTAGGGTTAGGGTACGCGTTAGGGTGAGGGTAGTTATTAAACCTCTCCCTCTCTCTAGATACCCCTTAGCACGTAAAGGAATATTATTTGGGGGTCCAGCCATGGAGAAGAGTTTAGACACTAGGAGAAGATAAGGAACACCCCCATTATCAAGAAATCACATTAGGATTCTCTTTTTAACCTGTTCCTTAAAACACTAGTGCTTAGGAAATCTATTGGAGGCAGAAGCAGTCAAGGGTAGCTTAGGGCTAGGGTTAGGGTTACGGTGAGTGTTAGGGTATGGCTTAGGTTATGGGTTCGTGGAGGGGTTCGGGTAGGGCGTAGGGTATGGGTTAGGGTTAGGGTTAGGGTTAGTGTTAGGGTTAGGGCTCTGTTTAGGGTACGGGTTAGGATTAGGGTACGCGTTAGGGTTAGGGTAGGGTTAGGGTTAGGGTACGCGTTAGGGTGAGGGTAGTTATTAAACCTCTCCCTCTCTCTAGATACCCCTTAGCACGTAAAGGAATATTATTTGGGGGTCCAGCCATGGAGAAGAGTTTAGACACTAGGAGAAGATAAGGAACACACCCATTATCACGAAATCACATTAGGATTCTCTTTTTAACCTGTTCCTTAAAACACTAGTGCTTAGGAAATCTATTGGAGGCAGAAGCCGTCAAGGGTAGCTTAGGGCTAGGGTTAGGGTTAGGGTGAGGGTTAGGGTACGGCTTACGGTACGGGTTCGGGGAGGGTTTCGGGTAGGGCGTAGGGTATGGTTTAGGGTTAGGGTTAGGGCTAGTGTTAGGGTTAGGGCTCGGTTTAGGGTACGGGTTAGGATTAGGGTACGCGTTAGGGTTAGGGTAGGGGTTAGGGTTAGGGTACGCGTTAGGGTGAGGGTAGTTATTAAACCTATCCCACTCTCTAGATACCCCTTAGCACGTAAAGGCATATTATTTGGGGGTCCAGCCATGGAGAAGAGTTTAGACACGAGGAGAAGATAAGGAACACACCCATTATCAAGAAATCACATTAGGATTCCCTTTTTAACCTGTTCCTTAAAACACTAGTGCTTAGGAAATCTATTGGAGGCAGAAGCAGTCAAGGGTAGCTTAGGGTTAGGGTTAGGGTTACGGTGAGGGTTAGGGTACGGCTTAGGTTACGGGTTCGGGGAGGGGTTCGGGTAGGGCGTAGGGTATGGGTTAGGGTTAGGGTTAGGGTTAGTGTTAGGGTTAGGGCTCGGTTTAGGGTACGGGTTAGGATTAGGGTACGCGTTAGGGTTAGGGTAGGGGTTAGGGTTAGTGTACGCGTTAGGGTGAGGGTAGTTATTAAACCTCTCCCTCTCTCTAGATACCCCTTAGCACGTAAAGGAATATTATTTGGGGGTCCAGCCATGGAGCAGAGTTTAGACACTAGGAGAAGATAAGGAACACACCCATTATCAAGAAATCACATTAGGATTCTCTTTGTAACCTGTTCCTTAAACACTAGTGCTTAGGAAATCTATTGGAGGCAGAAGCAGTCAAGGGTAGCTTAGGGTTAGGGTTAGGGTTAGGGTGAGGGTTAGGGTACGGCTTAGGGTACGGGTTCGGGGAGGGTTTTGGGTAGGGCGTAGGGTATGGTTTAGGGTTAGGATTAGGGCTAGTGTTAGGGTTAGGGCTCGGTTTAGGGTACGGTTTAGGATTAGGTTACGCGTTAGGGTTAGGGTAGGGGTTAGGGTTAGGGTACGCGTTAGGGTGAGGGTAGTTATTAAACCTATCCCACTCTCTAGATACCCCTTAGCACGTAAAGGAATATTATTTGGGGGTCCAGCCATGGAGAAGAGTTTAGACACGAGGAGAAGATAAGGAACACACCCATTATCAAGAAATCACATTAGGATTCTCTTTTTAACCTGTTCCTTAAAACACTAGTGCTTAGGAAATCTATTGGAGGCAGAAGCAGTCAAGGGTAGCGTAGGGTTAGGGTTAGGGTTAGGGTGAGGGTTAGGGTACGGCTTAGGGTACGGGATCGGGGAGGGGTTCGGGTAGGGCGTAGGGTATGGGTTAGGGTTAGGGTTAGGGTTAGTGTTAGGGTTAGGGCTCGGTTTAGGGTACGGGTTAGGATTAGGGTACGCGTTAGGGTTAGGGTAGGGATTAGGGTTAGGGTACGCGTTAGGGTGAGGGTAGTTATTAAACCTCACCCTCTCTCTAGATAACCCTTAGCACGTAAAGGAATAGTATTTGGGGGTCCAGCCATGGAGAAGGGTTTAGAAACTAGGAGAAGATAAGGAACACACCCATTATCACGAAATCACATTAGGATTCTCTTTTTAACCTGTTCCTTAAAACACTAGTGCTTAGGAAATCTATTGGAGGCAGAAGCAGTCAAGGGTAGCTTAGGGTTCGGGTTAGGGTTAGGGTGAGGGTTAGGGTACGGCTTAGGGTACGGGTTCGGGGAGGGGTTCGGGTAGGGCGTAGGGTATGGGTTAGGGTTAGTGTTAGGGTTAGGGCTCGGTTTAGGATATGGGTTAGGATTAGGGTACGCGTTAGGGTTAGGGTAGGGGTTAGGGTTAGGGTACGCGTTAGGGTGAGGGTAGTTATTAAACCTATCACACTCTCTAGATACCCCTTAGCACGTAAAGGAATATTATTTGGGGGTCCAGCCATGGAGAAGAGTTTAGATACTAGGAGAAGATAAGGAACACCCCCATTATCAAGAACTCACATTAGGATTCTCTTTTTAACCTGTTCCTTAAAACACTAGTGCTTAGGAAATCTATTGGAGGCAGAAGCAGTCAAGGATAGCTTAGGGCTAGGGTTAGGGTTAGGGTGAGGGTTAGGGTACGGCTTAGGGTACGGGTTCGGGGAGGGGTTCGGGTAGGGCGTAGCGTATGGGTTAGGGTTAGGGTTAGGGTAAGTGTTAGGGATAGAGCTCGGTTTAGGGTACGGGTTAGGATTAGGGTACGCGTTAGGGTTAGGGTAGGGGTTAGGGATAGGGTACGCTTTAGGGTGAGGGTAGTTATTAAACCTTTCCCACTCTCTAGATACCCCTTAACACGTAAAGGAATATTATTTGGGGGTCCAGCCATGGAGAAGAGTTTAGACACTAGGAGAAGATAAGGAACACACCCATTATCAAGAAATCACATTAGGATTCTCTTTTTAACCTGTTCCTTAAAACACTAGTGCTTAGGAAATCTATTGGAGGCAGAAGCAGTCAAGGGTAGCGTAGGGTTAGGGTTAGGGTTAGGGTGAGGGTTAGGTTACGGCTTAGGGTACGGGTTCGGGAAGGGGTTCGGGTAGGGCGTAGGGTATGGGTTAGGGTTAGGGTTAGGGCTAGTGTTAGGGTTAGGGCTCGGTTTAGGCTACGGGTTAGGATTAGGGTACGCGTTAGGGTTAGGGTAGGGGTTAGGGTTAGGGTACGCGTTAGGGTGAGGGTAGTTATTAAACCTATCCCACTCTCTAGATACCCCTTAGCACGTAAAGGAATATTATTTGGGGGTCCAGCCATGGAGAAGAGTTTAGACACGAGGAGAAGATAAGGAACACACCCATTAACAAGAAATCACATTAGGATTCTCCTTTTAACCTGTTCCTTAAAACACTAGTGCTTAGGAAATCTATTGGAGGCAGAAGCAGTCAAGGGTAGCTTAGGGTTAGGGTTAGGGTTACGGTGAGGGTTAGGGAACGGCTTAGGGTACGGGTTCGGGGAGGGGTTCGGGTAGGGCATAGGGTATGGGTTAGGGTTAGGGTTAGGGTTAGTGTTAGGGTTAGGGCTCGGTTTAGGGTACGGGTTAGGATTAGGGTACGCGTTAGGGTTAGGGTAGGGGTTAGGGTTAGGGTACGCGTTAGGGTGAGGGGAGTTATTAAACCTCTCCCTCTCTCTAGATACCCCTTAGCACGTAAAGGAATATTATTTGGGGGTCCAGCCATGGAGAAGAGTTTAGACACTAGGAGAAGATAACGAACACACCCGTTATCAAGAAATCACATTAGGATTCTCTTTGTAACCTGTTCCTTAAAACACTAGTGCTTAGGAAATCTATTGGAGGCAGAAGCAGTCAAGGGTAGCTTAGGGTTAGGGATAGGGTTAGGGTGAGGGTTAGGGAATGGCTTAGGTTACGGGTTCGGTGAGGGTTTCGGGTAGGGCGTAGGGTATGGGTTAGGGTTAGGGTTAGGGTTAGTGTTAGGGTTAGGGCTCGGTTTAGGGTACGGGTTAGGATTAGGGTACGCGTTAGTGTTAGGGTACGGGTTAGGGTTAGGGTACGCGATAGGGTGTGGTTAGTTATTAAACCTATCCCACTCTCTAGTTACCCCTTAGAACGTAAAGGAATATTATTTGGGGGTCCAGCCATGGAGAAGAGTTTAGACACTAGGAGAAGATAAGGAACACACCCATTATCAAGAAATCACATTAGGATTCTCTTTTTAACCTGTTCCTTAAAACACTAGTGCTTAGGAAATCTATTGGAGGCAGAAGCAGTCAAGGGTAGCTTAGGGTTAGGGTTAGGGTTAGGGTGAGGGTTAGGGTACGGCTTAGGGTACGGGTTCGGGGAGGGGTTCGGGTAGGGCGTAGGGTATGGGTTAGGGTTAGGGTTAGGGCTAGTGTTAGGGTTAGGCCTCGGTTTAGGCTACGGGTTAGGATTAGGGTACGCGTTCGGGTTAGGGTAGGGGTTAGGGTTAGGGTACGCATTAGGGTGAGGGTAGTTATTAAACCTATCCCACTCTCTAGATACCCCTTAGCACGTAAAGAAATATTATTTGGGGGTCCAGCCATGGAGAAGAGTTTAGACACTAGGAGAAGATAAGGAACACACCCATTATCACGAAATCACATTAGGATTCTCTTTTTAACCTGTTCCTTAAAACACTAGTGCTTAGGAAATCTATTGGAGGCAGAAGCCGTCAAGGGTAGCTTAGGGCTAGGGTTAGGGTTAGGGTGAGGGTTAGGGTACGGCTTAGGGTACGGGTTCGGGGAGGGTTTTGGGTAGGGCGTAGGGTATGGTTTAGGGTTAGGATTAGGGCTAGTGTTAGGGTTAGGGCTCGGTTTAGGATATGGGTTAGGATTAGGGTACGCGTTAGGGTTAGGGTAGGGGTTAGGGTTAGGGTACGCGTTAGGGTGAGGGTAGTTATTAAACCTATCACACTCTCTAGATACCCCTTAGCACGTAAAGGAATATTATTTGGGGGTCCAGCCATGGAGAAGAGTTTAGATACTAGGAGAAGATAAGGAACACCCCCATTATCAAGAACTCACATTAGGATTCTCTTTTTAACCTGTTCCTTAAAACACTAGTGCTTAGGAAATCTATTGGAGGCAGAAGCTGTCAAGGGTAGCTTAGGGCTAGGGTTAGGGTTAGGGTGAGGGTTAGGGTACGGCTTAGGGTACGGGTTCGGGGAGGGTTTCGGGTAGGGCGTAGGGTATGGGTTAGGGTTAGGGTTAGGGTTAGTGTTAGGGTTAGGGCTCGGTTTAGGGTACGGGTTAGGTTTAGGGTACGCGTTAGTGTTAGGAAAGGGGTTAGGGTTACGGTACGCGATAGGGTGAGGTTAGTTATTAAACCTATCCCACTCTCTAGATACCCCTTAGCACGTAAAGGAATATTATTTGGGGGTCCAGCCATGGAGAAGAGTTTAGACACTAGGAGAAGATAAGGAACACACCCATTATCAAGAAATCACATTAGGATTCTCTTTTTAACCTGTTCCTTAAAACACTAGTGCTTAGGAAATCTATTGGAGGCAGAAGCTGTCAAGGGTAGCTTAGGGTTAGGGATAGGGTTAGGGTGAGGGTTAGGGTACGGCTTAGGGTACGGGTTCGGGGAGGGGTTCGGGTAAGGCGTAGGGTATGGGTTAGGGTTAGGGTTAGGGCTAGTGTTAGGGTTAGGGCTCGGTTTAGGCTACGGGTTAGGATTAGGGTACGCATTCGGGTTAGGGTAGGGCTTAGGGTTAGGGTACGCATTAGGGTGAGGGTAGTTATTAAACCTATCCCACTCTCTAGATACCCCTTAGCACGTAAAGCAATATTATTTGGGGGTCCAGCCATGGAGAAGAGTTTAGACACTAGGAGAAGATAAGGAACACACCCATTATCACGAAATCACATTAGGATTCTCTTTTTAACCTGTTCCTTAAAACACTAGTGCTTAGGAAATCTATTGGAGGCAGAAACCGTCAAGGGTAGCTTAGGGCTAGGGTTAGGGTTAGGGTGAGGGTTAGGGTACGGCTTAGGGTACGGGTTCGGGGAGGGTTTCGGGTAGGGCGTAGGGTATGGTTTAGGGTTAGGATTAGGGCTAGTGTTAGGGTTAGGGCTCGGTTTAGGGTACGGGTTAGGATTAGGGTACGCGTTAGGGTTAGGTTAGAGGTTAGGGTTAGGGTACGCGTTAGGGTGAGGGTAGTTATTAAACCTATCCCACTCTCTAGATACCCCTTAGCACGTAAAGGAATATTATTTGGGGGTCCAGCCATGGAGAAGAGTTTAGACACGAGGAGAAGATAAGGAACACACCCATTATCAAGAAATCACATTAGGATTCTCTTTTTAACCTTTTCCTTAAAACACTAGTGCTTAGGAAATCTATTGGAGGCAGAAGCAGTCAAGGGTAGCGTAGGGTTAGGGTTAGGGTTAGGGTGAGGGTTAGGGTACGGCTTAGGGTACGGGTTCGGGGAGGGGTTCGGGTAGGGCGTAGGGTATGGGTTAGGGCTAGTGTTAGGGTTAGGGCTCGGTTTAGGGTACGGGTTAGGATTAGGGTACGCGTTAGGGTTAGGGTAGGGGTTAGGGTTAGGGTACGCGTTAGGGTGAGGGTAGTTATTAAACCTATCCCACTCTCTAGATACCCCTTAGCACGTAAAGGAATATTATTTGGGGGTCCAGCCATGGAGAAGAGTTTAGACACGAGGAGAAGATAAGGAACACACCCATTATCAAGAAATCACATTAGGATTCTCTTTTTAACCTGTTCCTTAAAACACTAGTGCTTAGGAAATCTATTGGAGGCAGAAGCAGTCAAGGGTAGCTTAGGGTTAGGGTTAGGGTTACGGTGAGGGTTAGGGCTCGGTTTAGGGTACGGGTTAGGATTAGGGTACGCGTTAGGGTTAGGGTAGGGGTTAGGGTTAGGGTACGCGTTAGGGTGAGGGGAGTTATTAAACCTCTCCCTCTCGCTAGATACCCCTTAGCATGTAAAGGAATATTATTTGGGGGTCCAGCCATGGAGAAGAGTTTAGACACTAGGAGAAGATAACGAACACACCCATTATCAAGAAATCACATTAGGATTCTCTTTGTAACCTGTTCCTTAAAACACTAGTGCTTAGGAAATCTATTGGAGGCAGAAGCAGTCAAGGGGAGCTTAGGGTTAGGGATAGGGTTAGGGTGAGGGTTAGGGAATGGCTTAGGTTACGGTTTCGGTGAGGGTTTCGAGTAGGGCGTAGGGTATGGGTTAGGGTTAGGGTTAGGGTTAGTGTTAGGGTTAGGGCTCGGTTTAGGGTACGGGTTAGGATTAGGGTACGCGTTAGTGTTAGGGAAGGGGTTAGGGTTACGGTACGCGATAGGGTGAGGTTAGTTATTAAACCTATCCCACTCTCTAGATACCCCTTAGCACGTAAAGGAATATTATTTGGGGGTCCATCCATGGAGAAGAGTTTAGACACTAGGAGAAGATAAGGAACACACCCATTATCAAGAAATCACATTAGGATTCTCTTTTTAACCTGTTCCTTAAAACACTAGTGCTTAGGAAATCTATTGGAGGCAGAAGCTGTCAAGGGTAGCTTAGGGTTAGGGATAGGGTTAGGGTGAGGGTTAGGGTACGGCTTAGGGTACGGGTTCGGGGAGGGGTTCGGGTAAGGCGTAGGGTATGGGTTAGGGTTAGGGTTAGGGCTAGTGTTAGGGTTAGGGCTCGGTTTAGGCTACGGGTTAGAATTAGGGTACGCATTCGGGTTAGGGTAGGGCTTAGGGTTAGGTTACGCATTAGGGTGAGGGTAGTTATTAAACCTATCCCACTCTCTAGATACCCCTTAGCACGTAAAGCAATATAATTTGGGGGTCCAGCCATGGAGAAGAGTTTAGACACTAGGAGAAGATAAGGAACACACCCATTATCACGAAATCACATTAGGATTCTCTTTTTAACCTGTTCCTTAAAACACTAGTGCTTACGAAATCTATTGGAGGCAGAAGCCGTCAAGGGTAGCTTAGGGCTAGGGTTAGGGTTAGGGTGAGGGTTAGGGTACGGCTTAGGGTACGGGTTCGGGGAGGGTTTCGGGTAGGGCGTAGGGTATGGTTTAGGGTTAGGGTTAGGGCTAGTGTTAGGGTTAGGGCTCGGTTTAGGGTACGGGTTAGGATTAGGGTACGCGTTAGGGTTAGGGTAGGGGTTAGGGTTAGGGTACGCGTTAGGGTGAGGGTAGTTATTAAACCTATCCCACTCTCTAGATACCCCTTAGCACGTAAAGGAATATTATTTGGGGGTCCAGCCATGGAGAAGAGTTTAGACACGAGGAGAAGATAAGGAACACACCCATTATCAAGAAATCACATTAGGATTCTCTTTTTAACCTTTTCCTTAAAACACTAGTGCTTAGGAAATCTATTGGAGGCAGAAGCAGTCAAGGGTAGCGTAGGGTTAGGGTTAGGGTTAGGGTGAGGGTTAGGGTACGGCTTAGGGTACGGGTTCGGGGAGGGGTTCGGGTAGGGCGTAGGGTATGGGTTAGGGCTAGTGTTAGGGTTAGGGCTCGGTTTAGGGTACGGGTTAGGATTAGGGTACGTGTTAGGGTTAGGGTAGGGGTTAGGGTTAGTGTACGCGTTAGGGTGAGGGTAGTTATTAAACCTATCCCACTCTCTAGATACCCCTTAGCACGTAAAGGAATATTATTTGGGGGTCCAGCCATGGAGAAGAGTTTAGACACGAGGAGAAGATAAGGAACACACCCATTATCAAGAAATCACATTAGGATTCTCTTTTTAACCTGTTCCTTAAAACACTAGTGCTTAGGAAATCTATTGGAGGCAGAAGCAGTCAAGGGTAGCTTAGGGTTAGGGTTAGGGTTACGGTGAGGGTTAGGGTACGGCTTAGGGTACGGGTTCGGGGAGGGGTTCGGGTAGGGTGTAGGGTATGGTTTACGGTTAGGGTTAGGGTTAGTGTTAGGGTTAGCGCTCGGTTTAGGGTACGGGTTAGGATTAGGGTACGCGTAAGTGTTAGGGTAGGGGTTAGGGTTAGGGTACGCGATAGGGTGAGATTAGTTATTAAACCTATCCCACTCTCTAGATACCCCTTAGCACGTAAAGGAATATTATGTGGGGGTCCAGCCATGGAGAAGAGTTTAGACACGAGGAGAAGATAAGGAACACACCCATTATCAAGAAATCACATTAGGATTCTCTTTTTAACCTGTTCCTTAAAACACTAGTGCTTAGGAAATCTATTGGAGGCAAAAGCAGTCAAGGGTAGCTTAGGGTTAGCGTTAGGGTTAGGGTGAGGGTTAGGGTACGGCTTAGGGTACGGGTTCGGGGAGGGGTTCGGGTAGGGCGTAGGGTATGGGTTAGGGTTAGGGTTAGGGCTAGTGTTAGGGTTAGGGCTCGGTTTAGGCTACGGGTTAGGATTAGGGTACGCGTTAGGGTTAGGGTAGGGGTTAGGGTTAGGGTACGCATTAGGGTGAGGGTAGTTATTAAACCTATCCCACTCTCTAGATACCCCTTAACACGTAAAGGAATATTATTTGGGGGTCCAGCCATGGAGAAGAGTTTAGACACTAGGAGAAGATAAGGAACACACAGATTATCACGAAATCACATTAGGATTCTCTTTTTAACCTGTTCCTTAAAACACTAGTGCTTAGGAAATCTATTGGAGGCAGAAGCCGTCAAGGGTAGCTTAGGGCTAGGGTTAGGGTTAGGGTGAGGGTTAGGGTACGGCTTAGGGTACGGGTTTGGGGAGGGGTTAGGGTAGGGCGTAGGGTATGGGTTAGGGTTAGGGTTAGGGTTAGTGTTAGGGTTAGGGCTCGGTTTAGGGTACGGGTTAGGATTAGGGTATGCGTTAGTGTTAGGGTAGGGGTTAGGGTTAGGGTACGCGATAGGGTGAGGTTAGTTATTAAACCTATCCCACTCTCTAGATACCCCTTAGCACGTAAAGGAATATTATTTGGGGGTCCAGCCATGGGGAAGAGTTTAGACACTAGGAGAAGGTAAGGAACACAACCATTATCACGAAATCACATTAGGATTCTCTTTTTAACCTGTTCCTTAAAACACTAGTGCTTAGGAAATCTATTAGAGGCAGAAGCCATCAAGGGTAGCTTAGGGCTAGGGTTAGGGTTAGGGTGAGGGTTAGGGTATGGCTTAGGGTACGGGTTCGGGGAGTGGTTTGTGTAGGGCGTAGGGTATGGGTTTGGTTTAGGGTTAGGGTTAGGGTTAGTGTTAGGGTTAGGGCTCGGTTTAGGGTACGGGTTAGGATTAGGGTACGCGTTAGAGTTAGGGTAGGGGTTAGGGTTAGGGCACGGGATAGGGTGAGGTTAGTTATTAAACCTATCCCACTCTCTAGATACCCCTTAGCACGTAAAGGAATATTATTTGGGGGTCCAGCCATGGAGAAGAGTTTAGACACGAGGAGAAGATAAGGAACACACCCATTATCAAGAAATCACATTAGGATTCTCTTTTTAACCTGTTCCTTAAAACACTAGTGCTTAGGAAATCTATTGGAGACAGAAGCAGTCAAGGGTAGTGTAGTGTTAGGGTTAGGGTTAGGTTGAGGGTTAGGGACGGCTTAGGGTACGGTTTCGGGGGAGGGGTTCGGGTAGGGCGTAGGGTATGGGTTAGGGTTAGGGCTAGTGTTAGGGTTAGGGCTCGGTTTAGGGTACGGGTTAGGATTAGGGTACGCGTTAGGCTTAGGGTAGGGGTTAGGGTTAGGGTACGCATTAGGGTGAGGGTAATTATTAAACCTATCCCACTCTCTAGATACCCCTTAGCACGTAAAGGAATATTATTTGGGGGTCCAGCCATGGAGAAGAGTTTAGACACTACGAGAAGATAAGGAACACACCCATTATCAAGAAATCACATTAGGATTCTCTTTTTAACCTGTTCCTTAAAACACTAGTGCTTAGGAAATCTATTGGAGGCAGAAGCCGTCAAGGGAAGCTTAGGGCTAGGGTTAGGGTTAGGGTGAGGGTTAGGGTACGGCTTAGGGTACGGGTTCGGGGAGGGGTTCGGGTAGGGCGTAGGGTATGGGTTAGGGTTAGGGTTAGGGCTAGTGTTAGGGTTAGGGCTCGGTTTAGGCTACGGGTTAGGATTAGGGTACGCGTTAGGGTTAGGGTAGGGGTTAGGGTTAGGGTACGCGTTAGGGTGAGGGTAGTTATTAAACCTATCCCACTTTCTAGATACCCCTTAGCACGTAAAGGAATATTATTTGGGGGTCCAGCCATGGAGAAGAGTTTAGACAGGAGGAGAAGATAAGGAACACACCCATTATCAAGAAATCACATCAGGATTCTCTTTTTAATCTGTTCCTTAAAACACTAGTGCTTAGGAAATCTATTGGAGGCAGAAGCAGTCAAGGGTAGCTTAGGGTTAGGGTTAGGGTTACGGTGAGGGTTAGGGTACGGCTTAGGGTACGGGTTCGGGGAGGGGTTCGGGTAGGGCGTAGGATATGGGTTAGGGTTAGGGTTAGGGTTAGTGTTAGGGTTAGGGCTCGGTTTAGGGTACGGGTTAGGATTAGGGTATGCGTTAGTGTTAGGGTAGGGGTTAGGGTTAGGGTACGCGATAGGGTGAGGTTAGTTGTTAAACCTATCCCACTCTCTAGATACCCCTTAGCACGTAAAGGAATATTATTTGGGGGTCCAGCCATGGGGAAGAGTTTAGACACTAGGAGAAGGTAAGGAACACACCCATTATCCCGAAATCACATTAGGATTCTCTTTTTAACCTGTTCCTTAAAACAATAGTGCTTAGGAAATCTATTGGAGGCAAAAGCAGTCAAGGGTAGCTTAGGGTTAGGGTTAGGGTTAGGGTGAGGGTTAGGGTACGGCTTAGGGTACGGGTTCGGGGAGGGGTTCGGGTAGGGCGTAGGGTATGGTTTAGGGTTAAGGTTAGGGCTAGTGTTAGGGTTAGGGCTCGGTTTAGGCTACGGGTTAGGATTAGGGTACGCGTTAGAGTTAGGGTAGGGGTTAGGGTTAGGGTACGCATTAGGGTGAGGGTAGTTATTAAACCTATCCCACTCTCTAGATACCCCTTAGCACGTAAAGGAGTATTATTTGGGGGTCCAGCCATGGAGAAGAGTTTAGACACTAGGAGAAGATAAGGAACACACCCATTATCACGAAATCACATTAGGATTCTCTTTTTAACCTGTTCCTTAAAACACTAGTGCTTAGGAAATCTATTGGAGGCAGAAGCCGTCAAGGGAAGCTTAGGGCTAGGGTTAGGGTTAGGGTGAGGGTTAGGGTACGGCTTAGGGTACGGGTTCGGGGAGGGGTTCGGGTAGGGCGTAGGGTATGGGTTAGGGTTAGGGTTAGGGCTAGTGTTAGGGTTAGGGCTCGGTTTAGGCTACGGGTTAGGATTAGGGTACGCGTTAGGGTTAGGGTAGGGGTTAGGGTTAGGGTACGCGTTAGGGTGAGGGTAGTTATTAAACCTATCCCACTTTCTAGATACCCCTTAGCACGTAAAGGAATATTATTTGGGGGTCCAGCCATGGAGAAGAGTTTAGACAGGAGGAGAAGATAAGGAACACACCCATTATCAAGAAATCACATCAGGATTCTCTTTTTAATCTGTTCCTTAAAACACTAGTGCTTAGGAAATCTATTGGAGGCAGAAGCAGTCAAGGGTAGCTTAGGGTTAGGGTTAGGGTTACGGTGAGGGTTAGGGTACGGCTTAGGGTACGGGTTCGGGGAGGGGTTCGGGTAGGGCGTAGGATATGGGTTAGGGTTAGGGTTAGGGTTAGTGTTAGGGTTAGGGCTCGGTTTAGGGTACGGGTTAGGATTAGGGTATGCGTTAGTGTTAGGGTAGGGGTTAGGGTTAGGGTACGCGATAGGGTGAGGTTAGTTGTTAAACCTATCCCACTCTCTAGATACCCCTTAGCACGTAAAGGAATATTATTTGGGGGTCCAGCCATGGGGAAGAGTTTAGACACTAGGAGAAGGTAAGGAACACACCCATTATCCCGAAATCACATTAGGATTCTCTTTTTAACCTGTTCCTTAAAACAATAGTGCTTAGGAAATCTATTGGAGGCAAAAGCAGTCAAGGGTAGCTTAGGGTTAGGGTTAGGGTTAGGGTGAGGGTTAGGGTACGGCTTAGGGTACGGGTTCGGGGAGGGGTTCGGGTAGGGCGTAGGGTATGGTTTAGGGTTAAGGTTAGGGCTAGTGTTAGGGTTAGGGCTCGGTTTAGGCTACGGGTTAGGATTAGGGTACGCGTTAGAGTTAGGGTAGGGGTTAGGGTTAGGGTACGCATTAGGGTGAGGGTAGTTATTAAACCTATCCCACTCTCTAGATACCCCTTAGCACGTAAAGGAGTATTATTTGGGGGTCCAGCCATGGAGAAGAGTTTAGACACTAGGAGAAGATAAGGAACACACCCATTATCACGAAATCACATTAGGTTCTCTTTTTAACCTGTTCCTTAAAACACTAGTGCTTAGGAAATCTATTAGAGGCAGAAGCCATCAAGGGTAGCTTAGGGCTAGGGTTAGGTTTAGGGTGAGGGTTAGGGTATGGCTTAGGGTACGGGTTCGGGGAGGGGTTTGGGTAGGGCGTAGGGTATGGGTTAGTGTTAGGGTTAGGGTTAGGGTTAGTGTTAGGGTTAGGGCTCGGTTTAGGGTACGGGTTAGGATTAGGGTACGCGTTAGTGTTAGGGTAGGGGTTAGGGTTAGGGTACGCGATAGGGTGAGGTTAGTTATTAAACCTATCCCACTCTCTAGATACCCCTTAGCACATAACGGAATATTATTTGGGGGTCCAGCCATGGAGAAGAGTTTAGACACTAGGAGACGATAAGGAACACACCCATTATCAAGAAATCACATTAGGATTCTCTTTTTAACCTGTTCCTTAAAACACTAGTGCTTAGAAAATCTATTGGAGGCAGAAGCAGTCAAGGGTAGCTTAGGGTTAGGGTTAGGGTTAGGGTGAGGGTTAGGGTACGGCTTAGGGTACGGGTTCGGGGAGGGGTTCGGGTAGGGCGTAGGGTATGGGTTAGGGTTAGGGTTAGGCCTAGTGTTAGGGTTAGGGCTCGGTTTAGGCTACGGGTTAGGATTAGGGTACGCGTTAGGGTTAGGGTAGGGGTTAGGGTTAGGGTACGCATTAGGGTGAGGGTAGTTATTAAACCTATCCCACTCTCTAGATACCCCTTAGCACGTAAAGGAATATTATTTGGGGGTCCAGCCATGGAGAAGAGTTTAGACACGAGGAGAAGATAAGGAACACACCCATTATCAAGAAATCACATTAGGATTCTCTTTTTAACCTTTTCCTTAAAACACTAGTGCTTAGGAAATCTATTGGAGGCAGAAGCAGTCAAGGGTAGCGTAGGGTTAGGGTTAGGGTTAGGGTGAGGGTTAGGGTACGGCTTAGGGTACGGGTTCGGGGAGGGGTTCGGGTAGGGCGTAGGGTATGGGTTAGGGCTAGTGTTAGGGTTAGGGCTCGGTTTAGGGTACGGGTTAGGATTAGGGTACGTGTTAGGGTTAGGGTAGGGGTTAGGGTTAGTGTACGCGTTAGGGTGAGGGTAGTTATTAAACCTATCCCACTCTCTAGATACCCCTTAGCACGTAAAGGAATATTATTTGGGGGTCCAGCCATGGAGAAGAGTTTAGACACGAGGAGAAGATAAGGAACACACCCATTATCAAGAAATCACATTAGGATTCTCTTTTTAACCTGTTCCTTAAAACACTAGTGCTTAGGAAATCTATTGGAGGCAGAAGCAGTCAAGGGTAGCTTAGGGTTAGGGTTAGGGTTACGGTGAGGGTTAGGGTACGGCTTAGGGTACGGGTTCGGGGAGGGGTTCGGGTAGGGTGTAGGGTATGGTTTACGGTTAGGGTTAGGGTTAGTGTTAGGGTTAGCGCTCGGTTTAGGGTACGGGTTAGGATTAGGGTACGCGTAAGTGTTAGGGTAGGGGTTAGGGTTAGGGTACGCGATAGGGTGAGATTAGTTATTAAACCTATCCCACTCTCTAGATACCCCTTAGCACGTAAAGGAATATTATGTGGGGGTCCAGCCATGGAGAAGAGTTTAGACACGAGGAGAAGATAAGGAACACACCCATTATCAAGAAATCACATTAGGATTCTCTTTTTAACCTGTTCCTTAAAACACTAGTGCTTAGGAAATCTATTGGAGGCAAAAGCAGTCAAGGGTAGCTTAGGGTTAGCGTTAGGGTTAGGGTGAGGGTTAGGGTACGGCTTAGGGTACGGGTTCGGGGAGGGGTTCGGGTAGGGCGTAGGGTATGGGTTAGGGTTAGGGTTAGGGCTAGTGTTAGGGTTAGGGCTCGGTTTAGGCTACGGGTTAGGATTAGGGTACGCGTTAGGGTTAGGGTAGGGGTTAGGGTTAGGGTACGCATTAGGGTGAGGGTAGTTATTAAACCTATCCCACTCTCTAGATACCCCTTAACACGTAAAGGAATATTATTTGGGGGTCCAGCCATGGAGAAGAGTTTAGACACTAGGAGAAGATAAGGAACACACAGATTATCACGAAATCACATTAGGATTCTCTTTTTAACCTGTTCCTTAAAACACTAGTGCTTAGGAAATCTATTGGAGGCAGAAGCCGTCAAGGGTAGCTTAGGGCTAGGGTTAGGGTTAGGGTGAGGGTTAGGGTACGGCTTAGGGTACGGGTTTGGGGAGGGGTTAGGGTAGGGCGTAGGGTATGGGTTAGGGTTAGGGTTAGGGTTAGTGTTAGGGTTAGGGCTCGGTTTAGGGTACGGGTTAGGATTAGGGTATGCGTTAGTGTTAGGGTAGGGGTTAGGGTTAGGGTACGCGATAGGGTGAGGTTAGTTATTAAACCTATCCCACTCTCTAGATACCCCTTAGCACGTAAAGGAATATTATTTGGGGGTCCAGCCATGGGGAAGAGTTTAGACACTAGGAGAAGGTAAGGAACACAACCATTATCACGAAATCACATTAGGATTCTCTTTTTAACCTGTTCCTTAAAACACTAGTGCTTAGGAAATCTATTAGAGGCAGAAGCCATCAAGGGTAGCTTAGGGCTAGGGTTAGGGTTAGGGTGAGGGTTAGGGTATGGCTTAGGGTACGGGTTCGGGGAGTGGTTTGTGTAGGGCGTAGGGTATGGGTTTGGTTTAGGGTTAGGGTTAGGGTTAGTGTTAGGGTTAGGGCTCGGTTTAGGGTACGGGTTAGGATTAGGGTACGCGTTAGAGTTAGGGTAGGGGTTAGGGTTAGGGCACGGGATAGGGTGAGGTTAGTTATTAAACCTATCCCACTCTCTAGATACCCCTTAGCACGTAAAGGAATATTATTTGGGGGTCCAGCCATGGAGAAGAGTTTAGACACGAGGAGAAGATAAGGAACACACCCATTATCAAGAAATCACATTAGGATTCTCTTTTTAACCTGTTCCTTAAAACACTAGTGCTTAGGAAATCTATTGGAGACAGAAGCAGTCAAGGGTAGTGTAGTGTTAGGGTTAGGGTTAGGTTGAGGGTTAGGGACGGCTTAGGGTACGGTTTCGGGGGAGGGGTTCGGGTAGGGCGTAGGGTATGGGTTAGGGTTAGGGCTAGTGTTAGGGTTAGGGCTCGGTTTAGGGTACGGGTTAGGATTAGGGTACGCGTTAGGCTTAGGGTAGGGGTTAGGGTTAGGGTACGCATTAGGGTGAGGGTAATTATTAAACCTATCCCACTCTCTAGATACCCCTTAGCACGTAAAGGAATATTATTTGGGGGTCCAGCCATGGAGAAGAGTTTAGACACTACGAGAAGATAAGGAACACACCCATTATCAAGAAATCACATTAGGATTCTCTTTTTAACCTGTTCCTTAAAACACTAGTGCTTAGGAAATCTATTGGAGGCAGAAGCCGTCAAGGGAAGCTTAGGGCTAGGGTTAGGGTTAGGGTGAGGGTTAGGGTACGGCTTAGGGTACGGGTTCGGGGAGGGGTTCGGGTAGGGCGTAGGGTATGGGTTAGGGTTAGGGTTAGGGCTAGTGTTAGGGTTAGGGCTCGGTTTAGGCTACGGGTTAGGATTAGGGTACGCGTTAGGGTTAGGGTAGGGGTTAGGGTTAGGGTACGCGTTAGGGTGAGGGTAGTTATTAAACCTATCCCACTTTCTAGATACCCCTTAGCACGTAAAGGAATATTATTTGGGGGTCCAGCCATGGAGAAGAGTTTAGACAGGAGGAGAAGATAAGGAACACACCCATTATCAAGAAATCACATCAGGATTCTCTTTTTAATCTGTTCCTTAAAACACTAGTGCTTAGGAAATCTATTGGAGGCAGAAGCAGTCAAGGGTAGCTTAGGGTTAGGGTTAGGGTTACGGTGAGGGTTAGGGTACGGCTTAGGGTACGGGTTCGGGGAGGGGTTCGGGTAGGGCGTAGGATATGGGTTAGGGTTAGGGTTAGGGTTAGTGTTAGGGTTAGGGCTCGGTTTAGGGTACGGGTTAGGATTAGGGTATGCGTTAGTGTTAGGGTAGGGGTTAGGGTTAGGGTACGCGATAGGGTGAGGTTAGTTGTTAAACCTATCCCACTCTCTAGATACCCCTTAGCACGTAAAGGAATATTATTTGGGGGTCCAGCCATGGGGAAGAGTTTAGACACTAGGAGAAGGTAAGGAACACACCCATTATCCCGAAATCACATTAGGATTCTCTTTTTAACCTGTTCCTTAAAACAATAGTGCTTAGGAAATCTATTGGAGGCAAAAGCAGTCAAGGGTAGCTTAGGGTTAGGGTTAGGGTTAGGGTGAGGGTTAGGGTACGGCTTAGGGTACGGGTTCGGGGAGGGGTTCGGGTAGGGCGTAGGGTATGGTTTAGGGTTAAGGTTAGGGCTAGTGTTAGGGTTAGGGCTCGGTTTAGGCTACGGGTTAGGATTAGGGTACGCGTTAGAGTTAGGGTAGGGGTTAGGGTTAGGGTACGCATTAGGGTGAGGGTAGTTATTAAACCTATCCCACTCTCTAGATACCCCTTAGCACGTAAAGGAGTATTATTTGGGGGTCCAGCCATGGAGAAGAGTTTAGACACTAGGAGAAGATAAGGAACACACCCATTATCACGAAATCACATTAGGATTCTCTTTTTAACCTGTTCCTTAAAACACTAGTGCTTAGGAAATCTATTGGAGGCAGAAGCCGTCAAGGGAAGCTTAGGGCTAGGGTTAGGGTTAGGGTGAGGGTTAGGGTACGGCTTAGGGTACGGGTTCGGGGAGGGGTTCGGGTAGGGCGTAGGGTATGGGTTAGGGTTAGGGTTAGGGCTAGTGTTAGGGTTAGGGCTCGGTTTAGGCTACGGGTTAGGATTAGGGTACGCGTTAGGGTTAGGGTAGGGGTTAGGGTTAGGGTACGCGTTAGGGTGAGGGTAGTTATTAAACCTATCCCACTTTCTAGATACCCCTTAGCACGTAAAGGAATATTATTTGGGGGTCCAGCCATGGAGAAGAGTTTAGACAGGAGGAGAAGATAAGGAACACACCCATTATCAAGAAATCACATCAGGATTCTCTTTTTAATCTGTTCCTTAAAACACTAGTGCTTAGGAAATCTATTGGAGGCAGAAGCAGTCAAGGGTAGCTTAGGGTTAGGGTTAGGGTTACGGTGAGGGTTAGGGTACGGCTTAGGGTACGGGTTCGGGGAGGGGTTCGGGTAGGGCGTAGGATATGGGTTAGGGTTAGGGTTAGGGTTAGTGTTAGGGTTAGGGCTCGGTTTAGGGTACGGGTTAGGATTAGGGTATGCGTTAGTGTTAGGGTAGGGGTTAGGGTTAGGGTACGCGATAGGGTGAGGTTAGTTGTTAAACCTATCCCACTCTCTAGATACCCCTTAGCACGTAAAGGAATATTATTTGGGGGTCCAGCCATGGGGAAGAGTTTAGACACTAGGAGAAGGTAAGGAACACACCCATTATCCCGAAATCACATTAGGATTCTCTTTTTAACCTGTTCCTTAAAACAATAGTGCTTAGGAAATCTATTGGAGGCAAAAGCAGTCAAGGGTAGCTTAGGGTTAGGGTTAGGGTTAGGGTGAGGGTTAGGGTACGGCTTAGGGTACGGGTTCGGGGAGGGGTTCGGGTAGGGCGTAGGGTATGGTTTAGGGTTAAGGTTAGGGCTAGTGTTAGGGTTAGGGCTCGGTTTAGGCTACGGGTTAGGATTAGGGTACGCGTTAGAGTTAGGGTAGGGGTTAGGGTTAGGGTACGCATTAGGGTGAGGGTAGTTATTAAACCTATCCCACTCTCTAGATACCCCTTAGCACGTAAAGGAGTATTATTTGGGGGTCCAGCCATGGAGAAGAGTTTAGACACTAGGAGAAGATAAGGAACACACCCATTATCACGAAATCACATTAGGTTCTCTTTTTAACCTGTTCCTTAAAACACTAGTGCTTAGGAAATCTATTAGAGGCAGAAGCCATCAAGGGTAGCTTAGGGCTAGGGTTAGGTTTAGGGTGAGGGTTAGGGTATGGCTTAGGGTACGGGTTCGGGGAGGGGTTTGGGTAGGGCGTAGGGTATGGGTTAGTGTTAGGGTTAGGGTTAGGGTTAGTGTTAGGGTTAGGGCTCGGTTTAGGGTACGGGTTAGGATTAGGGTACGCGTTAGTGTTAGGGTAGGGGTTAGGGTTAGGGTACGCGATAGGGTGAGGTTAGTTATTAAACCTATCCCACTCTCTAGATACCCCTTAGCACATAACGTAATATTATTTGGGGGTCCAGCCATGGAGAAGAGTTTAGACACTAGGAGACGATAAGGAACACACCCATTATCAAGAAATCACATTAGGATTCTCTTTTTAACCTGTTCCTTAAAACACTAGTGCTTAGAAAATCTATTGGAGGCAGAAGCAGTCAAGGGTAGCTTAGGGTTAGGGTTAGGGTTAGGGTGAGGGTTAGGGTACGGCTTAGGGTACGGGTTCGGGGAGGGGTTCGGGTAGGGCGTAGGGTATGGGTTAGGGTTAGGGTTAGGCCTAGTGTTAGGGTTAGGGCTCGGTTTAGGCTACGGGTTAGGATTAGGGTACGCGTTAGGGTTAGGGTAGGGGTTAGGGTTAGGGTACGCATTAGGGTGAGGGTAGTTATTAAACCTATCCCACTCTCTATATACCCCTTAGCACGTAAAGGAATATTATTTGGGGGTCCAGCAATGGAGAAGAGTTTAGACACTAGGAGAAGATAAGGAACACACCCATTATCACGAAATCACATTAGGATTCTCTTTTTAACCTGTTCCTTAAAACACTAGTGCTTAGGAAATCTATTGGAGGCAGAAGCCGTCAAGGGTAGCTTAGGGCTAGGGTTAGGGTTAGGGTGAGGGTTAGGGTACGGCTTAGGGTACGGGTTCGGGGAGGGTTTCGGGTAGTGCGTAGGGTATGGTTTAGGGTTAGGTTTAGGGCTAGTGTTAGGGTTAGGGCTCGGTTTAGGGTACGGGTTAGGATTAGGGTACGCGTTAGGGTTAGGGTAGGGGTTAGGGTTAGGGTACGCGTTAGGGTGAGGGTAGTTATTAAACCTATCCCACTCTCTAGATACCCCTTAGCACGTAAAGGAATATTATTTGGGGGTCCAGCCATGGAGAAGAGTTTAGACACGAGGAGAAGATAAGGAACACACCCATTATCAAGAAATCACATTAGGATTCTCTTTTTAACCAGTTCCTTAAAACACTAGTGCTTAGGAAATCTATTGGAGGCAGAAGCAGTCAATGGTAGCGTAGGGTTAGGGTTAGGGTTAGGGTGAGGGTTAGGGTACGGCTTAGGGTACGGGTTTGGGAAGGTGTTCGGGTAGGGCGTAGGGTATGGGTTAGGGCTAGTGTTAGGGTTAGGGCTCGGTTTAGGGTACAGGTTAGGATTAGGGTATGCGTTAGGGTTAGGGTAGGGGTTAGGGTTAGGGTACACATTAGGGTGAGGGTAGTTATTAAACCTATCCCACTCTCTAGATACCCCTTAGCACGTAAAGGAATATTATTTGGGGGTCCAGCCATGGAGAAGAGTTTAGACACGAGGAGAAGATAAGGAACACACCCATTATCAAGAAATCACATTAGGATTCTCTTTTTAACCTGTTCCTTAAAACACTACTGCTTAGGAAATCTATTGGAGGCAGAAGCAGTCAAGGGAAGCTTAGGGTTAGGGTTAGGGTTACGGTGAGGGTTAGGGTACGGCTTAGGGTATGGGTACGGGGAGGGGTTCGGGTAGGGCATAGGGTATGTGTTAGTGTTAGGGTTAGGGTTAGTTTTAGGGTTAGGGCTCGGTTTAGGGTACGGGTTAGGATTAGGGTACGCGTTAGGGTTAGGGTAGGGGTTAGGGTTAGGGTTCACGTTAGGGTGAGGGTAGTTATTAAACCTCTCCCTCTCTCTAGATAACCCTTAGCACGTAAAGGAATATTATTTGGGGGTCCAGCCATGGAGAAGAGTTTAGACACTAGGAGAAGATAAGGAACACACCCATTATCAAGAAATCACATTAGGATTCTCTTTGTAACCTGTTCCTTAAAACACTAGTGCTTAGGAAATCTATTGGAGGCAGAAGCAGTCAAGGGTAGCTTAGGGTTAGGGATAGGGTTAGGGTGAGGGTTAGGGAATGGCTTAGGTTACGGTTTCGGGGAGGGTTTCGGGTAGGGCGTAGGGTATGGGTTAGGGTTAGGGTTAGGGTTAGTGTTAGGGTTAGGGCTCGGTTTAGGGTACGGGTTAGGATTAGGGTACGCGTTAGTGTTAGGGTAGGGGTTAGGGTTAGGGTACGCGATAGGGTGAGGTTAGTTATTAAACCTATCCCACTCTCTAGATACCCCTTAGCACGTAAAGGAATATTATTTGGGGGTCCAGCCATGGAGAAGAGTTTAGACACTAGGAGAAGATAAGGAACACACCCATTATTAAGAAATCACATTAGGATTCTCTTTTTAACCTGTTCCTTAAAACACTAGTGCTTAGGAAATCTATTGGAGGCAGAAGCAGTCAAGGGTAGCTTAGGGTTAGGGTTAGGGTTAGGGTGAGGGTTAGGGTACGGCTTAGGGTACGGGTTCGGGGAGGGGTTCGGGTAGGGCGTAGGGTATGGGTTAGGGTTAGGGTTAGGGCTAGTGTTAGGGTTAGGGCTCGGTTTAGGCTACGGGTTAGGAATAGGGTACGCGTTAGGGTTAGGGTAGGGGTTAGGGTTAGGGTACGCATTAGGGTGAGGGTTGTTATTAAACCTATCCCACTCTCTAGATACCCCTTAGCAGGTAAAGGAATATTATTTGGGGGTCCAGCCATGGAGAAGAGTTTAGACACTAGGAGAAGATAAGGAACACACCCATTATCACGAAATCACATTAGGATTCTCTTTTTAACCTGTTCCTTAAAACACTAGTGCTTAGGAAATCTATTGGAGGCAGAAGCCGTCAAGGGTAGCTTAGGGCTAGGGTTAGGGTTAGGGTGAGGGTTAGGGTACGGGTTAGGATTAGGGTACGCGTTAGGGTTAGGGTAGGGGTTAGGGTTAGGGTACGCGTTAGGGTGAGGGTAGTTATTAAACCTATCCCACTCTCTAGATACCCCTTAGCACGTAAAGGAATATTATTTGGGGGTCCAGCCATGGAGAAGAGTTTAGACACGAGGAGAAGATAAGGAACACACCCATTATCAAGAAATCACATTAGGATTCTCTTTTTAACCTGTTCCTTAAAACACTAGTGCTTAGGAAATCTATTGGAGGCAGAAGCAGTCAAGGGTAGCGTAGGGTTAGGGTTAGGGTTAGGGTGAGGGTTAGGGTACGGCTTAGGGTACGGGTTCGGGGAGGGTTTCGGGTAGGGCGTAGGGTATGGGTTAGGGCTAGTGTTAGGGTTAGGGCTCGGTTTAGGGTACGGGTTAGGATTAGGGTATGCGTTAGTGTTAGGGTAGGGGTTAGGGTTAGGGTACGCGATAGGGTGAGGTTAGTTATTAAACCTATCCCACTCTCTAGATACCCCTTAGCACGTAAAGGAATATTATTTGGGGGTCCAGCCATGGAGAAGAGTTTAGACACTAGGAGAAGTTAAGGAACACACCCATTATCAAGAAATCACATTAGGATTCTCTTTTTAACATGTTCCTTAAAACACTAGTGCTTAGGAAATCTATTGGAGGCAGAAGCAGTCAAGGGTAGCTTAGGGTTAGGGTTAGGGTTAGGGTGAGGGTTAGGGTACGGCTTAGGGTACGGGTTCGGGGAGGGGTTCGTTTAGGGCGTAGGGTATGGGTTAGGGTTAGGGTTAGGGCTAGTGTTAGGGTTAGGGCTCGGTTTAGGCTACGGGTTAGGATTAGGGTACGCGTTAGGCTTAGGGTAGGGGTTAGGGTTAGGGTACGCATTAGGGTGAGGGTAGTTATTAAACCTATCCCACTCTCTAGATACCCCTTAGCACGTAAAGGAATATTATTTGGGGGTCCAGCCATGGAGAAGAGTTTAGACACTAGGAGAAGATAAGGAACACACCCATTATCACGAAATCACATTAGGATTCTCTTTCCTATCCCACTCTCTAGATACCCCTTAGCACGTAAAGGAATATTATTTGGGGGTCCAGCCATGGAGAAGAGTTTAGACACTAGGAGAAGATAAGGAACACACCCATTATCACGAAATCACATTAGGATTCTCTTTTTAACCTGTTCCTTAAAACACTAGTGCTTAGGAAATCTATTGGAGGCAGAAGCCGTCAAGGGTAGCTTAGGGCTAGGGTTAGGGTTAGGGTGAGGGTTAGGGTACGGCTTAGGGTACGGGTTCGGGGAGGGTTTCGGGTAGGGCGTAGGGTATGGTTTAGGGTTAGGGTTAGGGCTAGTGTTAGGGTTAGGGCTCGGTTTAGGGTACGGGTTAGGATTAGGGTACGCGTTAGGGTTAGGGTAGGGGTTAGGGTCAGGGTACGCGTTAGGGTGAGGGTAGTTATTAAACCTATCCCACTCTCTAGATACCCCTTAGCACGTAAAGGAATATTATTTGGGGGTCCAGCCATGGAGAAGAGTTTAGACACGAGGAGAAGATAAGGAACACACCCATTATCAAGAAATCACATTAGGATTCTCTTTTTAACCTGTTCCTTAAAACACTAGTGCTTAGGAAATCTATTGGAGGCAGAAGCAGTCAAGGGTAGCGTAGGGTTAGGGTTAGGGTTAGGGTGAGGGTTAGGGTACGGCTTAGGGTACGGGTTCGGTGAGGGGTTCGGGTAGGGCGTAGGGTATGGGTTAGGGCTAGTGTTAGGGTTAGGGCTCGGTTTAGGGTACGGGTTAGGATTAGGGTACGCGTTAGGGTTAGGGTAGGGGTTAGGGTTAGGGTACGCATTAGGGTGAGGGTAGTTATTAAACCTATCCCACTCTCTAGATACCCCTTAGCACGTAAAGGAATATTATTTGGGGGTCCAGCCATGGAGAAGAGTTTAGACACTAGGAGAAGATAAGGAACACACCCATTATCACGAAATCACATTAGGATTCTCTTTTTAACCTGTTCCTTCAAACACTAGTGCTTAGGAAATCTATTGGAGGCAGAAGCCGTCAAGGGTAGCTTAGGGCTAGGGTTAGGGTTAGGGTGAGGGTTAGGGTACGGCTTAGGGTACGGGCTCGGGGAGGGTTTCGGGTAGGGCGTAGGGTATGGTTTAGGGTTAGGGTTAGGGCTAGTGTTAGGGTTAGGGCACGGTTTAGGGTACGGGTTAGGATTAGGTTACGTGTTAGGGTTAGGGAAGGGGTTAGGGTTAGGGTACGCGTTAGGGTGAGGGTAGTTATTAAACCTATCCCACTCTCTAGATACCCCTTAGCACGTAAAGGAATATTATTTGGGGGTCCAGCCATGGAGAAGAGTTTAGACACTAGGAGAAGATAAGGAACACACCCATTATCAAGAAATCACATTAGGATTCTCTTTTTAACCTGTTCCTTAAAACACTAGTGCTTAGGAAATCTATTGGAGGCAGAAGCAGTCAAGGGTAGCGTAGGGTTAGGGTTAGGGTTAGGGTGAGGGTTAGGGTACGGCTTAGGGTACGGGTTCGGGGAGGGGTTCGGGTAGGGCGTAGGGTATAGGTTAGGGCTAGTGTTAGGGTTAAGGCTCGGTTTAGGGTACGGGTTAGGATTAGGGTACGCGTTAGGGTTAGGGTAGGGGTTAGGGTTAGGGTACGCATTAGGGTGAGGGTAGTTATTAAACCTATCCCACTCTCTAGATACCCCTTAGCACGTAAAGGAATATTATTTGGGGGTCCAGCCATGGAGAAGAGTTTAGACACGAGGAGAAGATAAGGAACACACCCATTATCAAGAAATCACATTAGGATTCTCTTTCTAACCTGTTCCTTAAAACACTACTGCTTAGGAAATCTATTGGAGGCAGAAGCAGTCAAGGGAAGCTTAGGGTTAGGGTTAGGGTTACGGTGAGGGTTAGGGTACGGCTTAGGGTACGGGTTCGGGGAGGGGTTCGGGTAGGGCGTAGGGTATGGGTTAGGGTTAGTGTTAGGGTTAGGGCTCGGTTTAGGGTACGGGTTAGGATTAGGGTACGCGTTAGGGTTAGGGTACGGGTTAGGGTTAGGGTACGCGTTAGGGTGACGGTAGTTATTAAACCTCTCCCTCTCTCTAGATACCCCTTAGCACGTAAAGGAATATTATTTGGGGGTCCAGCCATGGAGAAGAGTTTAGACACTAGGAGAAGATAAGGAACACACCCATTATCAAGAAATCACATTAGGATTCTCTTTGTAACCTGTTCCTTAAAACACTAGTGCTTAGGAAATCTATTGGAGGCAGAAGCAGTCAAGGGTAGCTTAGGGTTAGGGATAGGGTTAGGGTGAGGGTTAGGGAATGGCTTAGGTTACGGGTTCGGGGAGGGTTTCGGGTAGGGCGTAGGGTATGGGTTAGGGTTAGGGTTAGGGTTAGTGTTAGGGTTAGGGCTCGGTTTAGGGTACGGGTTAGGATTAGGGTACGCGTTAGTGTTAGGGTAGGGGTTAGGGTTAGGGTACGCGATAGGGTGAGGTTAGTTATTAAACCTATCCCACTCTCTAGATACCCCTTAGCACGTAAAGGAATATTATTTGGGGGTCCAGCCATGGAGAAGAGTTTAGACACGAGGAGAAGATAAGGAACACACCCATTATCAAGAAATCACATTAGGATTCTCTTTTTAACCTGTTCCTTAAAACACTAGTGCTTAGGAAGTCTATTGGAGGCAGAAGCAGTCAAGGGTAGCGTAGGGTTAGGGTTAGGGTTAGGGTGAGGGTTAGGGTACGGCTTAGGGTACGGGTTCGGTGAGGGGTTCGGGTAGGGCGTAGGGTATGGGTTAGGGCTAGTGTTAGGGTTAGGGCTCGGTTTAGGGTACGGGTTAGTATTAGGGTACGCGTTAGGGTTAGGGTAGGGGTTAGGGTTAGGGTACGCATTAGGGTGAGGGTAGTTATTAAACCTATCCCACTCTCTAGATACCCCTTAGCACGTAAAGGAATATTATTTGGGGGTCCAGCCATGGAGAAGAGTTTAGACACTAGGAGAAGATAAGGAACACACCCATTATCAAGAAATCACATTAGGATTCTCTTTTTAACCTGTTCCTTAAAACACTAGTGCTTAGGAAATCTATTGGAGGCAGAAGCCGTCAAGGGTAGCTTAGGGCTAGGGTTAGGGTTAGGGTGAGGGTTAGGGTACGGCTTAGGGTACAGGTTCGGGGAGGGTTTCGGGTAGGGCGTAGGGTATGGTTTAGGGTTAGGGTTAGGGCCAGTGTTAGGGTTAGGGCACGGTTTAGGGTACGGGTTAGGATTAGGTTACGTGTTAGGGTTAGGGAAGGGGTTAGGGTTAGGGTACGCGTTAGGGTGAGGGTAGTTATTAAACCTATCCCACTCTCTAGATACCCCTTAGCACGTAAAGGAATATTATTTGGGGGTCCAGCCATGGAGAAGAGTTTAGACACGAGGAGAAGATAAGGAACACACCCATTATCAAGAAATCACATTAGGATTCTCTTTTTAACCTGTTCCTTAAAACACTAGTGCTTAGGAAATCTATTGGAGGCAGAAGCAGTCAAGGGTAGCGTAGGGTTAGGGTTAGGGTTAGGGTGAGGGTTAGGGTACGGCTTAGGGTACGGGTTCGGGGAGGGGTTCGGGTAGGGCGTAGCATATAGGTTAGGGCTAGTGTTAGGGTTAAGGCTCGGTTTAGGGTACGGGTTAGGATTAGGGTACGCGTTAGGGTGGGTAGGGGTTAGGGTTAGGGTACGCATTAGGGTGAGGGTAGTTATTAAACCTATCCCACTCTCTAGATACCCCTTAGCACGTAAAGGAATATTATTTGGGGGTCCAGCCATGGAGAAGAGTTTAGACACGAGGAGAAGATAAGGAACACACCCATTATCAAGAAATCACATTAGGATTCTCTTTCTAACCTGTTCCTTAAAACACTACTGCTTAGGAAATCTATTGGAGGCAGAAGCAGTCAAGGGAAGCTTAGGGTTAGGGTTAGGGTTACGGTGAGGGTTAGGGTACGGCTTAGGGTACGGGTTCGGGGAGGGGTTCGGGTAGGGCGTAGGGTATGGGTTAGGGTTAGTGTTAGGGTTAGGGCTCGGTTTAGGGTACGGGTTAGGATTAGGGTACGCGTTAGGGTTAGGGTACGGGTTAGGGTTAGGGTACGCGTTAGGGTGAGGGTAGTTATTAAACCTCTCCCTCTCTCTAGATACCCCTTAGCACGTAAAGGAATATTATTTGGGGGTCCAGCCATGGAGAAGAGTTTAGACACTAGGAGAAGATAAGGAACACACCCATTATCAAGAAATCACATTAGGATTCTCTTTGTAACCTGTTCCTTAAAACACTAGTGCTTAGGAAATCTATTGGAGGCAGAAGCAGTCAAGGGTAGCTTAGGGTTAGGGATAGGGTTAGGGTGAGGGTTAGGGAATGGCTTAGGTTACGGGTTCGGGGAGGGTTTCGGGTAGGGCGTAGGGTATGGGTTAGGGTTAGGGTTAGGGTTAGTGTTAGGGTTAGGGCTCGGTTTAGGGTACGGGTTAGGATTAGGGTACGCGCTAGTGTTAGGGTAGGGGTTAGGGTTAGGGTACGCGATAGGGTGAGGTTAGTTATTAAACCTATCCCACTCTCTATATACCCCTTAGCACGTAAAGGAATATTATTTGGGGGTCCAGCCATGGAGAAGACTTTAGACACTAGGAGAAGATAAGGAACACACCCATTATCAAGAAATCACATTAGGATTCTCTTTTTAACCTGTTCCTTAAAACACTAGTGCTTAGGAAATCTATTGGAGGCAGAAGCAGTCAAGGGTAGCTTAGGGTTAGGGTTAGGGTTAGGGTGAGGGTTAGGGTACGGCTTAGGGTACGGGTTCGGGGAGGGGTTCGGGTAGGGCGTAGGGTATGGGTTAGGGTTAGGGTTAGGGCTAGTGTTAGGGTTAGGGCTCGGTTTAGGCTACGGGTTAGGATTAGGGTACGCGTTAGGGTTAGGGTAGGGGTTAGGGTTAGGGTACGCGTTAGGGTGAGGGTAGTTATTAAACCTATCCCACTCTCTAGATACCCCTTAGCACGTAAAGGAATATTATTTGGGGGTCCAGCCATGGAGAAGAGTTTAGACACGAGGAGAAGATAAGGAACACACCCATTATCAAGAAATCACATTAGGATTCTCTTTTTAACCTGTTCCTTAAAACACTAGTGCTTAGGAAATCTATTGGAGGCAGAAGCAGTCAAGGGTAGCGTAGGGTTAGGGTGAGGGTTAGGGTACGGCTTAGGGTACGGGTTCGGGGAGGGGTTCGGGTAGGGCGTAGGGTATGGGTTAGGGCTAGTGTTAGGGTTAGGGCTCGGTTTAGGGTACGGGTTAGGATTAGGGTACGGGTTAGGGTTAGGGGAGGGGTTAGGGTTAGGGTACGCATTAGGGTGAGGGTAGTTATTAAACCTATCCCACTCTCTAGATACCCCTTAGCACGTAAAGGAATATTATTTGGGGGTCCAGCCATGGAGAAGAGTTTAGACACGAGGAGAAGATAAGGAACACACCCATTATCAAGAAATCACATTAGGATTCTCTTTCTAACCTGTTCCTTAAAACACTACTGCTTAGGAAATCTATTGGAGGCAGAAGCAGTCAAGGGAAGCTTAGGGTTAGGGTTAGGGTTACGGTGAGGGTTAGGGTACGGCTTAGGGTACGGGTTCGGGGAGGGGTTCGGGTAGGGCGTAGGGTATGGGTTAGGGTTAGTGTTAGGGTTAGGGCTCGGTTTAGGGTACGGGTTAGGATTAGGGTACGCGTTAGGGTTAGGGTACGGGTTAGGGTTAGGGTACGCGTTAGGGTGACGGTAGTTATTAAACCTCTCCCTCTCTCTAGATACCCCTTAGCACGTAAAGGAATATTATTTGGGGGTCCAGCCATGGAGAAGAGTTTAGACACTAGGAGAAGATAAGGAACACACCCATTATCAAGAAATCACATTAGGATTCTCTTTGTAACCTGTTCCTTAAAACACTAGTGCTTAGGAAATCTATTGGAGGCAGAAGCAGTCAAGGGTAGCTTAGGGTTAGGGATAGGGTTAGGGTGAGGGTTAGGGAATGGCTTAGGTTACGGGTTCGGGGAGGGTTTCGGGTAGGGCGTAGGGTATGGGTTAGGGTTAGGGTTAGGGTTAGTGTTAGGGTTAGGGCTCGGTTTAGGGTACGGGTTAGGATTAGGGTACGCGTTAGTGTTAGGGTAGGGGTTAGGGTTAGGGTACGCGATAGGGTGAGGTTAGTTATTAAACCTATCCCACTCTCTAGATACCCCTTAGCACGTAAAGGAATATTATTTGGGGGTCCAGCCATGGAGAAGAGTTTAGACACGAGGAGAAGATAAGGAACACACCCATTATCAAGAAATCACATTAGGATTCTCTTTTTAACCTGTTCCTTAAAACACTAGTGCTTAGGAAGTCTATTGGAGGCAGAAGCAGTCAAGGGTAGCGTAGGGTTAGGGTTAGGGTTAGGGTGAGGGTTAGGGTACGGCTTAGGGTACGGGTTCGGTGAGGGGTTCGGGTAGGGCGTAGGGTATGGGTTAGGGCTAGTGTTAGGGTTAGGGCTCGGTTTAGGGTACGGGTTAGTATTAGGGTACGCGTTAGGGTTAGGGTAGGGGTTAGGGTTAGGGTACGCATTAGGGTGAGGGTAGTTATTAAACCTATCCCACTCTCTAGATACCCCTTAGCACGTAAAGGAATATTATTTGGGGGTCCAGCCATGGAGAAGAGTTTAGACACTAGGAGAAGATAAGGAACACACCCATTATCAAGAAATCACATTAGGATTCTCTTTTTAACCTGTTCCTTAAAACACTAGTGCTTAGGAAATCTATTGGAGGCAGAAGCCGTCAAGGGTAGCTTAGGGCTAGGGTTAGGGTTAGGGTGAGGGTTAGGGTACGGCTTAGGGTACAGGTTCGGGGAGGGTTTCGGGTAGGGCGTAGGGTATGGTTTAGGGTTAGGGTTAGGGCCAGTGTTAGGGTTAGGGCACGGTTTAGGGTACGGGTTAGGATTAGGTTACGTGTTAGGGTTAGGGAAGGGGTTAGGGTTAGGGTACGCGTTAGGGTGAGGGTAGTTATTAAACCTATCCCACTCTCTAGATACCCCTTAGCACGTAAAGGAATATTATTTGGGGGTCCAGCCATGGAGAAGAGTTTAGACACGAGGAGAAGATAAGGAACACACCCATTATCAAGAAATCACATTAGGATTCTCTTTTTAACCTGTTCCTTAAAACACTAGTGCTTAGGAAATCTATTGGAGGCAGAAGCAGTCAAGGGTAGCGTAGGGTTAGGGTTAGGGTTAGGGTGAGGGTTAGGGTACGGCTTAGGGTACGGGTTCGGGGAGGGGTTCGGGTAGGGCGTAGCATATAGGTTAGGGCTAGTGTTAGGGTTAAGGCTCGGTTTAGGGTACGGGTTAGGATTAGGGTACGCGTTAGGGTGGGTAGGGGTTAGGGTTAGGGTACGCATTAGGGTGAGGGTAGTTATTAAACCTATCCCACTCTCTAGATACCCCTTAGCACGTAAAGGAATATTATTTGGGGGTCCAGCCATGGAGAAGAGTTTAGACACGAGGAGAAGATAAGGAACACACCCATTATCAAGAAATCACATTAGGATTCTCTTTCTAACCTGTTCCTTAAAACACTACTGCTTAGGAAATCTATTGGAGGCAGAAGCAGTCAAGGGAAGCTTAGGGTTAGGGTTAGGGTTACGGTGAGGGTTAGGGTACGGCTTAGGGTACGGGTTCGGGGAGGGGTTCGGGTAGGGCGTAGGGTATGGGTTAGGGTTAGTGTTAGGGTTAGGGCTCGGTTTAGGGTACGGGTTAGGATTAGGGTACGCGTTAGGGTTAGGGTACGGGTTAGGGTTAGGGTACGCGTTAGGGTGAGGGTAGTTATTAAACCTCTCCCTCTCTCTAGATACCCCTTAGCACGTAAAGGAATATTATTTGGGGGTCCAGCCATGGAGAAGAGTTTAGACACTAGGAGAAGATAAGGAACACACCCATTATCAAGAAATCACATTAGGATTCTCTTTGTAACCTGTTCCTTAAAACACTAGTGCTTAGGAAATCTATTGGAGGCAGAAGCAGTCAAGGGTAGCTTAGGGTTAGGGATAGGGTTAGGGTGAGGGTTAGGGAATGGCTTAGGTTACGGGTTCGGGGAGGGTTTCGGGTAGGGCGTAGGGTATGGGTTAGGGTTAGGGTTAGGGTTAGTGTTAGGGTTAGGGCTCGGTTTAGGGTACGGGTTAGGATTAGGGTACGCGCTAGTGTTAGGGTAGGGGTTAGGGTTAGGGTACGCGATAGGGTGAGGTTAGTTATTAAACCTATCCCACTCTCTATATACCCCTTAGCACGTAAAGGAATATTATTTGGGGGTCCAGCCATGGAGAAGACTTTAGACACTAGGAGAAGATAAGGAACACACCCATTATCAAGAAATCACATTAGGATTCTCTTTTTAACCTGTTCCTTAAAACACTAGTGCTTAGGAAATCTATTGGAGGCAGAAGCAGTCAAGGGTAGCTTAGGGTTAGGGTTAGGGTTAGGGTGAGGGTTAGGGTACGGCTTAGGGTACGGGTTCGGGGAGGGGTTCGGGTAGGGCGTAGGGTATGGGTTAGGGTTAGGGTTAGGGCTAGTGTTAGGGTTAGGGCTCGGTTTAGGCTACGGGTTAGGATTAGGGTACGCGTTAGGGTTAGGGTAGGGGTTAGGGTTAGGGTACGCGTTAGGGTGAGGGTAGTTATTAAACCTATCCCACTCTCTAGATACCCCTTAGCACGTAAAGGAATATTATTTGGGGGTCCAGCCATGGAGAAGAGTTTAGACACGAGGAGAAGATAAGGAACACACCCATTATCAAGAAATCACATTAGGATTCTCTTTTTAACCTGTTCCTTAAAACACTAGTGCTTAGGAAATCTATTGGAGGCAGAAGCAGTCAAGGGTAGCGTAGGGTTAGGGTGAGGGTTAGGGTACGGCTTAGGGTACGGGTTCGGGGAGGGGTTCGGGTAGGGCGTAGGGTATGGGTTAGGGCTAGTGTTAGGGTTAGGGCTCGGTTTAGGGTACGGGTTAGGATTAGGGTACGGGTTAGGGTTAGGGGAGGGGTTAGGGTTAGGGTACGCATTAGGGTGAGGGTAGTTATTAAACCTATCCCACTCTCTAGATACCCCTTAGCACGTAAAGGAATATTATTTGGGGGTCCAGCCATGGAGAAGAGTTTAGACACGAGGAGAAGATAAGGAACACACCCATTATCAAGAAATCACATTAGGATTCTCTTTTTAACCTGTTCCTTAAAACACTAGTGCTTAGGAAGTCTATTGGAGGCAGAAGCAGTCAAGGGTAGCGTAGGGTTAGGGTTAGGGTTAGGGTGAGGGTTAGGGTACGGCTTAGGGTACGGGTTCGGTGAGGGGTTCGGGTAGGGCGTAGGGTATGGGTTAGGGCTAGTGTTAGGGTTAGGGCTCGGTTTAGGGTACGGGTTAGTATTAGGGTACGCGTTAGGGTTAGGGTAGGGGTTAGGGTTAGGGTACGCATTAGGGTGAGGGTAGTTATTAAACCTATCCCACTCTCTAGATACCCCTTAGCACGTAAAGGAATATTATTTGGGGGTCCAGCCATGGAGAAGAGTTTAGACACTAGGAGAAGATAAGGAACACACCCATTATCAAGAAATCACATTAGGATTCTCTTTTTAACCTGTTCCTTAAAACACTAGTGCTTAGGAAATCTATTGGAGGCAGAAGCCGTCAAGGGTAGCTTAGGGCTAGGGTTAGGGTTAGGGTGAGGGTTAGGGTACGGCTTAGGGTACAGGTTCGGGGAGGGTTTCGGGTAGGGCGTAGGGTATGGTTTAGGGTTAGGGTTAGGGCCAGTGTTAGGGTTAGGGCACGGTTTAGGGTACGGGTTAGGATTAGGTTACGTGTTAGGGTTAGGGAAGGGGTTAGGGTTAGGGTACGCGTTAGGGTGAGGGTAGTTATTAAACCTATCCCACTCTCTAGATACCCCTTAGCACGTAAAGGAATATTATTTGGGGGTCCAGCCATGGAGAAGAGTTTAGACACGAGGAGAAGATAAGGAACACACCCATTATCAAGAAATCACATTAGGATTCTCTTTTTAACCTGTTCCTTAAAACACTAGTGCTTAGGAAATCTATTGGAGGCAGAAGCAGTCAAGGGTAGCGTAGGGTTAGGGTTAGGGTTAGGGTGAGGGTTAGGGTACGGCTTAGGGTACGGGTTCGGGGAGGGGTTCGGGTAGGGCGTAGCATATAGGTTAGGGCTAGTGTTAGGGTTAAGGCTCGGTTTAGGGTACGGGTTAGGATTAGGGTACGCGTTAGGGTGGGTAGGGGTTAGGGTTAGGGTACGCATTAGGGTGAGGGTAGTTATTAAACCTATCCCACTCTCTAGATACCCCTTAGCACGTAAAGGAATATTATTTGGGGGTCCAGCCATGGAGAAGAGTTTAGACACGAGGAGAAGATAAGGAACACACCCATTATCAAGAAATCACATTAGGATTCTCTTTCTAACCTGTTCCTTAAAACACTACTGCTTAGGAAATCTATTGGAGGCAGAAGCAGTCAAGGGAAGCTTAGGGTTAGGGTTAGGGTTACGGTGAGGGTTAGGGTACGGCTTAGGGTACGGGTTCGGGGAGGGGTTCGGGTAGGGCGTAGGGTATGGGTTAGGGTTAGTGTTAGGGTTAGGGCTCGGTTTAGGGTACGGGTTAGGATTAGGGTACGCGTTAGGGTTAGGGTACGGGTTAGGGTTAGGGTACGCGTTAGGGTGAGGGTAGTTATTAAACCTCTCCCTCTCTCTAGATACCCCTTAGCACGTAAAGGAATATTATTTGGGGGTCCAGCCATGGAGAAGAGTTTAGACACTAGGAGAAGATAAGGAACACACCCATTATCAAGAAATCACATTAGGATTCTCTTTGTAACCTGTTCCTTAAAACACTAGTGCTTAGGAAATCTATTGGAGGCAGAAGCAGTCAAGGGTAGCTTAGGGTTAGGGATAGGGTTAGGGTGAGGGTTAGGGAATGGCTTAGGTTACGGGTTCGGGGAGGGTTTCGGGTAGGGCGTAGGGTATGGGTTAGGGTTAGGGTTAGGGTTAGTGTTAGGGTTAGGGCTCGGTTTAGGGTACGGGTTAGGATTAGGGTACACGTTAGTGTTAGGGTAGGGGTTAGGGTTAGGGTACGCGATAGGGTGAGGTTAGTTATTAAACCTATCCCACTCTCTATATACCCCTTAGCACGTAAAGGAATATTATTTGGGGGTCCAGCCATGGAGAAGACTTTAGACACTAGGAGAAGATAAGGAACACACCCATTATCAAGAAATCACATTAGGATTCTCTTTTTAACCTGTTCCTTAAAACACTAGTGCTTAGGAAATCTATTGGAGGCAGAAGCAGTCAAGGGTAGCTTAGGGTTAGGGTTAGGGTTACGGTGAGGGTTAGGGTACGGCTTAGGGTACGGGTTCGGGGAGGGGTTCGGGTAGGGCGTAGGGTATGGGTTAGGGTTAGGGTTAGGGCTAGTGTTAGGGTTAGGGCTCGGTTTAGGCTACGGGTTAGGATTAGGGTACGCGTTAGGGTTAGGGTAGGGGTTAGGGTTAGGGTACGCGTTAGGGTGAGGGTAGTTATTAAACCTATCCCACTCTCTAGATACCCCTTAGCACGTAAAGGAATATTATTTGGGGGTCCAGCCATGGAGAAGAGTTTAGACACGAGGAGAAGATAAGGAACACACCCATTATCAAGAAATCACATTAGGATTCTCTTTTTAACCTGTTCCTTAAAACACTAGTGCTTAGGAAATCTATTGGAGGCAGAAGCAGTCAAGGGTAGCGTAGGGTTAGGGTGAGGGTTAGGGTACGGCTTAGGGTACGGGTTCGGGGAGGGGTTCGGGTAGGGCGTAGGGTATGGGTTAGGGCTAGTGTTAGGGTTAGGGCTCGGTTTAGGGTACGGGTTAGGATTAGGGTACGGGTTAGGGTTAGGGTAGTGGTTAGGGTTAGGGTACGCATTAGGGTGAGGGTAGTTATTAAACCTATCCCACTCTCTAGATACCCCTTAGCACGTAAAGGAATATTATTTGGGGGTCCAGCCATGGAGAAGAGTTTAGACACGAGGAGAAGATAAGGAACACACCCATTATCAAGAAATCACATTAGGATTCTCTTTTTAACCTGTTCCTTAAAACACTACTGCTTAGGAAATCTATTGGAGGCAGAAGCAGTCAAGGGAAGCTTAGGGTTAGGGTTAGGGTTACGGTGAGGGTTAGGGTACGGCTTAGGGTACGGGTTCGGGGAGGGGTTCGGGTAGGGCGTAGGGTATGGGTTAGGGTTAGTGTTAGGGTTAGGTCTAGGTTTAGGGTACGGGTTAGGATTAGGGTACGCGTTAGGGTTAGTGTAGGGGTTAGGGTTAGGGTACGCGTTAGGGTGAGGGTAGTTATTAAACCTCTCCCTCTCTCTAGATACCCCTTAGCACGTAAAGGAATATTATTTGGGGGTCCAGCCATGGAGAAGAGTTTAGACACTAGGAGAAGATAAGGAACACACCCATTATCAAGAAATCACATTAGGATTCTCTTTGTAACCTGTTCCTTAAAACATTAGTGCTTAGGAAATCTATTGGAGGCAGAAGCAGTCAAGGGTAGCTTAGGGTTAGGGATAGGGTTAGGGTGAGGGTTAGGGAATGGCTTAGGTTACGGGTTCGGGGAGGGTTTCGGGTAGGGCGTAGGGTATGGGTTAGGGTTAGGGTTAGGGTTAGTGTTAGGGTTAGGGCTCGGTTTAGGGTACGGGTTAGGATTAGGGTATGCGTTAGTGTTAGGGTAGGGGTTAGGGTTAGGGTACGCGATAGGGTGAGGTTAGTTATAAAACCTATCCCACTCTCTAGATACCCCTTAGCACGTAAAGGAATATTAATTGGGGGTCCAGCCATGGAGAAGAGTTTAGACACTAGGAGAAGATAAGGAACACACCCATTATCAAGAAATCACATTAGGATTCTCTTTTTAACCTGTTCCTTAAAACACTAGTGCTTAGGAAATCTATTGGAGGCAGAAGCAGTCAAGGGTAGCTTAGGGTTAGGGTTAGGGTTAGGGTGATGGTTAGGGTACGGCTTAGGGTACGGGTTGGGGGAGGGGTTCGGGTAGGGCGTAGGGTATGGTTTAGGGTTAGGGTTAGGGCTAGTGTTAGGGTTAGGGCTCGGTTTAGGCTACGGGTTAGGAATAGGGTACGCGTTAGGGTTAGGGTAGGGGTTAGGGTTAGGGTACGCATTAGGGTGAGGGTTGTTATTAAACCTATCCCACTCTCTAGATACCCCTTAGCACGTAAAGGAATATTATTTGGGGGTCCAGCCATGGAGAAGAGTTTAGACACTAGGAGAAGATAAGGAACACACCCATTATCACGAAATCACATTAGGATTCTCTTTTTAACCTGTTCCTTAAAACACTAGTGCTTAGGAAATCTATTGGAAGCAGAAGCCGTCAAGGGTAGCTTAGGGCTAGGGTTAGGGTTAGGGTGAGGGTTAGGGTACGGCTTAGGGTACGGGTTCGGGGACGGTTTCGGGTAGGGCGTAGGGTATGGTTTAGGGTTAGGGTTAGGGCTAGTGTTAGGGTTAGGGCACGGTTTAGAGTACGGGTTAGGATTAGGGTACGCGTTAGGGTTAGGGTAGGGGTTAGGGTTAGGGTACGCGTTAGGGTGAGGGTAGTTATTAAACCTATCCCACTCTCTAGATACCCCTTAGCACGTAAAGGAATATTATTTGGGGGTCCAGCCATGGAGAAGAGTTTAGACACGAGGAGAAGATAAGGAACACACCCATTATCAAGAAATCACATTAGGATTCTCTTTTTAACCTGTTCCTAAAAACACTAGTGCTTAGGAAATCTATTGGAGGCAGAAGCAGTCAAGGGTAGCGTAGGGTTAGGGTTAGGGTTAGGGTGAGGGTTAGGGTACGGCTTAGGGTACGGGTTCGGGGAGGGGTTCGGGTAGGGCGTAGGGTATAGGTTAGGGCTAGTGTTAGGGTTAAGGCTCGGTTTAGGGTACGGGTTAGGATTAGGGTACGCGTTAGGGTTAGGGTAGGGGTTAGGGTTAGGGTACGCATTAGGGTGAGGGTAGTTATTAAACCTATCCCACTCTCTAGATACCCCTTAGCACGTAAAGGAATATTATTTGGGGGTCCAGCCATGGAGAAGAGTTTAGACACGAGGAGAAGATAAGGAACACACCCATTATCAAGAAATCACATTAGGATTCTCTTTCTAACCTGTTCCTTAAAACACTACTGCTTAGGAAATCTATTGGAGGCAGAAGCAGTCAAGGGAAGCTTAGGGTTAGGGTTAGGGTTACGGTGAGGGTTAGGGTACGGCTTAGGGTACGGGTTCGGGGAGGGGTTCGGGTAGGGCGTAGGGTATGGGTTAGGGTTAGTGTTAGGGTTAGGGCTCGGTTTAGGGTACGGGTTAGGATTAGGGTACGCGTTAGGGTTAGGGTACGGGTTAGGGTTAGGGTACGCGTTAGGGTGAGGGTAGTTATTAAACCTCTCCTTCTCTCCAGATACCCCTTAGCACGTAAAGGAATATTATTTGGGGGTCCAGCCATGGAGAAGAGTTTAGACACTAGGAGAAGATAAGGAACACACCCATTATCAAGAAATCACATTAGGATTCTCTTTGTAACCTGTTCCTTAAAACACTAGTGCTTAGGAAATCTATTGGAGGCAGAAGCAGTCAAGGGTAGCTTAGGGTTAGGGATAGGGTTAGGGTGAGGGTTAGGGAATGGCTTAGGTTACGGGTTCGGGGAGGGTTTCGGGTAGGGCGTAGGGTATGGGTTAGGGTTAGGGTTAGGGTTAGTGTTAGGGTTAGGGCTCGGTTTAGGGTACGGGTTAGGATTAGGGTACGCGTTAGTGTTAGGGTAGGGGTTAGGGTTAGGGTACGCGATAGGGTGAGGTTAGTTATTAAACCTATCCCACTCTCTAGATACCCCTTAGCACGTAAAGGAATATTATTTGGGGGTCCAGCCATGGAGAAGACTTTAGACACTAGGAGAAGATAAGGAACACACCCATTATCAAGAAATCACATTAGGATTCTCTTTTTAACCTGTTCCTTAAAACACTAGTGCTTAGGAAATCTATTGGAGGCAGAAGCAGTCAAGGGTAGCTTAGGGTTAGGGTTAGGGTTAGGGTGAGGGTTAGGGTACGGCTTAGGGTACGGGTTCGGGGAGGGGTTCGGGTAGGGCGTAGGGTATGGGTTAGGGTTAGGGTTAGGGCTAGTGTTAGGGTTAGGGCTCGGTTTAGGCTACGGGTTAGGATTAGGGTACGCGTTAGGGTTAGGGTAGGGGTTAGGGTTAGGGTACGCGTTAGGGTGAGGGTAGTTATTAAACCTATCCCACTCTCTAGATACCCCTTAGCACGTAAAGGAATATTATTTGGGGGTCCAGCCATGGAGAAGAGTTTACACACGAGGAGAAGATAAGGAACACACCCATTATCAAGAAATCACATTAGGATTCTCTTTTTAACCTGTCCCTTAAAACACTAGTGCTTAGGAAATCTATTGGAGGCAGAAGCAGTCAAGGGTAGCGTAGGGTTAGGGTTAGGGTTAGGGTGAGGGTTAGGGTACGGCTTAGGGTACAGGTTCGTTGAGGGGTTCGGGTAGGGCGTAGGGTATGGGTTAGGGCTAGTGTTAGGGTTAGGGCTCGGTTTAGGGTATGGGTTAGGATGAGGGTACGCGTTAGGGTTAGGGTAGGTGTTAGGGTTAGGGTACGCATTAGGGTGAGGGTAGTTATTAAACCTATCCCACTCTCTAGATACCCCTTAGCACGTAAAGGAATATTATTTGGGGATCCAGCCATGGAGAAGAGTTTAGACACGAGGAGAAGATAAGGAACACACCCATTATCAAGAAATCACATTAGGATTCTCTTTTTAACCTGTTCCTTAAAACACTACTGCTAAGGAAATCTATTGGAGGCAGAAGCAGTCAAGGGAAGCTTAGGGTTAGGGTTAGGGTTACGGTGAGGGTTAGGGTACGGCTTAGGGTATGGGTTCGGGGAGGGGTTCGGGTAGGGCGTAGGGTATGTGTTAGTGTTAGGGTTCGGGTTAGTGTTAGGGTTAGGGCTCGGTTAGGGTACGGGTTAGGATTAGGGTACGCGTTAGGGTTAGGGTAGGGGTTAGGGTTAGGGTACACGTTAGGGTGAGGGTAGTTATTAAACCTCTCCCTCTCTCTAGATAACCCTTAGCACGTAAAGGAATATTATTTGGGGGTCCAGCCATGGAGAAGAGTTTAGACACTAGGAGAAGATAAGGAACACACCCATTATCAAGAAATCACATTAGGATTCTCTTTGTAACCTGTTCCTTAAAACACTAGTGCTTAGGAAATCTATTGGAGGCAGAAGCAGTCAAGGGTAGCTTAGGGTTAGGGATAGGGTTAGGGTGAGGGTTAGGGTACGGCTTAGGGTACGAGTTCGGGGAGGGTTTCGGGTAGGGCGTAGGGTATGGGTTAGGGCTAGTGTTAGGGTTAGGGCTCGGTTTAGGGTACGGGTTAGGATTAGGGTACACGTTAGGGTTAGGGTAGGGGTTAGGGTTAGGGTACGCATTAGGGTCAGGGTAGTTATTAAACCTATCCCACTCTCTAGATACCCCTTAGCACGTAAAGGAATATTATTTGGGGGTCCAGCGATGGAGAAGAGTTTAGACACTAGGAGAAGATAAGGAACACACCCATTATCAAGAAATCACATTAGGATTCTCTTTTTAACCTGTTCCTTAAAACACTAGTGCTTAGGAAATCTATTGGAGGCAGAAGCCGTCAAGGGTAGCTTAGGGCTAGGGTTAGGGTTAGGGTGAGGGTTAGGGTACGGCTTAGGGTACGGGTTCGGGGAGGGTTTCGGGTAGGGCGTAGGGTATGGTTTAGGGTTAGGGTTAGGGCTAGTGTTAGGGTTAGGGCTCGGTTTAGGGTACGGGTTAGGATTAGGGTACGCGTTAGGGTTAGGGTAGGGGTTAGGGTTAGGGTACGCGTTAGGGTGAGGGTAGTTATTAAACCTATCCCACTCTCTAGATACCCCTTAGCACGTAAAGGAATATTATTTGGGGGTCCAGCCATGGAGAAGAGTTTAGACACGAGGAGAAGATAAGGAACACACCCATTATCAAGAAATCACATTAGGATTCTCTTTTTAACCTGTTCCTTAAAACACTAGTGCTTAGGAAATCTGTTGGAGGCAGAAGCAGTCAAGGGAAGCTTAGGGTTAGGGTTAGGGTTAGGGTGAGGGTTAGGGTACGGCTTAGGGTACGAGTTCGGGGAGGGTTTCGGGTAGGGCGTAGGGTATGGGTTAGGGCTAGTGTTAGGGTTAGGGCTCGGTTTAGGGTACGGGTTAGGATTAGGGTACACGTTAGGGTTAGGGTAGGGGTTAGGGTTAGGGTACGCGATAGGGTGAGGTTAGTTATTAAACCTATCCCACTCTCTAGATACCCCTTAGCACGTAAAGGAATATTATTTGGGGGTCCAGCCATGGAGAAGAGTTTAGACACTAGGAGAAGATAAGGAACACACCCATTATCAAGAAATCACATTAGGATTCTCTTTTTAACCTGTTCCTTAAAACACTAGTGCTTAGGAAATCTATTGGAGGCAGAAGCAGTCAAGGGTAGCTTAGGGTTAGGGTTAGGGTTAGGGTGAGGGTTAGGGTACGGCTTAGGGTACGGGTTCGGGGAGGGGTTCGGGTAGGGCGTAGGGTATGGGTTAGGGTTAGGGTTAGGGCTAGTGTTAGGGTTAGGGCTCGGTTTGGGCTACGGGTTAGGATTAGGGAACGCGTTAGGGTTAGGGTAGGGGTTAGGTTTAGGGTACGCATTAGGGTGAGGGTAGTTATTAAACCTATCCCACTCTCTAGATACCCCTTAGCACGTAAAGGAATATTATTTGGGGGTCCAGCCATGGAGAAGAGTTTAGACACTAGGAGAAGATAAGGAACACACCCATTATCACGAAATCACATTAGGATTCTCTTTTTAACCTGTTCCTTAAAACACTAGTGCTTAGGAAATCTATTGGAGGCAGAAGCCGTCAAGGGTAGCTTAGGGCTAGGGTTAGGGTTAGGGTGAGGGTTAGGGTACGGCTTAGGGTACGGGTTCGGGGAGGGTTTCGGGTAGGGCGTAGGGTATGGTTTAGGGTTAGGGTTAGGGCTAGTGTTAGGGTTAGGGCTCGGTTTAGGGTACGGGTTAGGATTAGGGTACGCGTTAGGGTTAGGGTAGGGGTTAGGGTTAGGGTACGCGTTAGGGTGAGGGTAGTTATTAAACCTATCCAACTCTCTAGATACCCCTTAGCACGTAAAGGAATATTATTTGGGGTCCAGCCATGGAGAAGAGTTTAGACACGAGGAGAAGATAAGGAACACACCCATTATCAAGAAATCACATTAGGATTCTCTTTTTAACCTGTTCCTTAAAATACTAGTGCTTAGGAAATCTATTGGAGGCAGAAGCAGTCAACGGTAGCGTAGGGTTAGGGTTAGGGTTAGGGTGAGGGTTAGGTTACGGCTTAGGGTACGAGTTCGGGGAGGGTTTCGGGTAGGGCGTAGGGTATGGGTTAGGGCTAGTGTTAGGGTTAGGGCTCGGTTTAGGGTACGGGTTAGGATTAGGGTACACGTTAGGGTTAGGGTAGGGGTTAGGGTTAGGGTACGCATTAGGGTGAGGGTAGTTATTAAACCTATCCCACTCTCTATATACCCCTTAGCACGAAAAGTAATATTATTTGGGGGTCCAGCCATGGAGAAGAGTTTAGATACTAGGAGAAGATAAGGAACACCCCCATTATCAAGAAATCACATTAGGATTCTCTTTTTAACCTGTTCCTTAAAACACTAGTGCTTAGCAAATCTATTGGAGGCAGAAGCTGTCCAGGGTAGCTTCGGGCTAGGGTTAGGGTTAGGGTGAGGGTTAGGGTACGGCTTAGGGTACGGGTTCGGGGAGGGGTTCGGGTAGGGCGTAGCGTATGGGTTAGGGTTAGGGTTACGGTAAGTGTTAGGGTTAGAGTTCGGTTTAGTGTACGGGTTAGGATTAGGGTACGCGTTAGGGTTAGGGTAGGGGTTAGGGATAGTGTACGCTTTAGGGTGAGGGTAGTTATTAAACCTATCCCACTCTCTAGATACCCCTTAGCACATAAAGAAATATTATTTGGGGGTCCAGCCATGGAGAAGAGTTTAGACACTAGGAGAAGATAAGGAACACACCCATTATCAAGAAATCACATTAGGATTCTCTTTTTAACCTGTTCCTTAAAACACTAGTGCTTAGGAAATCTATTGGAGGCAGAAGCAGTCAAGGGTAGCGTAGGGTTAGGGATAGGGTTAGGGTGAGGGTTAGGTTACGGCTTAGGGTACGGGTTCGGGGAGGGGTTCGGGTAGGGCGTAGGGTATGGGTTAGGGTTAGGGTTAGGGCTAGTGTTAGGGTTAGGGCTCGGTTTAGGGTACGGGTTAGGATTAGGGTACGCGTTAGTGTTAGGGTAGGGGTTAGGGTTAGGGTACGCGATAGGGTGAGGTTATTTATTAAACCTATCCCACTCTCTAGATACCCCTTAGCACGTAAAGGAATATTATTTGGGGGTCCAGCCATGGAGAAGAGTTTAGACACTAGGAGAAGATAAGGAACACACCCATTATCAAGAAATCACATTAGGATTCTCTTTTTAACCTGTTCCTTAAAACACTAGTGCTTAGGAAATCTATTGGAGGCAGAAGCAGTCAAGGGTAGCTTAGGGTTAGGGTTCGGGTTAGGGTGAGGGTTAGGGTAAGGCTTAGGGTACGGTTTCGGGGAAGGATTCGGGTAGGGCGTAGGGTATGGGTTAGGGTTAGGGTTAGGGTTAGGGTTATGGTTAGGGCTCGGTTTAGGGTACGGGTTAGGATTAGGGTACGCGTTAGGGTTAGGGTAGGGATTAGGGTTAGGGTACGCGTTAGGGTGAGGGTAGTTATTAAACCTCACCCTCTCTCTAGATAACCCTTAGCACGTAAAGGAATAGTATTTGGGGGTCCAGCCATGGAGAAGGGTTTAGACACTAGGAGAAGATAAGGAACACACCCATTATCACGAAATCACATTAGGATTCTCTTTTTAACCTGTTCCTTAAAACACTAGTGCTTAGGAAATCTATTGGAGGCAGAAGCAGTCAAGGGTAGCTTAGGGTTCGGGTTAGGGTTAGGGTGAGGGTTAGGGTACGGCTTAGGGTATGGGTTCGGGGAGGGGTTCGGGTAGGGTGTAGGGTATGGGTTAGGGTTAGTGTTAGGGTTAGGGCTCGGTTTAGGATATGGGTTAGGATTAGGGTACGCGTTAGGGTTAGGGTAGGGGTTAGGGTTAGGGTACGCGTTAGGGTGAGGGTAGTTATTAAACCTATCCCACTCTCTAGATACCCCTTAGCACGTAAAGGAATATTATTTGGGGGTCCAGCCATGGAGAAGAGTTTAGACACTAGGAGAAGGTAAGGAACACACCCATTATCAAGAAATCACATTAGGATTCTCTTTTTAACCTGTTCCTTAAAACACTAGTGCTTAGGAAATCTACTGGAGGCAGAAGCAGTCAAGGGTAGCTTAGGGCTAGGGTTAGGGTTAGGGTGATGGTTAGGGTACGGCTTAGGGTACGGGTTCGGGGAGGGGTTCGGGTAGGGCGTAGGGTATGGGTTAGGGTTAGGGTTAGGGCTAGTGTTAGGGTTAGGGCTCCGTTTAGGGTACGGGTTAGGATTAGGGTACACGTTAGTGTTAGGTTAGGGGTTAGGGTTAGGGTACGCGATAGGGTGAGGTTAGTTATTAAACCTATCCCACTCTCTAGATACCCCTTAACACGTAAAGGAATATTATTTGGGGGTCCAGCCATGGAGAAGAGTTTAGACACTAGGAGAAGATAAGGAACACTCCCATTATCAATAAATCACATTAGGATTCTCTTTTTAACCTGTTCCTTAAAACACTAGTGCTTAGGAAATCTATTGGAGGCAGAAGCAGTCAAGGGTAGCGTAGGGTTAGGGTTAGGGTTAGGGTAAGGGTTAGGGTACGGCTTAGGGTACGGGTTCGGGGAGGGGTTCGGTTAGGGCGTAGGGTATGGGTTAGGGCTAGTGTTAGTGTTAGGGCTCGGTTTAGGGTACGGGTTAGGATTAGGGTACGCGTTAGGGTTAGGGTAGGGGGTAGAGTTAGGGTACGCGTTAGGGTGAGGGTAGTTATTAAACCTATCCCACTCTGTAGATACCCCTTAGCACGTAAAGGAATATTATTTGGGGGTCCAGCCATGGAGAAGAGTTTAGACAATAGGAGAAGATAATTAACACACCCATTATCACGAAATCACATTAGGATTCTCTTTTTAACCTGTTCCTTAAAACACTAGTGCTTAGGAAATCTATTGGAGGCAGAAGCAGTCAAGGGTAGCTTACGGTTAGGGTTAGGGTTAGGGTGAGGGTTAGGGTACGGCTTAGTGTACGGGTTCGGGGAGGGGTTCGGGTAGGGCGTAGGGTATGGGTTAGGGTTAGGGTTAGGGTTAGTGTTTTGGTTACGGCTCGGTTTAGGGTACGGGTTAGGATTAGGGTACGCGTTAGTGTTAAGGTAGGGGTTAGGGTTAGGGTACGCGATAGGGTGAGGTTAGTTATTAAAACTATCCCACTCTCTAGATACCCCTTAGCACGTAAAGGAATATTATTTGGGGGTCCAGCTATGGAGAAGAGTTTAGACACTAGGAGAAGATAAGGAACACACCCATTATTAAGAAATCACAATATGATTCTCTTTTTAAACTGTTCCTTAAAACACTACTGCTTAGGAAATCTATTGGAGGCAGAAGCAGTCAAGGGTAGCTTAGGGTTAGGGTTAGGGTTTGTGTTAGGGTTAGGGCTCGGTTTAGGTTACGGGTTAGGATTAGGGTACGCGAAAAGGTTAGGGTAGGGGTTAGGGTTAGGGTACGCGATAGGGTGAGGGTAGTTATTAAACCTATCCCACTCTCTAGATTCCCCTTAGCACGTAAAGGAATATTATTTGGGGGTCCAGCCATGGAGAAGAGTTTAGACACTAGGAGAAGATAAGGAACACAACCATTATCAAGAAATCACATTAGGATTCTCTTTTTAACCTGTTCCTTAAAACACTAGTGCTTAGGAAATCTATTGGAGGCAGAAGCTGTCCAGGGTAGCTTCGGGCTAGGGTTAGGGTTAGGGTGAGGGTTAGGGTACGGCTTAGGGTACGGGTTCGGGGAGGGGTTCGGGTAGGGCGTAGCGTATGGGTTAGGGTTAGGGTTTCGGTAAGTGTTAGGGTTAGAGTTCGGTTTAGTGTACGGGTTAGGATTAGGGTACGCGTTAGGGTTAGGGTAGGGGTTAGGGATAGTGTACGCTTTAGGGTGAGGGTAGTTATTAAACCTATCCCACTCTCTAGATACCCCTTAGCACATAAAGGAATATTATTTGGGGGTCCAGCCATGGAGAAGAGTTTAGACACTAGGAGAAGATAAGGAACACACCCATTATCAAGAAATCACATTAGGATTCTCTTTTTAACCTGTTCCTTAAAACACTAGTGCTTAGGAAATCTATTGGAGGCAGAAGCAGTCAAGGGTAGCGTAGGGTTAGGGATAGGGTTAGGGTGAGGGTTAGGTTACGGCTTAGGGTACGGGTTCGGGGAGGGGTTCGGGTAGGGCGTAGGGTATGGGTTAGGGTTAGGGTTAGGGCTAGTGTTAGGGTTAGGGCTCGGTTTAGGGTACGGGTTAGGATTAGGGTACGCGTTAGTGTTAGGGTAGGGGTTAGGGTTAGGGTACGCGATAGGGTGAGGTTAGTTATTAAACCTATCCCACTCTCTAGATACCCCTTAGCACGTAAAGGAATATTATTTGGGGGTCCAGCCATGGAGAAGAGTTTAGACACTAGGAGAAGATAAGGAACACACCCATTATCAAGAAATCACATTAGGATTCTCTTTTTAACCTGTTCCTTAAAACACTAGTGCTTAGGAAATCTATTGGAGGCAGAAGCAGTCAAGGGTAGCTTAGGGTTAGGGTTAGGGTTAGGGTGAGGGTTAGGGTAAGGCTTAGGGTACGGTTTCGGGGAAGGATTCGGGTAGGGCGTAGGGTATGGGTTAGGGTTAGGGTTAGGGTTAGGGTTAGGGTTAGGGCTCGGTTTAGGGTACGGGTTAGGATTAGGGTACGCGTTAGGGTTAGGGTAGGGATTAGGGTTAGGGTACGCGTTAGGGTGAGGGTAGTTATTAAACCTCACCCTCTCTCTAGATAACCCTTAGCACGTAAAGGAATAGTATTTGGGGGTCCAGCCATGGAGAAGGGTTTAGACACTAGGAGAAGATAAGGAACACACCCATTATCACGAAATCACATTAGGATTCTCTTTTTAACCTGTTCCTTAAAACACTAGTGCTTAGGAAATCTATTGGAGGCAGAAGCAGTCAAGGGTAGCTTAGGGTTCGGGTTAGGGTTAGGGTGAGGGTTAGGGTACGGCTTAGGGTATGGGTTCGGGGAGGGGTTCGGGTAGGGTGTAGGGTATGGGTTAGGGTTAGTGTTAGGGTTAGGGCTCGGTTTAGGGTACGGGTTAGGATTAGGGTACACGTTAGTGTTAGGTTAGGGGTTAGGGTTAGGGTACGCGATAGGGTGAGGTTAGTTATTAAACCTATCCCACTCTCTAGATACCCCTTAACACGTAAAGGAATATTATTTGGAGGTCCAGCCATGGAGAAGAGTTTAGACACTAGGAGAAGATAAGGAACACTCCCATTATCAATAAATCACATTAGGATTCTCTTTTTAACCTGTTCCTTAAAACACTAGTGCTTAGGAAATCTATTGGAGGCAGAAGCAGTCAAGGGTAGCGTAGGGTTAGGGTTAGGGTTAGGGTAAGGGTTAGGGTACGGCTTAGGGTACGGGTTCGGGGAGGGGTTCGGGTAGGGCGTAGGGTATGGGTTAGGGCTAGTGTTAGTGTTAGGGCTCGGTTTAGGGTACGGGTTAGGATTAGGGTACGCGTTAGGGTTAGGGTAGGGGTTAGGGTTAGGGTACGCGTTAGGGTGAGGGTAGTTATTAAACCTATCCCACTCTCTAGATACCCCTTAGCACGTAAAGGAATATTATTTGGGGGTCCAGCCATGGAGAAGAGTTTAGACACTAGGAGAAGGTAAGGAACACACCCATTATCAAGAAATCACATTAGGATTCTCTTTTTAACCTGTTCCTTAAAACACTAGTGCTTAGGAAATCTACTGGAGGCAGAAGCAGTCAAGGGTAGCTTAGGGCTAGGGTTAGGGTTAGGGTGATGGTTAGGGTACGGCTTAGGGTACGGGTTCGGGGAGGGGTTCGGGTAGGGCGTAGGGTATGGGTTAGGGTTAGGGTTAGGGCTAGTGTTAGGGTTAGGGCTCGGTTTAGGGTACGGGTTAGGATTAGGGTACACGTTAGTGTTAGGTTAGGGGTTAGGGTTAGGGTACGCGATAGGGTGAGGTTAGTTATTAAACCTATCCCACTCTCTAGATACCCCTTAACACGTAAAGGAATATTATTTGGAGGTCCAGCCATGGAGAAGAGTTTAGACACTAGGAGAAGATAAGGAACACTCCCATTATCAATAAATCACATTAGGATTCTCTTTTTAACCTGTTCCTTAAAACACTAGTGCTTAGGAAATCTATTGGAGGCAGAAGCAGTCAAGGGTAGCGTAGGGTTAGGGTTAGGGTTAGGGTAAGGGTTAGGGTACGGCTTAGGGTACGGGTTCGGGGAGGGGTTCGGTTAGGGCGTAGGGTATGGGTTAGGGCTAGTGTTAGTGTTAGGGCTCGGTTTAGGGTACGGGTTAGGATTAGGGTACGCGTTAGGGTTAGGGTAGGGGGTAGGGTTAGGGTACGCGTTAGGGTGAGGGTAGTTATTAAACCTATCCCACTCTGTAGATACCCCTTAGCACGTAAAGGAATATTATTTGGGGGTCCAGCCATGGAGAAGAGTTTAGACAATAGGAGAAGATAATTAACACACCCATTATCACGAAATCACATTAGGATTCTCTTTTTAACCTGTTCCTTAAAACACTAGTGCTTAGGAAATCTATTGGAGGCAGAAGCAGTCAAGGGTAGCTTACGGTTAGGGTTAGGGTTAGGGTGAGGGTTAGGGTACGGCTTAGTGTACGGGTTCGGGGAGGGGTTCGGGTAGGGCGTAGGGTATGGGTTAGGGTTAGGGTTAGGGTTAGTGTTTTGGTTACGGCTCGGTTTAGGGTACGGGTTAGGATTAGGGTACGCGTTAGTGTTAAGGTAGGGGTTAGGGTTAGGGTACGCGATAGGGTGAGGTTAGTTATTAAAACTATCCCACTCTCTAGATACCCCTTAGCACGTAAAGGAATATTATTTGGGGGTCCAGCTATGGAGAAGAGTTTAGACACTAGGAGAAGATAAGGAACACACCCATTATTAAGAAATCACAATATGATTCTCTTTTTAAACTGTTCCTTAAAACACTACTGCTTAGGAAATCTATTGGAGGCAGAAGCAGTCAAGGGTAGCTTAGGGTTAGGGTTAGGGTTTGTGTTAGGGTTAGGGCTCGGTTTAGGTTACGGGTTAGGATTAGGGTACGCGATAAGGTTAGGGTAGGGGTTAGGGTTAGGGTACGCGATAGGGTGAGGGTAGTTATTAAACCTATCCCACTCTCTAGATTCCCCTTAGCACGTAAAGGAATATTATTTGGGGGTCCAGCCATGGAGAAGAGTTTAGACACTAGGAGAATATAAGGAACACACCCATTATCAAGAAATCACATTAGGATTCTCTTTTTAACCTGTTCCTTAAAACACTAGTGCTTAGGAAATCTATTGGAGGCAGAAGCACTCAAGGGTAGCTTAGGGTTAGGGTTAGGGTTAGGGTGAGGGTTAGGGTACGGCTTAGGGTACGGGTTCGGGGAGGGGTTCGGGTAGGGTGTAGGGTATGGGTTAGTGTTAGGGTTAGGGCTAGTGTTAGGGTTAGGGCTCGGTTTAGGGTACGGGTTAGGATTAGGGTACGCGTTAGGGTTAGGGTAGGGGTTAGGGTTAGGGTACGCGTTAGGGTGAGGGTAGTTATTAAACCTATCCCACTCTCTAGATACCCCTTAGCACGTAAAGGAATATTATTTGGGGATCCAGCCATGGAGAAGAGTTTAGACACGAGGAGAAGATAAGGAACACACCCATTATCAAGAAATCACATTAGGATTCTCTTTTTAACCTGTTCCTTAAAACACTACTGCTAAGGAAATCTATTGGAGGCAGAAGCAGTCAAGGGAAGCTTAGGGTTAGGGTTAGGGTTACGGTGAGGGTTAGGGTACGGCTTAGGGTATGGGTTCGGGGAGGGGTTCGGGTAGGGCGTAGGGTATGTGTTAGGGTTAGGGTTAGGGTTAGTGTTAGGGTTAGGGCTCGGTTAGGGTACGGGTTAGGATTAGGGTACGCGTTAGGGTTAGGGTAGGGGTTAGGGTTAGGGTACACGTTAGGGTGAGGGTAGTTATTAAACCTCTCCCTCTCTCTAGATAACCCTTAGCACGTAAAGGAATATTATTTGGGGGTCCAGCCATGGAGAAGAGTTTAGACACTAGGAGAAGATAAGGAACACACCCATTATCAAGAAATCACATTAGGATTCTCTTTGTAACCTGTTCCTTAAAACACTAGTGCTTAGGAAATCTATTGGAGGCAGAAGCAGTCAAGGGTAGCTTAGGGTTAGGGATAGGGTTAGGGTGAGGGTTAGGGTACGGCTTAGGGTACGAGTTCGGGGAGGGTTTCGGGTAGGGCGTAGGGTATGGGTTAGGGCTAGTGTTAGGGTTAGGGCTCGGTTTAGGGTACGGGTTAGGATTAGGGTACACGTTAGGGTTAGGGTAGGGGTTAGGGTTAGGGTACGCATTAGGGTCAGGGTAGTTATTAAACCTATCCCACTCTCTAGATACCCCTTAGCACGTAAAGGAATATTATTTGGGGGTCCAGCGATGGAGAAGAGTTTAGACACTAGGAGAAGATAAGGAACACACCCATTATCAAGAAATCACATTAGGATTCTCTTTTTAACCTGTTCCTTAAAACACTAGTGCTTAGGAAATCTATTGGAGGCAGAAGCCGTCAAGGGTAGCTTAGGGCTAGGGTTAGGGTTAGGGTGAGGGTTAGGGTACGGCTTAGGGTACGGGTTCGGGGAGGGTTTCGGGTAGGGCGTAGGGTATGGTTTAGGGTTAGGGTTAGGGCTAGTGTTAGGGTTAGGGCTCGGTTTAGGGTACGGGTTAGGATTAGGGTACGCGTTAGGGTTAGGGTAGGGGTTAGGGTTAGGGTACGCGTTAGGGTGAGGGTAGTTATTAAACCTATCCCACTCTCTAGATACCCCTTAGCACGTAAAGGAATATTATTTGGGGGTCCAGCCATGGAGAAGAGTTTAGACACTAGGAGAAGATAAGGAACACACCCATTATCACGAAATCACATTAGGATTCTCTTTTTAACCTGTTCCTTAAAACACTAGTGCTTAGGAAATCTATTGGAGGCAGAAGCCGTCAAGGGTAGCTTAGGGCTAGGGTTAGGGTTAGGGTGAGGGTTAGGGTACGGCTTAGGGTACGGGTTCGGGGAGGGTTTCGGGTAGGGCGTAGGGTATGGTTTAGGGTTAGGGTTAGGGCTAGTGTTAGGGTTAGGGCTCGGTTTAGGGTACGGGTTAGGATTAGGGTACGCGTTAGGGTTAGGGTAGGGGTTAGGGTTAGGGTACGCGTTAGGGTGAGGGTAGTTATTAAACCTATCCAACTCTCTAGATACCCCTTAGCACGTAAAGGAATATTATTTGGGGGTCCAGCCATGGAGAAGAGTTTAGACACGAGGAGAAGATAAGGAACACACCCATTATCAAGAAATCACATTAGGATTCTCTTTTTAACCTGTTCCTTAAAACACTAGTGCTTAGGAAATCTATTGGAGGCAGAAGCAGTCAACGGTAGCGTAGGGTTAGGGTTAGGGTTAGGGTGAGGGTTAGGTTACGGCTTAGGGTACGAGTTCGGGGAGGGTTTCGGGTAGGGCGTAGGGTATGGGTTAGGGCTAGTGTTAGGGTTAGGGCTCGGTTTAGGGTACGGGTTAGGATTAGGGTACACGTTAGGGTTAGGGTAGGGGTTAGGGTTAGGGTACGCATTAGGGTGAGGGTAGTTATTAAACCTATCCCACTCTCTATATACCCCTTAGCACGTAAAGTAATATTATTTGGGGGTCCAGCCATGGAGAAGAGTTTAGATACTAGGAGAAGATAAGGAACACCCCCATTATCAAGAAATCACATTAGGATTCTCTTTTTAATCTGTTCCTTAAAACACTAGTGCTTAGGAAATCTATTGGAGGCAGAAGCTGTCCAGGGTAGCTTCGGGCTAGGGTTAGGGTTAGGGTGAGGGTTAGGGTACGGCTTAGGGTACGGGTTCGGGGAGGGGTTCGGGTAGGGCGTAGCGTATGGGTTAGGGTTAGGGTTACGGTAAGTGTTAGGGTTAGAGTTCGGTTTAGTGTACGGGTTAGGATTAGGGTACGCGTTAGGGTTAGGGTAGGGGTTAGGGATAGTGTACGCTTTAGGGTGAGGGTAGTTATTAAACCTATCCCACTCTCTAGATACCCCTTAGCACATAAAGGAATATTATTTGGGGGTCCAGCCATGGAGAAGAGTTTAGACACTAGGAGAAGATAAGGAACACACCCATTATCAAGAAATCACATTAGGATTCTCTTTTTAACCTGTTCCTTAAAACACTAGTGCTTAGGAAATCTATTGGAGGCAGAAGCAGTCAAGGGTAGCGTAGGGTTAGGGATAGGGTTAGGGTGAGGGTTAGGTTACGGCTTAGGGTACGGGTTCGGGGAGGGGTTCGGGTAGGGCGTAGCGTATGGGTTAGGGTTAGGGTTAGGGCTAGTGTTAGGGTTAGGGCTCGGTTTAGGGTACGGGTTAGGATTAGGGTACGCGTTAGTGTTAGGGTAGGGGTTAGGGTTAGGGTACGCGATAGGGTGAGGTTAGTTATTAAACCTATCCCACTCTCTAGATACCCCTCAGCACGTAAAGGAATATTATTTGGGGGTCCAGCCATGGAGAAGAGTTTAGACACTAGGAGAAGATAAGGAACACACCCATTATCAAGAAATCACATTAGGATTCTCTTTTTAACCTGTTCCTTAAAACACTAGTGCTTAGGAAATCTATTGGAGGCAGAAGCAGTCAAGGGTAGCTTACGGTTAGGGTTAGGGTTAGGGTGAGGGTTAGGGTACGGCTTAGTGTACGGGTTCGGGGAGGGGTTCGGGTAGGGCGTAGGGTATGGGTTAGGGTTAGGGTTAGGGTTAGTGTTTTGGTTACGGCTCGGTTTAGGGTACGGGTTAGGATTAGGGTACGCGTTAGTGTTAAGGTAGGGGTTAGGGTTAGGGTACGCGATAGGGTGAGGTTAGTTATTAAAACTATCCCACTCTCTAGATACCCCTTAGCACGTAAAGGAATATTATTTGGGGGTCCAGCTATGGAGAAGAGTTTAGACACTAGGAGAAGATAAGGAACACACCCATTATTAAGAAATCACAATATGATTCTCTTTTTAAACTGTTCCTTAAAACACTACTGCTTAGGAAATCTATTGGAGGCAGAAGCAGTCAAGGGTAGCTTAGGGTTAGGGTTAGGGTTAGTGTTAGGGTTAGGGCTCGGTTTAGGTTACGGGTTAGGATTAGGGTACGCGATAAGGTTAGGGTAGGGGTTAGGGTTAGGGTACGCGATAGGGTGAGGGTAGTTATTAAACCTATCCCACTCTCTAGATTCCCCTTAGCACGTAAAGGAATATTATTTGGGGGTCCAGCCATGGAGAAGAGTTTAGACACTAGGAGAAGATAAGGAACACACCCATTATCAAGAAATCACATTAGGATTCTCTTTTTAACCTGTTCCTTAAAACACTAGTGCTTAGGAAATCTATTGGAGGCAGAAGCACTCAAGGGTAGCTTAGGGTTAGGGTTAGGGTTAGGGTGAGGGTTAGGGTATGGCTTAGGGTACGGGTTCGGGGAGGGGTTCGGGTAGGGTGTAGGGTATGGGTTAGTGTTAGGGTTAGGGCTAGTGTTAGGGTTAGGGCTCGGTTTAGGGTACGGGTTAGGATTAGGGTACGCGTTAGGGTTAGGGTAGGGGTTAGGGTTAGGGTACGCGTTAGGGTGAGGGTAGTTATTAAACCTATCCCACTCTCTAGATACCCCTTAGCACGTAAAGGAATATTATTTGGGGATCCAGCCATGGAGAAGAGTTTAGACACGAGGAGAAGATAAGGAACACACCCATTATCAAGAAATCACATTAGGATTCTCTTTTTAACCTGTTCCTTAAAACACTACTGCTAAGGAAATCTATTGGAGGCAGAAGCAGTCAAGGGAAGCTTAGGGTTAGGGTTAGGGTTACGGTGAGGGTTAGGGTACGGCTTAGGGTATGGGTTCGGCGAGTGGTTCGGGTAGGGCGTAGGGTATGTGTTAGGGTTAGGGTTAGGGTTAGTGTTAGGGTTAGGGCTCGGTTAGGGTACGGGTTAGGATTAGGGTACGCGTTAGGGTTAGGGTAGGGGTTAGGGTTAGGGTACACGTTAGGGTGAGGGTAGTTATTAAACCTCTCCCTCTCTCTAGATAACCCTTAGCACGTAAAGGAATATTATTTGGGGGTCCAGCCATGGAGAAGAGTTTAGACACTAGGAGAAGATAAGGAACACACCCATTATCAAGAAATCACATTAGGATTCTCTTTGTAACCTGTTCCTTAAAACACTAGTGCTTAGGAAATCTATTGGAGGCAGAAGCAGTCAAGGGTAGCTTAGGGTTAGGGATAGGGTTAGGGTGAGGGTTAGGGTACGGCTTAGGGTACGAGTTCGGGGAGGGTTTCGGGTAGGGCGTAGGGTATGGGTTAGGGCTAGTGTTAGGGTTAGGGCTCGGTTTAGGGTACGGGTTAGGATTAGGGTACACGTTAGGGTTAGGGTAGGGGTTAGGGTTAGGGTACGCATTAGGGTCAGGGTAGTTATTAAACCTATCCCACTCTCTAGATACCCCTTAGCACGTAAAGGAATATTATTTGGGGGTCCAGCGATGGAGAAGAGTTTAGACACTAGGAGAAGATAAGGAACACACCCATTATCAAGAAATCACATTAGGATTCTCTTTTTAACCTGTTCCTTAAAACACTAGTGCTTAGGAAATCTATTGGAGGCAGAAGCCGTCAAGGGTAGCTTAGGGCTAGGGTTAGGGTAAGGGTGAGGGTTAGGGTACGGCTTAGGGTACGGGTTCGGGGGAGGGTTTCGGGTGGGCGTAGGGTATGGTTTAGGGTTAGGGTTAGGGCTAGTGTTAGGGTTAGGGCTCGGTTTAGGGTACGGGTTAGGATTAGGGTACGCGTTAGGGTTAGGGTAGGGGTTAGGGTTAGGGTATGCGTTAGGGTGAGGGTAGTTATTAAACCTATCCCACTCTCTAGATACCCCTTAGCACGTAAAGGAATATTATTTGGGGGTCCAGCCATGGAGAAGAGTTTAGACACTAGGAGAAGATAAGGAACACACCCATTATCAAGAAATCACATTAGGATTCTCTTTTTAACCTGTTCCTTAAAACACTAGTGCTTAGGAAATCTATTGGAGGCAGAAGCAGTCAAGGGTAGCGTAGGGTTAGGGTTAGGGTTAGGGTGAGGGTTAGGGTACGGCTATGGGTACGAGTTCGGGGAGGGTTTCGGGTAGGGCGTAGGGTATGGGTTAGGGCTAGTGTTAGGGTTAGGGCTCGGTTTAGGGTACGGGTTAGGATTAGGGTACACGTTAGGGTTAGGGTAGGGGTTAGGGTTAGGGTACGCGATAGGGTGAGGTTAGTTATTAAACCTATCCCACTCTCTAGATACCCCTTAGCACGTAAAGGAATATTATTTGGGGGTCCAGCCATGGAGAAGAGTTTAGACACTAGGAGAAGATAAGGAACACACCCATTATCAAGAAATCACATTAGGATTCTCTTTTTAACCTGTTCCTTAAAACACTAGTGCTTAGGAAATCTATTGGAGGCAGAAGCAGTCAAGGGTAGCTTAGGGTTAGGGTTAGGGTTAGGGTGAGGGTTAGGGTACGGCTTAGGGTACGGGTTCGGGGAGGGGTTCGGGTAGGGCGTAGGGTATGGGTTAGGGTTAGGGTTAGGGCTAGTGTTAGGGTTAGGGCTCGGTTTGGGCTACGGGTTAGGATTAGGGTACGCGTTAGGGTTAGGGTAGGGGTTAGGTTTAGGGTACGCATTAGGGTGAGGGTAGTTATTAAACCTATCCCACTCTCTAGATACCCCTTAGCACGTAAAGGAATATTATTTGGGGGTCCAGCCATGGAGAAGAGTTTAGACACTAGGAGAAGATAAGGAACACACCCATTATCACGAAATCACATTAGGATTCTCTTTTTAACCTGTTCCTTAAAACACTAGTGCTTAGGAAATCTATTGGAGGCAGAAGCCGTCAAGGGTAGCTTAGGGCTAGGGTTAGGGTTAGGGTGAGGGTTAGGGTACGGCTTAGGGTACGGGTTCGGGGAGGGTTTCGGGTAGGGCGTAGGGTATGGTTTAGGGTTAGGGTTAGGGCTAGTGTTAGGGTTAGGGCTCGGTTTAGGGTACGGGTTAGGATTAGGGTACGCGTTAGGGTTAGGGTAGGGGTTAGGGTTAGGGTACGCGTTAGGGTGAGGGTAGTTATTAAACCTATCCAACTCTCTAGATACCCCTTAGCACGTAAAGGAATATTATTTGGGGGTCCAGCCATGGAGAAGAGTTTAGACACTAGGAGAAGGTAAGGAACACACCCATTATCAAGAAATCACAATATGATTCTCTTTTTAAACTGTTCCTTAAAACACTACTGCTTAGGAAATCTATTGGAGGCAGAAGCAGTCAAGGGTAGCTTAGGGTTAGGGTTAGGGTTAGTGTTAGGGTTAGGGCTCGGTTTAGGTTACGGGTTAGGATTAGGGTACGCGATAAGGTTAGGGTAGGGGTTAGGGTTAGGGTACGCGATAGGGTGAGGGTAGTTATTAAACCTATCCCACTCTCTAGATTCCCCTTAGCACGTAAAGGAATATTATTTGGGGGTCCAGCCATGGAGAAGAGTTTAGACACTAGGAGAAGATAAGGAACACACCCATTATCAAGAAATCACATTAGGATTCTCTTTTTAACCTGTTCCTTAAAACACTAGTGCTTAGGAAATCTATTGGAGGCAGAAGCACTCAAGGGTAGCTTAGGGTTAGGGTTAGGGTTAGGGTGAGGGTTAGGGTACGGCTTAGGGTACGGGTTCGGGGAGGGGTTCGGGTAGGGTGTAGGGTATGTGTTAGTGTTAGGGTTAGGGCTAGTGTTAGGGTTAGGGCTCGGTTTAGGGTACGGGTTAGGATTAGGGTACGCGTTAGGGTTAGGGTAGGGGTTAGGGTTAGGGTACGCGTTAGGGTGAGGGTAGTTATTAAACCTCTCCCTCTCTCTAGATACCCCTTAGCACGTAAAGGAATATTATTTGGGGGTCCAGCCTTGGAGAAGAGTTTAGACACTAGGAGAAGATAAGGAACACACCCATTATCAAGAAATCACATTAGGATTCACTTTTTAACCTGTTCCTTAAAACACTGGTACTTAGGAAATCTATTGGAGGCAGAAGCAGTCAAGGGTAGCTTAGGGTTAGGGTTAGGGTTAGATTGCGGTTTGGGGTACGGCTTAGGGTACGGGTTCGGGGAGGGGTTCGGGTAGGGTTTAGGGTATGGGTTAGGGTTAGGGTTAGGGCTAGTGTTAGGGTTACGGCTCGGTTTAGGGTACGTGTTAGGTTTAGGGTACGCATTACGGTTAGGGTAGGGGTTAGGGTTAGGGTATGCATTAGGGTGAGGGTAGTTATTAAACCTATCCCACTCTCTAGATACCCCTTAGCACGTAAAGGAATATTATTTGGGGGTCGAGCCATGGAGAAGAGTTTAGACACTAGGAGAAGATAAGGAACACACCCATTATCATGAAATCACATTAGGATTCTCTTTTTAACCTGTTCCTTAAAACACTAGTGCTTAGGAAATCTATTGGAGGCAGAAGCAATCAAGGGTAGCTTAGGGTTAGGGTTAGGGTTACGGTGAGGGTTAGGGTACGGCTTAGGGTACGGGTTCGGGGAGGGGTTCGGGTAGAGCGTAGGGTATTGGTTAGGGTTAGGGTTAGTGTTAGGGTTAGGGCTCGGTTTAGGGTACGGGTTAGGATTAGGGTACGCGTTAGGGTTAGGGTACGGGTTAGGGTTAGGGTACGCGTTAGGGTGAGGGTAGTTATTAAACCTATCCCACTCTGTAGATACCCCTTAGCACGTAAAGGAATATTATTTGGGGGTCCAGCCATGGAGAAGAGTTTAGACAATAGGAGAAGATAAGGAACACACCCATTATTAAGAAATCACAATATGATTCTCTTTTTAAACTGTTCCTTAAAACACTATTGCTAAGGAAATCTATTGGAGGCAGAAGCAGTCAAGGGTAGCTTAGGGTTAGGGTTAGGGTTAGTGTTAGGGTTAGGGCTCGGTTTAGGGTACGGGTTAGGATTAGGGTACGCGTTAGGGTTAGGGTAGGGGTTAGGGTTAGGGTACGCGTTAGGGTGAGGGTAGTTATTAAACCTCTCCCTCTCTCTAGATACCCCTTAGCACGTAAAGGAATATTATTTGGGGTCCAGCCTTGGAGAAGACTTTAGACACTAGGAGAAGATAAGGAACACACCCATTATCAAGAAATCACATTAGGATTCTCTTTTTAACCTGTTCCTTAAAACACTAGTGCTTAGGAAATCTATTGGAGGCAGAAGCAGTCAAGGGTAGCTTAGGGTTAGGGTTAGGGTTAGGGTGAGGGTTAGGGTACGGCTTAGGGTACGGGTTCGGGGAGGGGTTCGGGTAGGGTGTAGGGTATGGGTTAGTGTTAGGGTTAGGGCTAGTGTTAGGGTTAGGGCTCGGTTTAGGGTACGGGTTAGGATTAGGGTACGCGTTAGGGTTAGGGTAGGGGTTAGGGTTAGGGTACGCGTTAGGGTGAGGGTAGTTATTAAACCTCTCCCTCTCTCTAGATACCCCTTAGCACGTAAAGGAATATTATTTGGGGGTCCAGCCTTGGAGAAGACTTTAGACACTAGGAGAAGATAAGGAACACACCCATTATCAAGAAATCACATTAGGATTCTCTTTTTAACCTGTTCCTTAAAACACTAGTGCTTAGGAAATCTATTGGAGGCAGAAGCAGTCAAGGGTAGCTTAGGGTTAGGGTTAGGGTTAGGGTGAGGTTTAGAGTACGGCTTAGGGTACGGGTTCGGGGAGGGGTTCGGGTAGAGCGTAGGGTATGGGTTAGGGTTAGGGTTAGTGTTAGGGTTAGGGCTCGGTTTAGGGTACGGGTTAGGATTAGGGTACGCGTTAGGGTTAGGTTAGGGGTTAGGGTTAGGGTACGCGTTAGGGTGAGGGTAGTTATTAAACATATCCCACTCTGTACATACCCCTTAGCACGTAAAGGAATATTATTTGGGGGTCCAGCCATGGAGAAGAGTTTAGACACTAGGAGAAGATAAGGAACACACCCATTATCACGAAATCACATTAGGATTCTCTTTTTAACCTGTTCCTTAAAACACTAGGGCTTAGGAAATCTATTGGAGGCAGAAGCAGTCAAGGGTAGCTTAGGGTTAGGGTTAGGGTTAGGGTGAGGGTTAGGGTACGGCTTAGGATACGGGTTCGGGGAGGGGTTCGGGTAGGGCGTAGGGTATTGGTTAGGGTTAGGGTTAGGGTTAGTGTTAGGGTTAGGGCTAGATTTAGGGTACGGGTTAGGATTAGGGTACGCGTTAGGTTTAGGGTAGGGGTTAGGGTTAGGGTACGCTTTAGGGTGAGGGTAGTTATTAAACCTATCCCACTCTCTAGATACCCCTTAGCACGTAAAGGAATATTATTTGTGGGTCCAGCCATGGAGAAGAGTTTAGACACTAGGAGAAGATAAGGAACACACCCATTATCAAGAAATCACAATATGTTTCTCTTTTTAAACTGTTCCTTAAAACACTAGTGCTTAGGAAATCTATTGGAGGCAGAAGCAGTCAAGGGTAGCATACGGTTAGGGTTAGGGTTAGGGTGAGGGTTAGGGTACGGCTTAGGGTACGGGTTCGGGGAGGGTTTCGGGTATGGCCTAGGGTATGAGTTAGGGTTAGGGTTAGGGTTAGTGTTTTGGTTACGGCTCGGTTTAGGGTACGGGTTAGGATTAGGGTACGCGTTAGTGTTAAGGTAGGGGTTAGGGTTAGGCTACGCGATAGGGTGAGGTTAGTTATTAAACCTATCCCACACTCTAGATACCCCTTAGCACGTAAAGGAATATTATTTGGGGGTCCAGCTATGGAGAAGAGTTTAGACACTAGGAGAAGATAAGGAACACACCCATTATCAAGAAATCACAATATGATTATCTTTTTAAACTGTTCCTTAAAACACTACTGCTTAGGAAATCTATTGGAGGCAGAAGCAGTCAAGGGTAGCTTAGGGTTAGGGTTAGGGTTAGTGTTAGGGTTAGGGCTCGGTTTAGGGTATGGGTTAGGATTAGGGTACGCGTTAGGGTTAGGGTAGGGCTTAGGGTTAGGGTACGCGATAGGGTGAGGGTAGTTATTAAACCTATCCCACTCTCTAGATACCCCTTAGCACGTAAAGGAATATTATTTGGGGGTCCAGCCATGGAGAAGAGTTTAGACACTAGGAGAAGATAAGGAACACACCCATTATCAAGAAATCACATTAGGATTCTCTTTTTAACCTGTTCCTTAAAACACTAGTGCTTAGGAAATCTATTGGAGGCAGAAGCAGTCAAGGGTACCTTAGGGTTAGGGTTAGGGTTAGATTGAGGGTTAGGGTACAGCTTAGGGTACGGGTTTGGGGAGGGGTTCGTGTAGGGCGTAGGGTATGGGTTAGGGTTAGGGTTAGGGTTAGTGTTAGGGTTAGGGCTCGGTTTAGGTTATGGATTTGGATTAGGGTACGCGTTAGTGTTATGGTAGTGGTTAGGGTTAGGGTACGTGATAGGGTGAGGTTAGTTATTAAACCTATCCCACTCTCTAGATACCCCTTAGCACGTAAAGTAATATTATTTGGGGGTCCAGCCATGGAGAAGAGTTTAGACACTAGGAGAAGATCAGGAACACACCCATTATCAAGAAATCACATTAGGATTCTCTTTTTAACCTGTTCCTTAAAACACTAGTGCTTAGGCAATCTATTGGAGGCAGAAGCATTCAAGGGTAGCTTTGGGTTAGGGTTAGGGTTAGGCTGAGGGTTTCGGGACGGCTTAAGGTACGGGTTCGAGGGGGGGTTCGGGTAGGTCGTAGGGTATGGATTAGGGTTAGGGTTAGGGTTAGTATTAGGGCTGGGCTCGGTTTCGGGTACGGGTTAGGATTAGGGTACGCGTTAGTGTTAGGGTAGGGGTTAGGGTTAGGGTACACATTACGGTTAGGTTCGTTATTAAACCTATCCCACTCTCTAGATACCCCTTAGCACGTAAAGGAATATTATTTCGGGGTACAGCCATGGAGAAGAGTTAAGACACTAGGAGAAGAAAAGGAACACACCCAGTATCAAGAAATTACATTAGGATTCTCTTTTTAACCTGTTCCTTAAAACACTAGTGCTTAGGAAATCTATTGGAGGCAGAACCAGTCAAGGGTAGCTTAGGGTTAACGTTAGGGTTACGGTGAGGGTTAGGGTACGGCTTAGGGTACCGTTTCGGGGAGGGGTACGGTTACGGCGTAGGTTGTGTGTTAGGGTTAGGTTTAGGGTTAGTGTTAGGGTGAGGGCTCGGTTTAGGGTACGGTTTTGGATTAGGGTACGCGTTAGGGTTAGGGTAGTGGTTAGGTTTAGGGTATGCGTTAGGGTGAGGGTAGTTATTAAACATATCCCAATCTCTAGACACCCCTTAGCACGTAAAGGAGTATTATTTGGGCGTCCAGCCATGGAGAAGAGGTTAGACACTAGGATAAGATAAGGAACACACCCATTATCAAGAAATCACATTAGGATTCTCTTTTTAACCTGTTCCTTAAAACACTAGTGCTTAGGAAATCTATTGGAGGCAGAAGCAGTCAAGGGTAGCTTAGCGTTAGTGTTAGGGTTAGGGTACCGCTTAGGGTACGGGTTCGCTGAGGGGTTCGGGTAGGGCGTAGGGTATGGGTTAGGGTTAGGTTTAGGTTTAGTGTTAGGGTTAGGGCTCGCTTTAGGATACGGGTTAGAATTAGTGTACGCGTTAGGGTTAAGGTAGGGGTTAGGGTTAGGCTACACGTTTGGGTTAGGGTAGTTATTAAACCTATCCCACTCTCTAGATACCCCTTAGCACGTAAAGGAGTATTATTTGGGGGTCCAGCCATGGAGAAGAGTTTAGACACTAGGAGAAGATAAGGAACACACCCATTATCAAGAAATCACATTAGGATTCTCTTTTGTACCTTTTCCTTAAAAAACTAGTGCTTAGGAAATCTATTGGAGGCAGAAGCAGTCAAGGGTAGCTTAGGTTTAGCGTTAGGGTTAGGGTGAGTGTTAGGGTAGGGCTTAGGTTTCGGGTACGGCGTAAGGTAAGGGTTAGGGTTAGGGTTAGGGTTAGTGTTAGGGTTAGGGTTCGGTTTAGGGTACGGGTTAGGATTAGGGTACGCGTTAGGGTTAGGGTAGGGGTTAGGGTTAGGATACGCGTTAGGGTGAGGGTAGTTATTAAACCTATCCCAATCTCTAGATACCCCTTAGCACGGAAAGGAATATTATTTGGGGGTCCAGCCATGGAGAAGAGTTTAGACACTAGGAGAAGATAAGGAACACACCCATTATCAAGAAATCACATTAGGATTCTCTTTTTAACCTGTTCCTTAAAACACTAGTGCTTAGGAAATCTATTCGAGGCAGAAGCAGTCAAGGGTAGCTTAGTGTTAGGGTTAGGTTTAGGGCGAGGGTTAGGGTACAGCTTAGGGTACGGGTTCGGGGAGGGGTTCGGGTACGGCGTAGGTTATGGGTTAGGGTTAGTGTTAGGGTTAGGGTTCGGTTTAGGGTACGGGTTAGGATTAGGGTATGCGTTAGGGTTAGGGTAGGGGTTAGGGCTAGGGTACGCGTTAGGGTGAGGGTCGTTATTAAACCTATCCCACTCTCTAGATAACCCTTAGCACGTAAAGGAATATTATTTGGGGTCCAGCCATGGAGAAGAGGTTAGACACTAGGAGAAGATAAGGAACACACCCATTATGAAGAAATCACATTAGGATTATCTTTTTAACCTGTTCCTTAAAACACTAGTGCTTAGGAAATCTATTGGAGGCAGAAGCAGTCAAGGGTAGCTTAGGGTTAGGGTTAGGGTTAGGGTGAGTGTTAGGGTACGGCTTAGGGTACGGGTTCGGGGAGGGGTCCGGGTAGGGCATAGGGTATGGGTTAGGGTTAGGGTTAGGGTTAGTGTTAGGGTTAGGGCTCGCTTTAGGCTACGGGTTAGGATTAGGGTACGGGTTAGGATTAGGGTACGTGTTAGGGTGAGGGTAGTTATTAAACCTATCCCACTCTCTAGATACCCCTTAGCACGTAAAGGAATATTATTTGGGGGTCCAGCCATGGAGAAGAGTTTAGACACTAGGAGAAGATAAAGAACACACCCATTATCAAGAAATCACATTAGGATTCTCTTTTTAACCTGCTCCTTAAAACACTAGTGCTTAGGAAATCTATTGGAGGCAGAAGCAGTCAAGGGTAGCTTAGGGTTAGGGTTAGGGTTAGGGTGAGGTTTAGGGTACGACTTAGGGTACGGGTTCGGGGACGGGTTCGGGAAGGGCGTAGGGTATGGGTTAGGATTAGTGTTAGGGTTAGTGTTAGTGTTAGGGCTCGGTTTAGTGTATGGGTTAGGATTAGGGTACGCGTTAGGGTTAGGGTAGGGGTTAGGGTTAGGGTACGCGTTAGGGTGAGGGTAGTTATTAAACCTATCCCACTCTCTAGATACCCCTTAGCACGTAAAGGAATATTATTTGGGGGTCCAGCCATGGAGAAGAGTTTAGACACTAGGAGAAGGTAAGGAACACACCCATTATCAAGAAATCACATTAGGATTCTCTTTTTAACCTGTTCCTTAAAACACTAGTGCTTAGGAAATCTACTGGAGGCAGAAGCAGTCAAGGGTAGCTTAGGGCTAGGGTTAGGGTTAGGGTGATGGTTAGGGTACGGCTTAGGGTACGGGTTCGGGGAGGGGTTCGGGTAGGGCGTAGGGTATGGGTTAGGGTTAGGGTTAGGGCTAGTGTTAGGGTTAGGGCTCGGTTTAGGGTACGGGTTAGGATTAGGGTACACGTTAGTGTTAGGTTAAGGGTTAGGGTTAGGGTACGCGATAGGGTGAGGTTAGTTATTAAACCTATCCCACTCTCTAGATACCCCTTAACACGTAAAGGAATATTATTTGGGGGTCCAGCCATGGAGAAGAGTTTAGACACTAGGAGAAGATAAGGAACACACCCATTATCAATAAATCACATTAGGATTCTCTTTTTAACCTGTTCCTTAAAACACTAGTGCTTAGGAAATCTATTGGAGGCAGAAGCAGTCAAGGGTAGCGTAGGGTTAGGGTTAGGGTTAGGGTAAGGGTTAGGGTACGGCTTAGGGTACGGGTTCGGGGAGGGGTTCGGTTAGGGCGTAGGGTATGGGTTAGGGCTAGTGTTAGTGTTAGGGCTCGGTTTAGGGTACGGGTTAGGATTAGGGTACGCGTTAGTGTTAGGGTAGGGGGTAGGGTTAGGGTACGCGTTAGGGTGAGGGTAGTTATTAAACCTATCCCACTCTGTAGATACCCCTTAGCACGTAAAGGAATATTATTTGGGGGTCCAGCCATGGAGAAGAGTTTAGACAATAGGAGAAGATAATTAACACACCCATTATCACGAAATCACATTAGGATTCTCTTTTTAACCTGTTCCTTAAAACACTAGTGCTTAGGAAATCTATTGGAGGCAGAAGCAGTCAAGGGTAGCTTACGGTTAGGGTTAGGGTTAGGGTGAGGGTTAGGGTACGGCTTAGTGTACGGGTTCGGGGAGGGGTTCGGGTAGGGCGTAGGGTATGGGTTAGGGTTAGGGTTAGGGTTAGTGTTTTGGTTACGGCTCGGTTTAGGGTACGGGTTAGGATTAGGGTACGCGTTAGTGTTAAGGTAGGGGTTAGGGTTAGGGTACGCGATAGGGTGAGGTTAGTTATTAAAACTATCCCACTCTCTAGATACCCCTTAGCACGTAAAGGAATATTATTTGGGGGTCCAGCTATGGAGAAGAGTTTAGACACTAGGAGAAGATAAGGAACACACCCATTATTAAGAAATCACAATATGATTCTCTTTTTAAACTGTTCCTTAAAACACTACTGCTTAGGAAATCTATTGGAGGCAGAAGCAGTCAAGGGTAGCTTAGGGTTAGGGTTAGGGTTAGTGTTAGGGTTAGGGCTCGGTTTAGGTTACGGGTTAGGATTAGGGTACGCGATAAGGTTAGGGTAGGGGTTAGGGTTAGGGTACGCGATAGGGTGAGGGTAGTTATTAAACCTATCCCACTCTCCAGATTCCCCTTAGCACGTAAAGGAATATTATTTGGGGGTCCAGCCATGGAGAAGAGTTTAGACACTAGGAGAAGATAAGGAACACACCCATTATCAAGAAATCACATTAGGATTCTCTTTTTAACCTGTTCCTTAAAACACTAGTGCTTAGGAAATCTATTGGAGGCAGAAGCACTCAAGGGTAGCTTAGGGTTAGGGTTAGGGTTAGGGTGAGGGTTAGGGTACGGCTTAGGGTACGGGTTCGGGGAGGGGTTCGGGTAGGGTGTAGGGTATGGGTTAGTGTTAGGGTTAGGGCTAGTGTTAGGGTTAGGGCTCGGTTTAGGGTACGGGTTAGGATTAGGGTACGCGTTAGGGTTAGGGTAGGGGTTAGGGTTAGGGTACGCGTTAGGGTGAGGGTAGTTATTAAACCTATCCCACTCTCTAGATACCCCTTAGCACGTAAAGGAATATTATTTGGGGGTCCAGCCTTGGAGAAGAGTTTAGACACTAGGAGAAGATAAGGAACACACCCATTATCAAGAAATCACATTAGGATTCACTTTTTAACCTGTTCCTTAAAACACTGGTACTTAGGAAATCTATTGGAGGCAGAAGCAGTCAAGGGTAGCTTAGGGTTAGGGTTAGGGTTAGATTGCGGTTTGGGGTACGGCTTAGGGTACGGGTTCGGGGAGGGGTTCGGGTAGGGTTTAGGGTATGGGTTAGGGTTAGGGTTAGGGCTAGTGTTAGGGTTACGGCTCGGTTTAGGGTACGTGTTAGGTTTAGGGTACGCATTACGGTTAGGGTAGGGGTTAGGGTTAGGGTATGCATTAGGGTGAGGGTAGTTATTAAACCTATCCCACTCTCTAGATACCCCTTAGCACGTAAAGGAATATTATTTGGGGGTCCAGCCATGGAGAAGAGTTTAGACACTAGGAGAAGATAAGGAACACACCCATTATCATGAAATCACATTAGGATTCTCTTTTTAACCTGTTCCTTAAAACACTAGTGCTTAGGAAATCTATTGGAGGCAGAAGCAATCAAGGGTAGCTTAGGGTTAGGGTTAGGGTTACGGTGAGGGTTAGGGTACGGCTTAGGGTACGGGTTCGGGGAGGGGTTCGGGTAGAGCGTAGGGTATTGGTTAGGGTTAGGGTTAGTGTTAGGGTTAGGGCTCGGTTTAGGGTACGGGTTAGGATTAGGGTACGCGTTAGGGTTAGGGTACGGGTTAGGGTTAGGGTACGCGTTAGGGTGAGGGTAGTTATTAAACCTATCCCACTCTGTAGATACCCCTTAGCACGTAAAGGAATATTATTTGGGGGTCCAGCCATGGAGAAGAGTTTAGACAATAGGAGAAGATAAGGAACACACCCATTATTAAGAAATCACAATATGATTCTCTTTTTAAACTGTTCCTTAAAACACTATTGCTTAGGAAATCTATTGGAGGCAGAAGCAGTCAAGGGTAGCTTAGGGTTAGGGTTAGGGTTAGTGTTAGGGTTAGGGCTCGGTTTAGGGTACGGGTTAGGATTAGGGTACGCGTTAGGGTTAGGGTAGGGGTTAGGGTTAGGGTACGCGATAGGGTGAGGGTAGTTATTAAACCTATCCCACTCTCTAGATTCCCCTTAGCACGTAAAGGAATATTATTTGGGGGTCCAGCCATGGAGAAGAGTTTAGACACTAGGAGAAGATAAGGAACACACCCATTATCAAGAAATCACATTAGGATTCTCTTTTTAACCTGTTCCTTAAAACACTAGTGCTTAGGAAATCTATTGGAGGCAGAAGCACTCAAGGGTAGCTTAGGGTTAGGGTTAGGGTTAGGGTGAGGGTTAGGGTACGGCTTAGGGTACGGGTTCGGGGAGGGGTTCGGGTAGGGTGTAGGGTATGGTTTAGTGTTAGGGTTAGGGCTAGTGTTAGGGTTAGGGCTCGGTTTAGGGTACGGGTTAGGATTAGGGTACGCGTTAGGGTTAGGGTAGGGGTTAGGGTTAGGGTACGCGTTAGGGTGAGGGTAGTTATTAAACCTCTCCCTCTCTCTAGATACCCCTTAGCACGTAAAGGAATATTATTTGGGGGTCCAGCCTTGGAGAAGACTTTAGACACTAGGAGAAGATAAGGAACACACCCATTATCAAGAAATCACATTAGGATTCTCTTTTTAACCTGTTCCTTAAAACACTAGTGCTTAGGAAATCTATTGGAGGCAGAAGCAGTCAAGGGTAGCTTAGGGTTAGGGTTAGGGTTAGGGTGAGGGTTAGAGTACGGCTTAGGGTACGGGTTCGGGGAGGGGTTCGGGTAGAGCGTAGGGTATGGGTTAGGGTTAGGGTTAGTGTTAGGGTTAGGGCTCGGTTTAGGGTACGGGTTAGGATTAGGGTACGCGTTAGGGTTAGGTTAGGGGTTAGGGTTAGGGTACGCGTTAGGGTGAGGGTAGTTATTAAACATATCCCACTCTGTACATACCCCTTAGCACGTAAAGGAATATTATTTGGGGGTCCAGCCATGGAGAAGAGTTTAGACACTAGGAGAAGATAAGGAACACACCCATTATCACGAAATCACATTAGGATTCTCTTTTTAACCTGTTCCTTAAAACACTAGGGCTTAGGAAATCTATTGGAGGCAGAAGCAGTCAAGGGTAGCTTAGGGTTAGGGTTAGGGTTAGGGTGAGGGTTAGGGTACGGCTTAGGATACGGGTTCGGGGAGGGGTTCGGGTAGGGCGTAGGGTATTGGTTAGGGTTAGGGTTAGGGTTAGTGTTAGGGTTAGGGCTAGGTTTAGGGTACGGGTTAGGATTAGGGTACGTGTTAGGTTTAGGGTAGGGGTTAGGGTTAGGGTACGCTTTAGGGTGAGGGTAGTTATTAAACCTATCCCACTCTCTAGATACCCCTTAGCACGTAAAGGAATATTATTTGTGGGTCCAGCCATGGAGAAGAGTTTAGACACTAGGAAAAGATAAGGAACACACCCATTATCAAGAAATCACAATATGTTTCTCTTTTTAAACTGTTCCTTAAAACACTAGTGCTTAGGAAATCTATTGGAGGCAGAAGCAGTCAAGTGTAGCATACGGTTAGGGTTAGGGTTAGGGTGAGGGTTAGGGTACGGCTTAGGGTACGGGTTCGGGGAGGGTTTCGGGTATGGCCTAGGGTATGAGTTAGGGTTAGGGTTAGGGTTAGTGTTTTGGTTACGGCTCGGTTTAGGGTACGGGTTAGGATTAGGGTACGCGTTAGTGTTAAGGTAGGGGTTAGGGTTAGGCTACGCGATAGGGTGAGGTTAGTTATTAAACCTATCCCACACTCTAGATACCCCTTAGCACGTAAAGGAATATTATTTGGGGGTCCAGCTATGGAGAAGAGTTTAGACACTAGGAGAAGATAAGGAACACACCCATTATCAAGAAATCACAATATGATTATCTTTTTAAACTGTTCCTTAAAACACTACTGCTTAGGAAATCTATTGGAGGCAGAAGCAGTCAAGGGTAGCTTAGGGTTAGGGTTAGGGTTAGTGTTAGGGTTAGGGCTCGGTTTAGGGTATGGGTTAGGATTAGGGTACGCGTTAGGGTTAGGGTAGGGGTTAGGGTTAGGGTACGCGATAGGGTGAGGGTAGTTATTAAACCTATCCCACTCTCTAGATACCCCTTAGCACGTAAAGGAATATTATTTGGGGGTCCAGCCATGGAGAAGAGTTTAGACACTAGGAGAAGATAAGGAACACACCCATTATCAAGAAATCACATTAGGATTCTCTTTTTAACCTGTTCCTTAAAACACTAGTGCTTAGGAAATCTATTGGAGGCAGAAGCAGTCAAGGGTACCTTAGGGTTAGGGTTAGGGTTAGATTGAGGGTTAGGGTACAGCTTAGGGTACGGGTTTGGGGAGGGGTTCGTGTAGGGCGTAGGGTATGGGTTAGGGTTAGGGTTAGGGTTAGTGTTAGGGTTAGGGCTCGGTTTAGGTTATGGATTTGGATTAGGGTACGCGTTAGTGTTATGGTAGTGGTTAGGGTTAGGGTACGTGATAGGGTGAGGTTAGTTATTAAACCTATCCCACTCTCTAGATACCCCTTAGCACGTAAAGTAATATTATTTGGGGGTCCAGCCATGGAGAAGAGTTTAGACACTAGGAGAAGATCAGGAACACACCCATTATCAAGAAATCACATTAGGATTCTCTTTTTAACCTGTTCCTTAAAACACTAGTGCTTAGGCAATCTATTGGAGGCAGAAGCATTCAAGGGTAGCTTTGGGTTAGGGTTAGGGTTAGGCTGAGGGTTTCGGGACGGCTTAAGGTACGGGTTCGAGGGGGGGTTCGGGTAGGTCGTAGGGTATGGATTAGGGTTAGGGTTAGGGTTAGTATTAGGGCTGGGCTCGGTTTCGGGTACGGGTTAGGATTAGGGTACGCGTTAGTGTTAGGGTAGGGGTTAGGGTTAGGGTACACATTACGGTTAGGTTCGTTATTAAACCTATCCCACTCTCTAGATACCCCTTAGCACGTAAAGGAATATTATTTCGGGGTACAGCCATGGAGAAGAGTTAAGACACTAGGAGAAGAAAAGGAACACACCCAGTATCAAGAAATTACATTAGGATTCTCTTTTTAACCTGTTCCTTAAAACACTAGTGCTTAGGAAATCTATTGGAGGCAGAACCAGTCAAGGGTAGCTTAGGGTTAACGTTAGGGTTACGGTGAGGGTTAGGGTACGGCTTAGGGTACCGTTTCGGGGAGGGGTACGGTTACGGCGTAGGTTGTGTGTTAGGGTTAGGTTTAGGGTTAGTGTTAGGGTGAGGGCTCGGTTTAGGGTACGGTTTTGGATTAGGGTACGCGTTAGGGTTAGGGTAGTGGTTAGGTTTAGGGTATGCGTTAGGGTGAGGGTAGTTATTAAACATATCCCAATCTCTAGACACCCCTTAGCACGTAAAGGAGTATTATTTGGGGGTCCAGCCATGGAGAAGAGGTTAGACACTAGGATAAGATAAGGAACACACCCATTATCAAGAAATCACATTAGGATTCTCTTTTTAACCTGTTCCTTAAAACACTAGTGCTTAGGAAATCTATTGGAGGCAGAAGCAGTCAAGGGTAGCTTAGCGTTAGTGTTAGGGTTAGGGTACCGCTTAGGGTACGGGTTCGCTGAGGGGTTCGGGTAGGGCGTAGGGTATGGGTTAGGGTTAGGTTTAGGTTTAGTGTTAGGGTTAGGGCTCGCTTTAGGATACGGGTTAGAATTAGTGTACGCGTTAGGGTTAAGGTAGGGGTTAGGGTTAGGCTACACGTTTGGGTTAGGGTAGTTATTAAACCTATCCCACTCTCTAGATACCCCTTAGCACGTAAAGGAGTATTATTTGGGGGTCCAGCCATGGAGAAGAGTTTAGACACTAGGAGAAGATAAGGAACACACCCATTATCAAGAAATCACATTAGGATTCTCTTTTGTACCTTTTCCTTAAAAAACTAGTGCTTAGGAAATCTATTGGAGGCAGAAGCAGTCAAGGGTAGCTTAGGTTTAGCGTTAGGGTTAGGGTGAGTGTTAGGGTAGGGCTTAGGTTTCGGGTACGGCGTAAGGTATGGGTTAGGGTTAGGGTTAGGGTTAGTGTTAGGGTTAGGGCTCGGTTTACGGTACGGGTTAGGATTAGGGTACGCGTTAGGGTTAGGGTAGGGGTTAGGGTTAGGATACGCATTAGGGTGAGGGTAGTTATTAAACCTATCCCAATCTCTAGATACCCCTTAGCACGTAAAGGAATATTATTTGGGGGTCCAGCCATGGAGAAGAGTTTAGACACTAGGAGAAGATAAGGAACACACCCATTATCAAGAAATCACATTAGGATTCTCTTTTTAACCTGTTCCTTAAAACACTAGTGCTTAGGAAATCTATTCGAGGCAGAAGCAGTCAAGGGTAGCTTAGTGTTAGGGTTAGGTTTAGGGCGAGGGTTAGGGTACAGCTTAGGGTACGGGTTCGGGGAGGGGTTCGGGTACGGCGTAGGGTATGGGTTAGGGTTAGTGTTAGGGTTAGGGTTCGGTTTAGGGTACGGGTTAGGATTAGGGTATGCGTTAGGGTTAGGGTAGGGGTTAGGGCTAGGGTACGCGTTAGGGTGAGGGTCGTTATTAAACCTATCCCACTCTCTAGATAACCCTTAGCACGTACAAGAATATTATTTGGGGTCCAGCCATGGAGAAGAGGTTAGACACTAGGAGAAGATAAGGAACACACCCATTATGAAGAAATCACATTAGGATTATCTTTTTAACCTGTTCCTTAAAACACTAGTGCTTAGGAAATCTATTGGAGGCAGAAGCAGTCAAGGGTAGCTTAGGGTTAGGGTTAGGGTTAGGGTGAGTGTTAGGGTACGGCTTAGGGTACGGGTTCGGGGAGGGGTCCGGGTAGGGCATAGGGTATGGGTTAGGGTTAGGGTTAGGGTTAGTGTTAGGGTTAGGGCTCGCTTTAGGCTACGGGTTAGGATTAGGGTACGGGTTAGGATTAGGGTACGCGTTAGGGTGAGGGTAGTTATTAAACCTATCCCACTCTCTAGATACCCCTTAGCACGTAAAGGAATATTATTTGGGGGTCCAGCCATGGAGAAGAGTTTAGACACTAGGAGAAGATAAAGAACACACCCATTATCAAGAAATCACATTAGGATTCTCTTTTTAACCTGCTCCTTAAAACACTAGTGCTTAGGAAATCTATTGGAGGCAGAAGCAGTCAAGGGTAGCTTAGGGTTAGGGTTAGGGTTAGGGTTAGGTTTAGGGTACGACTTAGGGTACGGGTTCGGGGACGGGTTCGGGAAGGGCGTAGGGTATGGGTTAGGATTAGTGTTAGGGTTAGTGTTAGTGTTAGGGCTCGGTTTAGTGTATGGGTTAGGATTAGGGTACGCGTTAGGGTTAGGGTAGGGGTTAGGGTTAGGGTACACGTTAGGGTTAGGGTCGTTATTATACCTATCCCACTCTCTAGATACCCCTTAGCACGTAAAGGAATATCCTTTGGGGGTCCAGCCATGGAGAAGAGTTTAGACACTAGGAAAATATAAGGAACACACCCATTATCAAGAAATCACATTAGGATTCTCATTTTAACCTGTTCCTTAAAACACTAGTGCTTAGGAAATCTATTGGAGGCAGAAGCAGTCAAGGGTAGCTTAGGGTTACGGTTAGGGTGAGGGTGAGTGTTAGGGTACGGTTTAGGGTACGGATTCACGGAGGGGTTAAGGTAGGGCGTAGAGTATGTTTTAGGGTTAGGGTTAGGGTTAGGGTTAGTGTTAGGGCTCGGTTTAGGGTACGGGTTAGGATTAGAGTACGCGTTAAAGTTAGGGTAGGGGTTAGGGTTAGGGTACGCGTTAGGGTTTGGGTAGTTATTAAACCTATCCCACTCTTTAGATACCCCTTAGCACATAAAGGAATATTATTTTGGGGTCCAGCCATGGAGAAGAGTTTAGACACTAGGATAAGAGAAGGAACACACCCATTATCAAGAAATCACATTAGGATTCTCTTTTTAACCTTTTCCTTAATACACTAGTGCTTAGGAAATCTATTGGAGGCAGAAGCAGTCAAGGGTAGCTTAGGGTTAGGGTTAGGGTTAGTGTGAAGGTTAGGGTACGGCTTAGGGTTCAGGTTCGGGGAGTCGTTATGCTACGGCGTAGGGTATGGGTTAGGGTTAGGGTTAGGATTAGTGTTCGGTTTAGGGCTCGGTTTAGGGTACAGGTTAGAATTAGGGTACGCGTTAGGGTTAGTGTCGGTGTTAGCGTTACGGTACGCGTTAGGGTGAGGTTAGTTATTAAACCTATCCCACTCTCTAGATACCACTTAGCACGTAAAGGAATATTATTTGGGGGTCCAGCCATGGAGAAGAGATTAGACACTAGGATAAGATAAGGAACACACCCATTATGAAGAAATCACATTAGGATTCTCTTTTTTACTTGTTCCTTAAAACACTAGTGCTTAGGAAATCTATTGGAGGCAGAAGCCTTCAAGGGTAGCTTAGGGTTAGGGTTAGGGATAAGTTTAGGGTAAGGGTTACGGTACAGCTTCAGGCCCTCTTCTGGTTCCGGGGGGCAGGCTGAGCCTGTAGTTAATTCTTCTTCCTGATGGGAAAATAGAGTGACCTGTGCCTGTCCCAACACATAGAGCTAGTCTCTCATTGTTTCCCCTTCTTCCCATTCATCTTCAGGACAAATTGCAACCTGTACGGAACAGGAGGTTAAAGGTGCTGATGCTCCAAGTAGGGAGGTTGCTAGTAAAGCGGCTGGAATGGCGAACCGGAGCACAAGGAGATGAGAAATGAGGTGCGTTTTAGAAACCTTTCCCGATCACATGGTGTACCATCTTCTGGGTTTCTCATGCATCTTTTCGATGTAGGAAGATGACCTTGTACCTGGAGATTTGGGACCCATGGGATGGGTACGACGCAGTATTACTTTAAAGGGTTTGCGTTGGCTCACCCAACCTCACCAAACCTCTCAGCCCCAAGCTTGTCCACCCTTATGTCTCATCAAGCTGTGGGTCCAGATATGGTCAATCCAGGTTGCATCACAGCCCCTGAATGAATTGTGTGAGAATTTCTCTCTCTTTCACTGTCTTTGTTTCATGGGTTTTTAAAAGTAATTTATTTTTATAATGGGGTTTAGCTGCTTTTCACTGCTGTGTTTATGCCGCTTTACACCCACTTGACTCACTTACAGAGAGATATCAATACATAGGTTTTAAGATTCTTACTAGTCAGAAATATTCTTGTGCGATGAATAGGGGGTGTTGAGTCCAGTTCACTGAGCAAGGAGTAAGTGTTGTCTATTACATATTGGGTTTATGGAACGGTATGTGAGCTAATTTGAAACCCTTGTTTTATGCATCACCCCACCTCACCTTTCCCGTTAAGCAGCCATAGTGTGTTTTCTAAATGTGTGATTCTCTTCTGTTTTGTAATTCAGTTCAAGTGTAACGGTTTTTACATTCCCTCTATAAGTGATATCTTATGATAAGTGTCTTTTTCTGTGTGACTTATTTCACTTAGAATCGTTATACCTAAATCCACTCATCATGCTGCTACTAACATTATGACATTGATGTCATGCCTGAGTGATATCCCATTCTACATAAGGACCTCAAATTCTTTATCCATTTTTCGCTTTCCTGGGCTATTTAAGATGTAATGAAGTGGAGGTTCCTGTCAACAGAGCAGCTGTAAACTTTGGGGTGCCTGTGTCTTGCTGATTTTTAGTTTTCCCAATTTATACACCCATGAGTGAAAGTGCCCTATGCTCTCTAAGCTGTGTTTTTTCGATTTTTCAGGACACACCGTACACTTCTCCACAGTGGCTGTTGGCAATTTACATCCCACCCATCAGCGTAGCAAGGCTCCCATTTCTCCATGGCCTGTCCTGCATTTCGGGTTTTGATACATTTTTCAGCATGGCCCTTTTGACCGATGGGAAGCGAGACTTCTTTTTAGTGCTGATTTGCCTTGCCAGGTTGTTTGGTTGGCCAAAACGGGCGTATGCGTTTTTTCCTGAATATATTCAGGAAAAAACGCATACGCCCGTTTTGGCCAAGGGCATCACTGTCGACGTTTTGCCGCTTTTTATGGGCTTTAAAGGCGATTCGAATCTACCTCCTGAAATCTGTTTCCTGCAAATCTGCCTTGCTTTCAAATCCTCTTCGTTGCCTTCCCTCAATATATTTGTGGACGAGAGTTATCATTTATAACTGTGCAGGTTTTGTGAATTGCAGTGCCCCTGACCTGAATTTTTCAACTCGGTTTTTTGGGAGCTGGCCGCAAAAGTGCAGGATTGCTTCAGGCCCTCTTCTGGTTCCGGGGGCCAGGCTGAGCCTGTGGTTAATTCTTCTTCCTGATGGGAAAATAGAGTGATGTGTGCCTGTCCCAACATATAGAGCTAGTCTCTCATTGGTTCCCCTTCTTTCATTCATCCTCAGGACAAATTGCGACCTGTACGGAACAGGAGGTTAAAGGTGCTTATGCTCCAAGTAGGGAGATTGCTAGTAAAGGGGCTGGAATGGCGAACCGGAGCACAAGGAGATGACAAATGAGGTGCGTTTTAGAAACCTTTCCCGATCACACGGTGTACCATCTTCTGGGTTTCTCATGCATGTTTTCGATGTAGGAAGATGCCCTTGTACCTGGAGATTTGGGACCCATGGGATGGGTACCACGCAGTATTACTTTAATAGGTCTGCATTTGCTCACCCAACCTCACCAAACCTCTCAGCCCCAAGAGTGTCCACCCTTATGTCTCATCCAGCTGTGGGTCTAGATATGGTCAATACAGGTTGTATCACAGCCCCTGACCGAATTGTGTAAGAATTTCTCTCTCTTTCACTGTCTTTGTTTCATGGGTTTTTTAAAGAAATTTATTTTTATAATGGTGTTTCGCTTCTTTTCACTGCTCTGTTTATGCCGCTTTACACCCACTTGACTCACTTACGGAGAGATATCAATACCTAGGTTTTAAGATTCTTACTTGTCAGATATATTCTTGTGCGGTGAATAGCGGGTGTTGAGTCCAGTTCACTGAGCAAGGAGTAGTTCTTGTCTATTACATATTGGGTTTATGGAACGGTATATGAACTAATTTGAAACCCTTCTTTCATGTATCACACCACCTCACATTTCCCGTTAAGCAGTCATAGTGTGTCTTCTAAAAGTGTGACTCTGTTCTGTTTTGTAATTCAGTTCAAGTGTGACGGTTTTTACATTCCCTCTATAAGTGATATCTTATGATAAGTGTCTTTTTCTGTGTGACTTGTTTCACTTAGAATCGTCGAAACTAAATCCACTCCTCATGCTGCTACTTGCGTTAAGACATTGATTTCATGGCTGAGTGATATTCCATTGTACATAAGAAGCAAAACTTCTTTATCCATTTTTCTGTTTCCTAGGATATTTAAGGTGTAATTAAGTGGAGGTTCTTGTCAACAGAGCAACCCTAAACTTTGGGTTGCCTGTGTCTTGCTGATTTTTAGATTTCCCAATTTATACGCCCATGCGTGGAAGTGCCCCATTCTCTCTAGCTGTGTTTTTTAGATGTTTTTGGAAACACCATACCCTTCTGCAGAGTCGCCATTGGCAATTTACATCCCGCCCATCAGTGTAACAAGGCTCCCTTTCCTCCTTGTCCTCTCCTGCATTTCTTGTTTTTACACTTTTTTAGGAAGTTCCTTTTGACTGATGGGAAGTGAGACTCCTTTGTAGTGCTGATTTGCATTTCCGGCTTGCTTGGTTGGCCAAAAAGGGCCTATGCGTTTTTTTCTGAATTTATTCAGGAAAAAATGCATACGCCCTTTTTGGCCAAGGGCATCCTTGTCGACGTTTGGCCGCTTTTCCTGTGCTTTAGTGGCGATTCGAATCTAACTCCTGAAATTTGTTTCCTGCAATTCTGCCTTACTTTCCAATCCTTTTCGTTGCCTTCCCTCAATATAGTTTTGGACGATAGTTATAATTTAAAACTCTGCAGGTTTGTGAATTGCAGTGCCCCTGAGCTCCATTTTTCAATTCGCTTTTTGGGAGCTTCCCGCAGAGCCGCTGGTTTGCTTCTGGCCCTACTCTGGTTCTCAGTGGCAGGCTAAGCCTTTGCTTAATTCTTCTTCCTGATTGGAAATTAGAGTGACATGTGCCTGTCCGAGCATCTAGGGCTTGGCTCTCCTTGTTTCTCCTCCTTCCCCTTCTTCCTTTGGACAAATTCCAAATTCTGTGCAACTGGATGTTGAAGGTGCTGACATCCTCAAGTGGGGAGGTTTTAAGGAAAATGGCTGGAGGGGTGAATCCAACAACCAGGAAATTAGGAGTTTTGGTTCCTTTTCCAAAATCTTCCTGATCCAACCGTGTTCCATCTTCTGGGTGTCACAGGCATGTTTTAGCTGTAGGAAAGGTCCCGTGTATGTAAGGAGAACACCAGGGATTTTTCCAAATCAGTGTCTCCCCGATCTCCAATCTGGGGAATTTTTAAGCTACTGGTACATGTGTGTTCATTAAGGGACTTGGGCCGTAGGCAGAGTCCGAACTTTAGATGATTGAAGTCTTCAGGTTCAGAAACGCTCACCATCGGCCTCCTTTAGTTTCCATTTTATCTGTAGTTGATAGATGATGTTGATATAGATATCTATTGTTTTTCAGATTATTTCCCCTTAGGGGTCATTAAAAAATATTGAGTATAGTTCCCTGTGCTATACAGTAGTTCCTTGTTGATGATATATTTTATACATAGCAGTGTGTATATGTTAATCTGAAACTGTTAATTTATCCCTCCTCCCACCTTTCCCCTTTGGTAATAAAAAAATATAAGATTTTATACTTCTCAGAAATCTAGGAGCTGAAAGAGAGGTATCATTTTCAATGGAAAATCATTCAAAACAAGGTTGAAACTTCAACCAAGATTATTAGATGTACATCCTTGGAAAGAAATCACTGCATTTCACTACTGTTGACCTGACAAATAAGACAAACCCCTCCACTGAACTTGCTTATAATAAAGTGATGGAAATATCAAATGGAAGTGTTAGAAACATCTTATTTTACACGAGCCTTATACACTGCTCTATGTTAATTACAGTTTGGCTCACACATCTGTTCATTGAAGTTACAATGTTCTCAAATTCTGTTACTGATCCTGCAGAGTGGGCCCCAACAAGGGTCTCCCTGCCCAGTGTCATTGGAGCCAACAGATCGAGACTGACTTTGGTTCAGAAGCAAAGGAAAACTTTATATTTTAATCAGAGAATGGAGAGGTGAGAGTGTGTGCTCCCCTGCGGGTTGTGGGCCGGGCTGCTGTGTAGGGATCCTGTCAGCATCAGCGGGAGGGAGGGGGCGGAACTCTCGAGGGCCGGGTTGGCTGGAGCTCAGGCTCTATGTCGCAGAGTCTGCACAGGGCCCCACGAGCTGAGGTGTCGGCCCAGCCATTTTGCACTAGGAAATCGGGTCTGAAGTGCCGGGTGTGGGACCTCTGCATGTGGAAACCTAGGAGCAAGTGAAATTAGACAAAGTACAAAGGAAAAAATGGTTAGACTTTATTTTATTGCCCAGATTCTATTTTTATCTCCCAGGAATTTTTAATGGGCTTTGCCAGTGACAAAGCCCTCCTCTGCCTTTTGTCCCATTCCTCATTCGTGGGGCGCTGAGGGTGCAGACACCTCTTCTGTAAATGCTTCGTGCTGAGTTGGGTGTCCTCATACCTGGGGGGAGGGGCAGGACTTCTCTCCAGCAGCCTCCAGGTGAGGTTGATTGTCCCCAGGCCTCCTCCCTCACTGCTCGTCTGCCTGAGCACCAGCATTGGAAGTTTCATAGATTCTAATGACCTTTAAGGGTCCAGGAAAGAGATGTTCAGAGACGTTGCGGGGCGGGTGGGCGGTTTTACCCTGCTCCACATTGGTTCGACCCCCTTAGGCTGACGGTTTCTGCCAGCCTAGATGCTCTGACCAGTAGTCTGCGCTTTCTTCAGTTAGGCCACTGAATTAACGTACAAACAGCACCAGGTGTCAGAGCCCTGCTTGCTCAACTCCCAGACACTCCAGGGCTGGTGGTGATCCAGGACCATGACGGCCACTCAGTCAACGGCCTTTTGAAGTAGGAGGAGTACAGCCGGTCTCATTGGCCTCCGTCACCGCAGTGTCTGTAGGCTTTTCTATGGTGGCAGCGTTATTTACGGTTCCCCTGCCAAGTTTATTAGCTCCGCTCTGGGTGCAGTAAGTCCTGTAAGCAATAGTCTGCTCTTTTGGGGCACACTCTTGTTGTTTTCTGAGAGAAGCTTCAGGTCAAGTGATGGTCACACGAGTCGTCATGGGGGCCCATTGCCCCCAGTTGTCTCTCCGGAGGTTGGTGTTGGAGGGCCTCCTCACTCGAGGTCATTGTGCCCACGGAGCAATCCCTGCAACTTCAGGGCATGGTGGGTGGTTAGGATCACCAAGTGGCGTCCTTTACCCTTAGGAGGGAGCTGGCCTTGCGGGCTGCTGATTTCCAGGTTTTTAGAAACCCCTAGTATCCTGGTCGGATGGGGTGGCTGGTCAATGCCTGGAGGGCATTCTTGCATTGTTCCATTTCAAGTGGTCCCAGTTTTTGCACTAATACTCCAAGGGCGATTTGCCTTGGACCAGGAATGTAAAGGTCAAAGGGTTTAGCTAACTTAGGGAGGTCCAGGGCAAGGGTCTGAATTGACTGCACTTTCCCTTCTTGAAAGGCCGCTTCTGGATTCTATTCAAAAGGATCATCATCTTTTCCTTTCAGTGTTTCATATAGAGGCCCAGCTATTAGACTGTAGTTAGGGATCCAGATGCAGCAAACCCCGGTCTCCCCAGGATCCCCTAAGCTGTCTTCTAGATACAGGAAGGGTGAGGCAGCAAATGGCTTCTTCCCTTTCCTGGGGTGGGCTTCTCCGACCTTCTGTGTGAATGAAACCCAGGAAGGTCACCTTAGTTTGTGATATTTGAGCCTTTTTCTTGGACACCTTCTATCTTTTATTGGCTAGGTAGTTCAGAGGCCTCCTTAGTCGGGCTGGTGATCAGAATGTCATCTGCATATTGAAGGAGGGTTCCCTTCTCCAGAGGTAGATCTTTTAGGTCTTTAGCTAACGTTTCCCAAAAGATGGTGTGGGAATTTTTGAACCCCTGGGGCAGGACGGCCCAGCAGCATTGTTTTTGTTGTATGTTGAGTCCTGCCACTCACAGCCAAAATTTCTTGTGACTCTGGGACTAATGGAATACAGAAGAAGGCATCATTGAAGTCTAATACAGAATACCATGTCCTGCTGGATGGTAGAATGACCAGCAGGGTGTAGGAATTTGGAACTACTAGATGTATATCCTCTGTGGCTTCACTGACTGTCCTGGCGTCCTCTACCAGGTACCCAGCAGCCCACGGGGCTCTTGTGGTCAGGCCCCTCCCAGGATATGGAGCTCACCTGGGCAGGTACCCAGCAGCCCATGGGGCCCTCATGGTCAGGCCCCTCCCAGGTTATGGAGCTCACCTGGGCAGGTATGCAGCAGCCCACAGGGCTCTCGTGGGCAGGCCCCTCCCTGGATATGGAGCTCCCCTGGACAGGTACCCTGGCAGGGCTGGGCACACAGAAACCGTGCACATAGCCCTCATTGCAGAGCACCCCCACCACAACTGTAGCTCAGAGCTGACACAGAGCACCTCAGAGCAGAGCTTGAACTAACAAACAGCAGCTCCAACAGGTCTGTGACCCTAGGCTTCACTCTGTGCAGCCTCCCTCTGCCTGGTCTTCCAGGGGCTTCCACTGCATCTGGGGCACCAGGCCTCTGTCTGCACCCACCACCCCTCCTCTCCCTGACTCCTGGGTTCCTCTCATTAGCAGAGGGTCTTCTTGAAGTTGTCTCCCACTCATGGACCAGATGAAATGATTAGAAAACAAGCCAGGGCTGCCGCCCCTTATCTATCCTGACTCTCGGGACCCTACACCTGTTCCTTGGATCTGGCCGGTGCAGCAAGGCCCATTTTCTGCAACTCTGAGCCCCTGAGGGGCGAGGATTGGCTGACCTTGGCAGCCTGACCCGGCCGGCCAGCCCTTCCCAGGTGTGCCTGGGTTGAGGTCAATATAAACACCCCTCCAGGCAGCAAAAGCCTCTGCAGCTGTGCCTGACGCCATATTCTCTGCCCCGTCCGCAGTCTCGGGGTTGGGATGGTGGGAGGGAGTAGGGCCCATGGCTCTATGAGTGGCCCGGTGTGACTGGGGCTCTGCTGGACTTCCTGAAGGAGTTGCCCTGCTGCCACCTGCTAAAGAAGAGGATGTGTCACCCATACTTGCTGCTGGAATTTCTCCCCGGGCAGAGGTGAGGAAGGAAAAAAGCAGTGGGGGCCGGGACAGGAGGGGTACCTCAGGCAGGGAAATGGAAAGCTTCCAGACGAGTGCCCGGGGCCAGGACCATCCTGGCTGGCCTGCAGGCACCAAGTCGGCCTGCGTGTCCAAGCCCCTTCCTCTAGCTTATAAAGTCTTTGCACACATTCAGGTGTTTTACCTGGGAAGGGTGGGAAAAGTTCAGCAGCAACTGGCCTGGGGCTCAGCTCACATTTACTCAGAGACGCCTCCTCACGGTCCCCCAGCTTTGCAATGAGGACGCTCCTTGTGTTGGGGCTGCTGGCTGCATGGGAAATGATTCCCCACCTGTGACCAACTTCAGAATTGTTTACCACTGGAGCAAGTGCCCTGATAGGGTTTTCCTCTGTATGACCAGTGTGTTCTGTTTTTTTTTTTTTCTTTTTTGGTTCAAGGTAAATTTTATTCCTCTTTTTGTATTTATGGATATAAGCATGGAAATAATTCATTCATATAAATACGTCTATGGGAAGGACAGAACTTTTTTTTCTGTTTTATTTTTTTAAGTATTAATTATTTTTTAATTTTTGAATTTATTTTATTCATTTTTTTATACAGCAGGTTCTTATTGGTTATCTATTTTATACATATAAGTGTATATATGTCAATCCCAGGCTCGCAATTCATCCCACCACCACCACCCTGCCACTTTCCCCCCTTGGTGTCCATACATTTGTTCTCTACATCTGTGTCTCTATTTCTGCCTTGCAAACCGGCTCATCTGTACCATTTTTCTAGGTTCCACATGTATGCGTTAATATACGATATTTGTTTTTCTCTTTCTGACTTACTTCACTCTGTATGACAGTCTCTAGATCTATCCACGTCTCTACAAATGACCCAATTTCATTCCTTTTTATGGCTGAGAAATATTGCATTTTATATATGTAGCACATCTTTTCCGTTCATCTGTCTATGGGCATTTAGGTTGCTTCCATGACCTGGCTATTGTAAATAGTGCTGCAGTGAACATTGTGGTGAATATGTCTTTTTGAATTATGGTTTTCTCTGGGTATATGGCCAGTAGTGGGATTGCTGGGTCACACGGTAATTCTATTTTTAGTTTTTTAAGGAACCTCCATACTGTTCTCCATAGTGACTGTATCAACTTACATTCCCACAAATAGTGTAAGAGGGTTCCCTTTTCTCCACACCCTCTCCAGCATTTGTTGTTTGTAGATTTTCTGATGATGCCCATTCTAACTCGTGTGAGGTGATAACTCATTGTAGTTTTGGTTTATATTTCTCTAATAATTAGTGATGTTGAGCAGCTTTTCATGTGCTTCTTGGTCATCTGTATGTCTTCTTGGGACAAATGTCTATTTACGTCATCTGCCCATTTTTGGATTGGGTTGTTTGTTTTTTTACTGTTGAGCTGCATGAGCTGTTTATATACATTGGAGATTAATCCTTTGTCCATTGATTCGTTTGCAAATATTTTCTCCCATTCTGAGGGTTGTCTTTTCATCTTGTTTGTAGTTTCCTTTGCTTTGCAAAAGCTTTTAGGTTTCATTTGCTCCCATTTGTTTATTATTGTTTTTTATTCCATTACTCTAGGAGGTGGATCAAAAAAGACCTTGCTGTGATTTATGTCAAAGAGTATTCTTCCTATGTTTCCCTCTAAGAGTTTTCTAGTGTCCGGTCTTACATTTTGGTCTCTAATGCATTTTGAGTTTATTTTTTGTGTATGGTGTTAGGGAGTGTTCTAATTTCATTCTTTTACATGTAGCTGTCCATTTTTCCCAGCACCACTTATTGAAGAGACTGTCTTTTCTCCATTGTATATCCTTGCCTCCTTTGTCATAGATTAGTGGGTCATAGGTGTGTAGGTTTATCTCTGGGCTTTCTTTTTTTTTTTCTTTTACATCTTTAATGGAGTATAATTGCTTTACAATTGTGTGTTAGTTTCTGCTGTATAAAAAACTGAATCAGCTATGCGTATACATATAACACCATATCCCCTCCCTCTTGCACCTCCCTCTCACTCCCTTATCCCACCCTTTTAGGTGGTCACAAAGCACAGAGCTGGTCTCCCTGTGCTATGTGGCTGCTTCCCAGTAGCTATCAATTTTACATTTGGTACTGTATATATGTCCATACCACTCTCTCACTTTGTCCCAGCTTACCCTTCCCCCTCCCCATGTCCTCAAGTCCTTTCTCTACGTCTGTGTCCTTAATCCTTTCCTGCCCCTAGGTTCTACATAAACTTTTTTTTTTAGATTCCATATATATGTGTTAGCATACGGTGTTTGTTTTTCTCTTTCTGACTTACTTCACTCTGTAGGACAGACTCTAGATCCATCCACCTCACTAAAAATAACTCAATTTCGTTTCTTTTTATGGCTGAATCATGTTCCATTGTATATATGTGCCACATCTTCTTTATCCATTTATCTGTTGATGGACACTTAGGTTGCTTCCATGTCCTGGCTATTGTAAATAGAGCTACAGTGAACATTGTGGTACATGACTCTTTTTGAATTATGGTTTTCTCAGGGTAAATGTCCAGGAGTGGGTTTGCTGGGTTGTATGGTAGTTCTATTTTTAGTTTTTAAGGAACCTTCATACCGTTCTCCCTAGTGGCTATATCAATTTACATTCCCACCAACAGTGCAAGAGGGTTCCCTTTTCTCCAATTAATGCCTCTCCAGCATTTATTGTTGGTAGATTTTTTGATGATGGCCATTCTGACTGGTGTGAGGTGATACCTCGCTGTAGTTTTGGTTTGCATTTCTCTAATGATTAGTGATGTTCAGCATCCTTTCATGTGTTTGTTGGCAACCTGTATATCTTCTTTGGAGAAATGTCTATTTAGGTCTTCTGCCCATTTTTGGATTGGGTTGTTTGGTTTTGTGATATTGAGCTACATGAGCTGCTTTTTGGAGATTAATCATTTGCCATTTGCTTCATTTGAAAATATTTTCTCCCATTCTGATGGTTGTCTTTTCATCTTGCTTATGTTTTCCTTTGCTGTGCAAAAGAATTTATGTTTCATTAGGTCCCATTTTTTTATTTTTGTTTTTATTTCCATTTCTCTAGGAGGTGGGTCAAAAAGGATCTTGCTGTGATTTATGTCATAGACTGTTCTGCTTATGTTTTCCTCTAAGAGTTTTATAGTGGCTGGTCTTATATTTAGGTCTCTAATCCATTTTGAGTTTATTTTTGTGTATGGTGTTAGGGAGTGTTCTAATTTCATTCTTTTACATGTAGCTGTCCAGTTTTCCCAGCACCACTTACTGAAGACACTGTATTTTCTCCGTTGTATACCCTTGCCTCCTTTGTCATAGATTAGTTAACCATAGGTATGTGGGTTTATCTCTGTGCTTTCTATCCTGTTCTATTGACCTATATTTCTGTTTTTGTGTCAGTACCATATTATCTTGATTACTGTAGCTTTGTAATATAGTCTGAAGTCTGGAAGTCTGATTCCTCCTGCTCTTTTTTTTCCCCCTGAAGACTGCTTTGGCTATCCAAGGTCTTTTGTGTCTCCCTACAAATTTTAAGATTTTTTTTTCTTGTTCTGTAGAAAATGCCAAAGGTATTTTGATCGGGATTGCATTAAATCTGTAGATTGCTTTGGGTAGTATAGTCATTTTCACAATATTGATTCTTCTAATCCAAGAACATGGTATATGTCTCCATCTGTTTATATCATCTTTGATTTCTTTCATCAGTGTCTTATAGTTTTCTGAGTACAGGTCTTTTACTTCCTTAGGTAGGTTTATTCCTAGGTATTTTATTCTTTTTGTTGCAGTGGTAATGGGATTGTTTCCTTAATTTCTCTTTCTGATCTTTCATTGTTAGTGTATAGGAATGCAAGCAATTTCTGTGCATTAATTTTGTATCCTGCAACTTTACCAGATTCATTGATTAGCTCCAGTGGTTTTCTGGTGGCATCTTTAGGATTCTCTATCTATGATATCATGTCATCTGCAAACAGTGACAATTGTACTCCTTCTTTTCCTTTTTGTATTCCTTTTATTTCTTTTTCTTCTCTGTTTGCCATGGCTAGGACTTCCAAAACTATGTTGAATAGCAGTGGTGAGAGTGGACATCCTCGTCTTGTTCCTGATCTTAGAGGAAACGCTTGCAGTTTTTCACCATTGAGAATGGTGTTTGCTGCGGGTTTGTCATATATGGCCTTTATTATGTTGAGGTAGTTTCCCTCTGTGCCCACACTCTGCAGAGTTTTTATCATAAATGCGTGTTGAATTTTCACAAAATCTTTTCCTTCATCTATTGAGATGATCATATGGTTTTATTCTACAATTTGTTAATATGGTGTATTCACATTGATTTGTGTATATTGAAGAATCCTTGCATCCCTGGGATACACCCCACTTGATCATGGTGTATGATCCTTTTAATGTGTTGTTCGATTCTGTTTGCTAGTATTTGGTTGAGGATTTTTACATCTATATTCATCAGTGATATTGGTCTATAATTTTCTTTCCTTGTAGTATCTCTGTCTGATTTTGGTATCAGGGTGATGGTGGTCTCATAGAATGAGTTTGGGAGTGTTCCTTCCCCTGCAATTGTTTTGAAGAATTTGAGAAGGTTGGGTGTTAGCTCTTCTCTAAATGTTTGATAGAATTCACCTGTGATGCCATCTGGTTCTGGACTTTTGTTTGTTGGAAGATTTTTAATCACAGTTTCAATTTCCTTGCTTGTGATAGGTTTGTTCATATTTTCTATTTCTTCCTGGTTCAGTCTTGGAAGGTTATCCCTTTCTAAGAATTTGTCCATTTCTTCCAGGTTGTCCATTTTATTGGCATAGATTTGCTTGTAGTAGTCTCTTAGGATGCTTTGTATTCCTGTGGTGTCTGTTGTAACTTCTCCTTTTTCACTTCTAATTTTGTTGATTTGAGTCCTCTCCCTCTTTTTCTTGAGTCTGGCTAAAGGTTGATCATTATTGCTTATCTTCTCAAAGAACCAGCTTTTAGTTTTATTGATCTTTGCTTTCATTTTCTTTGTTTCTATTTCATTTATTTCTGCTCTGATCTTTAAGATTTCTTTCCTTCTACTAACTTTGGGTTTTGTTCTTCTTTCTCTAGTTCCTCTAGGTGTAAGGTTAGATTGTTTATTTGAGATTTTTCTTGTTTCTTGAGGTAGGCTTGTATTGCTATAAACTTCCCTCTTAGAACTGCTTTTGCTGCATCCCATAGGTTTTGGATCATCGTGTTTTTGTTGTCATTTGTCTCTAGGTAGTTTTTGATTTCCTCTTTGATTTCTTCAGTGATCTCTTGGTTATTTAGTAACGTATTGTTTAGCCTCCATGTGTTTGTGTTTTTTACGGTATTTTTCCGTGTAATTGATTTCTAATCTCATAGCATTGTGGTTGGAACAGCTGCTTGACATGATTTCAGTTTTCTTAAATTTACTGAGGCTTTGTGACCCAAGATGTGATCTATCTTGGAGAATGTTCCGTGTGCAGTTAAGAAGAACGTGTAATCTGCTGTTTTGGGATGGAATGTCCTATAAATATCAATTAACTCTATCTGGTCTATTGTGTCATTTAAAGCTTGTGTTTCCTTATTAATTTTCTGTCTGGCTGATCTCCACTGGTGTAAGTGAGCTGTTAAAGTCCCCCACTATTATTGTGTTACTGTTGATTTCCTCTTTTATAGCTGTTAGCGGTTGCCTTATACATTGAGGTGCTCCTATGTTGGGTACATATATATTTATAATTGTTATATCTTCTTCTTGGATTGATCCCTTGACCATTATGTACTGTCTTTCCTTGTCTCTTGTAACATTCTTTATTTTAAAGTCTATTTTATCTGATATGAGTATTGCTACTCCAGCTTTCTTTTGATTTTCATTTGCATAGAATATATTTTTCCATCGCCTCACTTTCAGTCTGTGTGTGTCCCTAGGTCTGAAATGGGTCTCTTGTAGACAGCATATATATGGGTCTTGTTTTTGTATCCATTCAGCGAGCCTGTGTCTTTTGGTTGGAACATTTAGTGCATTCACGTTTAAGGTAATTATCGATATGTATGTTCCTATTACTATTTTCTTAATTGTTATGGGGTTGTCTTGGTGGGTCCTTTTCTTCTCTTGTGTTTCCCACTTAGAGAAGTTCCTTTAGCATTTGGGGTAGAGCTGGTTTCATGGTGCTGAATTCTCTTAGCTTTTGCTTGTCTGTAAGGCTTTTGATTTCTCCATCAAATCTGAATGAGACCTTTGCAGGGTGGAGTACTCTTGGTTGTAGGTTCTTCCCTTTCATCACTTTAAATTGATCATGCCACTCCCTTCTGCCTTGTAGATTTTCTGCTGAGAAATCAGCTGTTATCCTTATGGGAGTTCCCTTGTATGTTATTTGTCATTTTTCCCTTGCTGCTTTCAATAATTTTTCTTTGTCGTTAATTTTTGTCAATTTGATTACTATGTGTCTTGTCATTTTTCTCCTTTGGTTTATCCTGCCTGGGACTCTCTGTGCTTCTGGACTTGGGTGGCTATTTCTTTTCCCATGCTAGGGAAGTTTTTGACCATAATCTCTTCAAATATATTCTCGGGTCCTTTCTCTCTCTTCTCCTTCTGGGACCCCTATCATGCGAATGTTGTTGTGTTTAATGTTGTCCCAGAGGACTCTTGGGGTGTCTTCATTTATTTTCATTCTTTTTCTTTATTCTGTTCCATGGCAGTGATTTCCACCTTTCTGTCTTCCAGGTCACTTATCCGTTCTTCTGCCACAGTTATTCTGCTACTGATTCCTTCTAGTATATTTTTCATTTCAGTTATTACATTGTTCACCTCTGTTTGTTTGTTCTTTAATTCTTCTAGGTGTTTGTTCCTTAATTCTTCTAGGTCTTTGTTAAGCATTTTTTGTGTCTTCTCCATCTTTGCCTCCTTTCTTTTTCCAAGGTCTTGGCTCAACTTCACTATCATTATTCTGAATTCTTTTTCGGGAAGGTTCCCTATCTCCACGTCACTTCGTTTTTTTTTTTTCTGGGGTTTTTATCTTGTTCCTTGATCTGGTATAAAGTCCTCTGCCTTTTCATTTTGTCTATCTTTCTGTGAATGTGGTTTTCCTTCCACAGGCTGCAGAATTGTAGTTCTTCTTGCTTCTGCTGTCTGCTCTCTGGTGGATGAGTCTATCTTAGAGGCTTGTGCAAGCTTCCTGATGGGAGGGACTGGTGGTGGGTAGAGCTGGGTGTTGCTTTGGTGGGCAGAGCTTTAATCCGCTTGTCTGTGGATTAAATAAAACTTTAATAAAAAGTTTAATCCGCTTGTCTGCTGATGCATGGGGCTGGGTTCCCTCCCTGTTGGTGGTTTGGCCTGAGGCGACCCAGCACTGGAGCCTACCTTGCTCTTGGTGGGGCTAATGGCGGACTCTGGGAGGGCTCACACCAAGGAGTATTTCCCAGAACTTCTGCTGCCATTGTCGTTGTCCTCACGGTGAGCCACAGCCACAGCCACCACCTGCCTCTGCAGGAGACCCTCTAAAAGTAGCAGGTAGTTCTGATCATTCTCCTACAGGGTCACTGCTTCTTCCCCTGGGTCCTGATGTGCACACTACTTTGTTTGTGCCCTCCATGAGTGGAGTATCTGAGTGGAGTTGAGACTCTGAGACTCTGCGTGGAGTCGCACAGACTCTGGGTCCTGTGAAGCTTCGATGTTTTGTGGTTCTAGAAATCCTATAGGAGACGGTCCACAGTAGGTGAAGCTAACGTTGTCAGTAGAGGTGTTGAAGCCAAAGATCTGCAGTTCCGACTAGAGGTGCCCACGTACATACAGGACAAAATCATCTCGTGTGAATGTAGTTCAGGCATGTTTAAGATGAATGCAGTCATGTTAATGCCTACCATATTCTATCTTGAGCCTCTCCTCAGGGACCCCCTCCTCAGTTCCTGAGGCTCCTGTAAGTCATGTGCAGGGGACTGGAGAGTGAGCTCTGTCCAGTCTGAGCCCTGAGTTACCCTGTGTGTATCTTAGGATACTTTGTATTTCTGTGGTGTCTGTCTGTTGTAACATCATCTCTTTCATTTCAGATTTATTTGGGCCCTCTCTTTTTAAAAAAACATACTACTGTTGTCTTTTATTCTTTACAGAAGTTTAATAAGTGTTTGATCTACTATCCTTACCCTATGTATACTTTTTGCAGTGAGATTTTTACTTTTCTTTGTTTCCTTGTTACTATCAATAATTAGTGAGACTTCTTTTAAGCTACCTTCAACATTGCTTATAAAGCTGCTTTATTAGTGATGACAGAGCCTTAATGGAAGTCATGTTCTGGTTGTAAATTAGAATGCAATGTGCCAGCAAAAAGCCCCTTAAGTTTATGTCTCATTACTTCTTGTTCTTTTTTTAATTTAATTTTTATTTTTTGTCAGAGCAAATTTGATTAAAATGTTTTGTTTCTTCTAGGTGTGCAAGATGTGGTTCTTTTAAACATATACATATATCTATTCTTCTTTGGATCATTTTCCCATGTAGGTTATGACACAATGTTGAGCAGTCTTGTCTTGGTATTACATAGGTCTTTGGTGATTACATATTTCACATGTGTTTCTATATCTATCTTAACCCCAATATCCTAATGTATCCAATCCTCACACCTTTCCATTTGGTGAACCATAAGTTTGTTTAATAAATCTGTGATTGCATTTCTCTGTGGAAATATCTTCATTGGTATGAATTTTTAGCTAAGACCTATAAGTGATATTATAGGATATGTGTCTTTGGCTTTCTGACTTAGTACAATTTGCCTGATTACCTCAAGAATCATACATGGTGCTGCAAATGGCATTGTTTCATTTTTTTCCCTGGCTAATATTCCATCTGTACGTGTACCAGTTCTTCTTTGGCCACGCACCTCTTGATGGACTTTCTGGTTGCCTCCATGTCTTGGCTATTGTAATACTGCTGCAATGCATATTTTCTTGCCTGTGTCTTTCCAGTTCTATCTTCTTATGTTATAGGCCAAGGAGTGGGCTTGCTGTATCATATGGTAGCTCAGTGTGTACGTTTTAAAGGCACCACCATTCAGTTCTCATTAGTGGCTCTTTCCAGGTTACGTCCCACTTAAAATTGAGGGTATGCATTTCTCCAAAACACCTTCAATATTTATTGTTTGTAGTTTTCTTGCTGATGGTTATTCTAACAGGTGCGAGCTGATACCTCTCTGTGGTTGAATTTGCATGTGTCCCAAAATCTGTTGAAATTGAGCTTTAAAGCATGCCCTTTCTATTTATCAAACTGTGATTACAGCTTAGTTCTTCAAAGTGTTTTATTAAAGTAAGTGTCACATTTTGAAAATTTTTGGCCATTATCTCCCTCAAGACATTTTGAAGGCAGGTTTCATTTACAGCCCTGAAGTACTTGTTCATATGAAGTGACCATTAGCACAGATTTGAAAGCTGCTTTGGCAGGTAACGGCCGGAGGGCGGCAGCCTTTCCACATTCCCCAATCTGGTAACTAGGGAAGGAGCCTTCAGCCCCAAAAGTGTCCACCCTTATGTCTCATCCAGCTGTGGATCTAGATATGGTCAATCTAGGTTGCATCACAGCCCCTGAATGAATTGTGTGAGAATTTCTCTGTCTTTCAACGTCTTTGTTTCAAGGGTATTTAAAAGTAGTTTATTTTTATAATGGGGTTTAGCTGCTTTTCACGGCTGTGTTTATGCCGCTTTACACCCACTTGACTCACTTACAGAGAGATATCAATACATAGGGTTTAAGATTCTTACTAGTCAGATATAGTCTTGTGCGGTGAATAGGGGGTGTTGAGTCCAGTTCAGTGAGCAAGGAGTAGGTCTTGTCTATTACATATTGGGTTTATGGAACGGTATCTGAGCTAATTTGAAACCCTTGTTTCATGCATCACCCCACCTCACCTTTCCCGTTAAGCAGCCATAGTGTGTTTTCTAAATGTGTGACTCTGTTCTGTTTTGTAATTCAGTTCAAGTGTAACGGTTTTTACATTCCCTCTATAAGTGATACCTTTTGATAAGTGTCTTTTTCTGTGTGACTTATTTCACTTAGAATCATCGTACCTACATCCACTCATCATGCTGCTAGTAGCCTTAGGACATTGATTTCATGGATGAGTCATATTCCATTGTACATAAGTACCACAACTTCTTTATCCATTTTCCTCTTTCCTGGGATATTTAAGGTGTACCGAAGTGGAGGTTCTTGGAAACAGAGCAGCCCTAAAATTTGGGGTGCCTGTGTCTTGCTGATTTTTAGTTTTCCCAAGTTATACAGCCATGAATGGAAGTGCCCTATGCTCTCTAAGCTGTTTCCTAGATGTTTCAGGACACACCATACACTTCTCCACAGAGGCTGTTGGCAATTTTCATCCCGCCCATGAGCATAACGAGGTTCTCATTTCTCCATGGCCTGTCCTGCATTTCTGGTTTTTACACTTTTTTAGGATGACGCTTTTGACCGATGGGAAGTGAGACTTCTTTGTAGTGCTGATTTGCATTTACAGCTTGCTTGGTTGGCCCAAAAGGGCGTATGCGTTTTTTCCTGTATATATTCAGGAAAAAACGCATACGCCCTTTTGGGACAAGTGCACCGTTTTCGACGTTTTGAAGCTTTTCATGTGCTTTAGGGGCGATTCGTATCTACCTCCTGAAATCAGTTTCCTGCAATTTTCCCTTGCTTTGAAATCCTCTTCGCTGCCTTCCTTCAATATATTTTTGGACGAGAGTTATCATTTATAACTCTGCAGGTTTGTGAATTGCAGTGACCGTGAACTCTATTTTTCAACTCGCTTTTTGGGAGCTGGCCGCAAATCCGCGGGATTGCTTCAGGCCCTATTCTGGTTCTAGGGAGCAGGCCAAGGCTGTGTTTAATTCTTCTTCCTGTTGGGAAATTAGAGTGACCTGTGCATTTACCAACACTTAGAGCTAGTCTCTCATTGGTTCCCCCGATTCCCGTTCATCCTCACGGCAATTTGCAACCTGGATGAAACAGGGAGTGAAAGGTGCTGATTCTCCAAGTGGGGAGATTGTTAGTAAAGTGGCAGGAATGGCAATACAGAGCATCAGGAGATGAGAAATGAGGTGCCTTTTAGAAACCTTTCTCGATCACATGATGTACCATTCTCTGTGTTTCCCATGCATATTTTTGGTGTAGGAAGATTCCGTTGAACCTGGAGATTTGGGACTCATGGAATGAGTACCAGGCAGTATTATTTTAAAGGGTCTGCGATTGCTCACCCAACCTCACCAATCCTGTCAGCCCCAAGAGTGTCCAGCCTTATGTCTCATCCAGCTGTAGGTCTAGATGTAGTCTGTCCAGGTTGCATCACAGCCCCTGAATGAATTGTGTGAGAATTTCTCTCTCTTTCACTGTCTTTGTTTCATGGGTATTTAAAAGTAGTTTATTTTTATAATGGGGTTTAGCTGCTTTTCACTGCTGTGTTTATGCCGCTTTACACCCACTTGACTCACTTACAGAGAGATATCAATACATAGGTTTGAAGATTCTTACTAGTCAGATATATTCTTGTGTGGTGATAGGGGGTGTTGAGTCCAGTTCACTGGGCAAGGAGTAGGTCTTGTCTATTATATATTGGGTTTATGGAACGGTATGTGAACTAATTTGAAACCCTTGTTTTATGCATCACGCCACCTCACCTTTACAGTTAAGCAGCCATACTATGTTTTCTAAATGAGTGACTCTGTTCTGTTTTCTAATTCAGTTCCCATATAGAAATTTTTACGTTACCTCTATCAGTGATATCTCATGATAAGTGTCTTTTTCTGCGTGACTTATTTTACTTAGAATCATAGTACCTAAATCCACTCATCTTGCTGCTCCTAGCCTTATGACATTGATTTCATGGCTGAGTCATATTCTATTGTACATAATTACCAAAACTTCTTATCCATTTTTCAATTTCCTGGGATATTAAAAGGTGTTCCGAAGTGGAGGTTCTTGTCAACAGAGGAGCTCTAAACTTTGGGGTGCCTGTGTCTTGGTGATTTTTAGTTTTCCCAATTTATACACCCGTGAGTGGAAGTGCCCTATGCTCTCTAAGCTGTGTTTTTTAGATGTTTCAGGACACACCGTACACATCTCCAGAGTGGCTGTTGGCAATTTACATCCCACCCATCAGCGTAGCAAGGCTCCCATTTCTCCATGGCCTGTCCTGCATTTCTGGTTTTGACACTTTTTTCAGCATGGCCCTTTTGACCGATGGGAAGCAAGACTACTTTGTAGCGCTGATTTGCCTTTCCAGGTTGCTTGGTTGGCCAAAAAGGGTGTATGCGTTTTTTCCTGAATATATTCTGGAAAAAAAGTATACGCCCTTTTTGGCCAAGGGCATCACTGTCGACGTTTTGCCGCTTTTCATGTGCTTTCAAGGTGATTCAAATCTACCTACTGAAATCTGTTTCCTGCAATTCTGCCTTGCTTTCAAATCCTCTTCGTTGACTTCCCTCAATTTATATGTGGATGAGAGTTATCATTTGTAACTCTGCAGGTTTGTGAATTGCACTGCCCCTGAGCTCCTTTTTTCAACTCGCTTTTTTGGGAGCTGGACGAAAAAGTGCAGGATTGCTTCAAGCCCTATTCTGGTTCCGTGGGCCAGGCTGAGCCTGTGGTTAATTCTTCTTCCTGATGGGAAAATAGAGTGACCTGTGCCTGTCTCAAAACATAGAGCTAGTCTCTCATTGGTTCCCCCTCTTCCCGTTCATCCTCAGGACAAATTGCAACCTGTACGGAACTGGAGGTTAAAGGTGCTGATGCTCCAATTAGGGAGATTGCTAGTAAAGGGCTGGAACGGCGAAGCAGAGCACAAGGAGATAGGAAATCAGGTGCGTTTTAGAAACCTTTCCCGATCACACGGTGTACCATCTTCTGGGTTTCTCATGCATGATTTCGACGTAGGAAGATGCCCTTGAACCTGGAGATTTGGGACCCATGGGATGGGTACCATGCAGTATTACTTGAAAGGGTCTGCGTTGGCTCACCCAAGCTCACCAAACCTCTCAGCCCCAAGAGTGTCCACCCTTATGTCTCAATCAGCTGTGGGTCTAGATATGGTCAATCCAGGTTGCATCACAGCCCCTGAACGAATTTTGTAAGAATTTCTCTCTCTTTCACTGTCTTTGTTTCACGGGTTTTGAAAAGTAATTTATTTTTATAATGGGGTTTAGCTGTTTTTCACGGCTGTGTTTAGGCCGCTTTACACCCCCTTGACTTACTTACAAAGAGATATCAGTACATAGGTTTGAAGATTCTTACTAGTCAGATATATTCCTGTGCGGTGAATGGGGGGTGTTGAGTCCAGTTCACTGAGTAAGGAGTAGGTCTTTTTTATTACATATTGGGTTTATGGCACGGTATCTGAGCTAATTTGAAACCCTTGTTTTATGCATCACCCCACCTCACCTTTCCCGTTCAGCAGCCATAGTATGTTTTCTAAACGTGTGACTCTGTTCTGTTTTGCAATTTAGTTCAAGTGTAGCGGTTTCTACATTCCCTCTATAAGTGATATCTTATGATAAGTGTCTTTTTCTGTGTTACTTATTTCACTTAGAATCGTCGTACCTAAATCCACTCATCGTGCTGCTACTAGCCTTATGACGTTGATTTCATGGCTGAGTGATATTCCATTGTACATAAGGACCACAACTTCTTTATCCATTTTTCTCTTTCTTACGATATTTAAGGTGTAATGAAGTGGAGGTTCCTGTCTATAGAACAGCCGTAAACTTTGGAGTGCCTACATCTTGCTGATTTTTAGTTTTCCCAATTTATACGCCCATGAGTGGAAGTGCCCTATGCTCTCTAAGCTGTGTTTTTTAGATGTTTCAGGACACACCGTACACTTCTCCAGAGTGGCTGTTGGCAATTTACATCCCGCCCATCAGCGTAGCAAGGCTCCCATTTCTCCATGGCCGGTCCTGCATTTCTGGTTTTGACACATTTTTCCGCATGGCCCTTTTGCCCGATGGGAAGCGAGACTTTTTTGGAGCGCTGATTTGCCTTTCCAGATTGCTTGGTTGGCCAAAAAGGGCGTATGCGTTTTTTCCTGAATATATTCCGGAGAAAACGCATACGCCCTTTTTGGCCAAGGGCCTCGTTGTCCACGTTTAGCCTCTTTTCATGTGCTTTGAAGCTTATTCGAATCTACCTCCTGAAAACGTTTTCCTGGAATTCGGCCTTGCCTTCAAATCCTCTTCGTTGCCTTCCCTCAATATATTTGTGGACGAGAGTTATCATTTATAATTCTTCAGGTTTGTGAATTGCAGTGCCCCTGAGCTCCATTTTTCAACTCACTTTTTTGGGAGCTGGCCGCAAAACTACAGGATTGCTTCAGGCCCTCTTCTGGTTCTGGGGGCAGGCTGAGTTTGTGGTGAATTCTTCTTCCTGATGGGAAATTAGAGTGACCTGTGCCTGTCCTAATCCCTAGAGCTAGTCTCTCATTGGTTCCCCCTCTTCCCGTTCATCCTCAGGACAAATTGCAACCTGTATGGAACAGGAGGTTAAAGGTGCTGATTCTCCAAGGAGGGAGATGGCTAGTAAAGCAGCTAGAATGGCGAACCCGAGCACAAGGAGATGAGAAATGAGGTGCGTTTTAGAAACCTTTCCCGATCGCACGGTGTACCATCTTCTGGGTTTCTCATGCATGTTTTCGACGTAGCAAGATGCCCTTGAACCTGGAGATTTGGGACACATGGAATGGGTACCATGCAGTATTATTTTAAAGGGTCTGCGTTGGCTCACGCAACCTCACCAAACCTCTGAGCCCCAAGAGTATCCACCCTTATGTCTCAATCAGCTGTGGGTCTAGATATGGTCAATCCAGGTTGCATCACAGCCCCTGAACGAATTTTGTAAGAATTTCTCTCTCTTTCACTGTCTTTGTTTCACGGGTTTTGAAAAGTAATTTATTTTTATAATGGGGTTTAGCTGCTTTTCACGGCTGTGTTTATGCCGCTTTAAACCCCCTTGACTCACTTACAGAGAGATAGCAATACATAGGTTTGAAGATTCTTACTAGTCAGATATATTTTTGTGCGGTGAATAGGGGGTGTTGAGGCCAGTTCACTGAGCAAGGAGTAGGTCTTGTCTACTACATATTGGGTTTATGGAACGGTATCTGAGCTAATTTGAAACCCTTGTTTTATGCATCACCCCACCTCACCTTTCCCGTTCAGCAGCCATAGTGTGTTTTCTGAACTTGTGACTCTGTCCTGTTCTGTAATTCAGTTCAAGTGTAGCGGTTTTTACATTGCCTCTATAAGTGATATCTTATGATAAGTGTCTTTTTCTGTGTGACTTATTTCACTTAGAATCGTCGTACCTAAATCCACTCATCGTGCTGCTACTAGCCTTGTGACGTGGATTTCATTGCTGAGTGATATTCCATTGTACATGAGGACCACAAGTTCTTTATCCACTTTTCTCTTTCCTAGGATATTTAAGGTGTAATGAAGTGGGGGTTCTTGTCAACAGAGCAGCCCTAAACTTTGGGGTGCCTATGTCTTGCTGATTTTTAGTTTTCCCAATTTATACGCCCATGAGTGGAAGTGCCCTATGCTCTCCAAGCTGTGTTTTTTACATGTATCAGGACACACCGTACACTTCTCCAGAGTGGCTGTTGGCAATTTACATCCCGCCCATCAGCGTAGCAAGGCTCCCATTTCTCCATGGCCGGTCCTGCATTTCTGGTTTGGACACTTTTTCCGCAAGGCCCTTTTGCCTGCTGGGAAGAGAGACTTCTTTGGAGCGCTGATTTGCCTTTCCAGGTTGCTTGGTTGGCCAAAAAGGGCGTATGCGTTTTTTCCTGAATATATTCAGGAAAAAACGCATACGCCCTTTTTGGCCAAGGGCATCATTGTCCACGTTTTGCCGCTTTTCATGTGCTTTCAAGGCGATTCGAATCTACCTCCTGAAATCTGTTTCCTGCAATTCTGCCTTGCTTTCAAAGCCTCTTCGTTGCCTTCCCTCAATATATTTGTGGACGAGAGTTATCATTTATAACTCTGCAGGTTTGTGAATTGCAGTGCCCCTGAGCTCCATTTTTCCAGTCGCTTTTTTGGGAGCTGGCCGCAAAAGTGCAGGATTGCTTCAGGCCCTCTTCTGGTTCTGGGGGGCAGGCTGAGCTTGTGGTTATTTCTTCTTCCTGATGGGAAAATAGAGTGACCTGTGCCTGTCCCAACCCCTAGAGCTAGTCTCTCATTGGTTCCCCGTCTTCCCGTTCATCCTCAGGACAAATTGCAACCTGTATGGAACAGGAGGTTAAAGGTGCTGATTCTCCAAGGAGGGAGATGGCTAGTAAAGCAGCTAGAATGGCGAACCCGAGCACAAGGAGATGAGAAATGAGGTGCGTTTTAGAAACCTTTCCCGATCGCACGGTGTACCATCTTCTGGGTTTCTCATGCATGTTTTCGACGTAGCAAGATGCCCTTGAACCTGGAGATTTGGGACACATGGAATGGGTACCATGCAGTATTATTTTAAAGGGTCTGCGTTGGCTCACGCAACCTCACCAAACCTCTGAGCCCCAAGAGTATCCACCCTTATGTCTCAATCAGCTGTGGGTCTAGATATGGTCAATCCAGGTTGCATCACAGCCCCTGAACGAATTTTGTAAGAATTTCTCTCTCTTTCACTGTCTTTGTTTCACGGGTTTTGAAAAGTAATTTATTTTTATAATGGGGTTTAGCTGCTTTTCACGGCTGTGTTTATGCCGCTTTAAACCCCCTTGACTCACTTACAGAGAGATAGCAATACATAGGTTTGAAGATTCTTACTAGTCAGATATATTTTTGTGCGGTGAATAGGGGGTGTTGAGGCCAGTTCACTGAGCAAGGAGTAGGTCTTGTCTACTACATATTGGGTTTATGGAACGGTATCTGAGCTAATTTGAAACCCTTGTTTTATGCATCACCCCACCTCACCTTTCCCGTTCAGCAGCCATAGTGTGTTTTCTGAACTTGTGACTCTGTCCTGTTCTGTAATTCAGTTCAAGTGTAGCGGTTTTTACATTGCCTCTATAAGTGATATCTTATGATAAGTGTCTTTTTCTGTGTGACTTATTTCACTTAGAATCGTCGTAGCTAAATCCACTCATCGTGCTGTTACTAGCCTTATGACGTGGATTTCATGGCTGAGTGATATTCCATTGTACATGAGGACCACAACTTCTTTATCTACTTTTCACTTTCCTAGGATATTTAAGGTGTAATGAAGTAGGGGTTCTTGTCAACAGAGCAGCCCTAAACTTTTGGGGGCCTGTGTCTTGCTGATTTTAGCTTTCCCAATTTATACGCCCATGAGTGGAATTGCCCTATGCTCTCCAAGCTGTGTTTTTTAGCTGTTTCAGGACACACCTTACAGTTCTCCAGAGTGGCTGTTGGCAATTTACATCCCGCCCATCAGCGTAGCAAGGCTCCCATTTCTCCATGGCCGGTCCTGCATTTCTGGTTTGGACACTTTTTTCCGCATGGCCCTTTTGCCCGCTGGGAAGCGAGACTTCTTTGGAGCGCTGATTTGCTTTTCCAGGTTGCTTGGTTGGCCAAAAAGGGCGTATGCGTTTTTTCCTGAATATATTCAGGAAAAAACGCATAAGCCCTTTTTGGCCAAGGGCATCATTGTCCACGTTTTGCCGCTTTTCATGTGCTTTCAAGGCGATTCGAATCTACCTCCTGAAATCTGTTTCCTGCAATTCTGCCTTGCTTTCAAAGCCTCTTCGTTGCCTTCCCTCAATATATTTGTGGACGAGAGTTATCATTTATAACTCTGCAGGTTTGTGAATTGCAGTGCCCCTGAGCTCCATTTTTCCAGTCGCTTTTTTGGGAGCTGGCCGCAAAAGTGCAGGATTGCTTCAGGCCCTCTTCTGGTTCTGGGGGGCAGGCTGAGCTTGTGGTTAATTCTTCTTCCCGATGGGAAAATAGAGTGACCTGTGCCTGTCCCAACCCCTAGAGCTAGTCTCTCATTGGTTCCCCTCTTCCCGTTCATCCTCAGGACAATTTGCAACCTGTAAGGAACAGGAGATTAAAGGTGCTGATTCTCCAAGGAGGGAGATGGCTATTAAAGCGGCTGGAATGGCGAACCCGAGCACAAGGAGATGAGAAATGAGGTGCGTTTTAGAAACCTTTCCCGATCACACGGTGTACCATCTTCTGGGTTTCTCATGCATGTTTTCGACGTAGCAAGATGCCCTTGAACCTGGAGATTTGGGACCCATGGGATGGGTACCATGCAGTTTTACTTTAAAGGGTCTGCGTTGGCTGACGCAACCTCACCAAACCTCTCAGCCCCAAGAGTGTCCACCCTTATGTCTCAATCAGCTGTGGGTCTAGATATGGTCAATCCAGGTTGCATCACAGCCCCTGAACGAATTTTGTAAGAATTTCTCTCTCTTTCTCTGTCTTTGTTTCACGGGTTTTCAATAGTAATTTATTTTTATAATGGGGTTTAGCTGCTTTTCACGGCTGTGTTTATGCCGCTTTACACCCCCTTGACTCACTTACAGAGAGATATCAATACATAGGTTTGAAGATTCTTACTAGTCAGATATAATCTTGTGCGGTGAATAGGGGGTGTTGAGTCCAGTTCACTGAGCAAGGAGTAGGTCTTGTCTACTACATATTGGGTTTATGGAACGGTATCTGAGCTAATTTGAAACCCTTGTTTTATGCATCACCCCACCTCCCCTTTCCCGTTCAGCAGCCATAGTGTGTTTTCTGAACGTGTGACTCTGTTCTGTTTTGTAATTCAGTTCAAGTGTAGCGGTTTTTACATTCCCTCTATAAGTGATATCTAATGATAAGTGTCTTTTTCTGTGTGACTTATTTCACTTAGAATCGTCGTAGCTAAATCCACTCATCGTGCTGCTAATAGCCTTATGACGTGGATTTCATGGCTGAGTGATATTCCATTGTACATGAGGACCACAACTTCTTTATCTACTATTCACTTTCCTAGGATATTTAAGGTGTAATGAAGTGGGGGTTCTTGTCAACAGAGTAGCCCTAAACTTTGGTGGGCCTGTGTCTTGCTGATTTTAGCTTTCCCAATTTATACGCCCATGAGTGGAATTGCCCTATGCTCTCCAAGCTGTGTTTTTTAGATGTTTCAGGACACACCTTACAGTTCTCCAGAGTGGCTGTTGGCAATTTACATCCTGCCCATCAGCGTAGCAAGGCTCCCATTTCTCCATGGCCGGTCCTGCATTTCTGGTTTGGACACTTTTTTCCGCATGGCCCTTTTGCCCGCTGCGAAGCGAGACTTCTTTGGAGCGCTGATTTGCCTTTTCAGGTTGCTTGGTTGGCCAAAAAGGGCGTATGCGTTTTTTCCTGAATATATTCAGGAAAAAACGCATACGCCCTTTTTGACCAAGGGCATCATTGTCCACGTTTTGCTGCTTTTCATGTGCTTTCAAGGTGATTCGAATCTACCTCCTGAAATCTGTTTCCTGCAATTCTGCCTTGCTTTCAAAGCCTCTTCGTTGCCTTCCCTCAATATATTTCTGGACGACAGTTATCATTTATAACTCTGCAGGTTTGTGAATTGCAGTGCCCCTGAGCTCCATTTTTCCAGTCGCTTTTTTGGGAGCTGGCCGCAAAAGTGCAGGATTGCTTCAGGCCCTCTTCTGGTTCTGGGGGGCAGGCTGAGCTTGTGGTTATTTCTTCTTCCTGATGGGAAAATAGAGTGACCTGTGCCTGTCCCAACCCCTAGAGCTAGTCTCTCATTGGTTCCCCCTCTTCCCGTTCATCCTCAGGACAAATTGCAACCTGTATGGAACAGGAGGATAAAGGTGCTGATTCTCCAAGGAGGGAGATGGCTAGTAAAGCGGCTAGAATGGCGAACCCGAGCACAAGGAGATGAGAAATGAGGTGCGTTTTAGAAACCTTTCCCGATCGCACGGTGTACCATCTTCTGGGTTTCTCATGCATGTTTTCGACGTAGCAAGATGCCCTTGAACCTGGAGATTTGGGACACATGGAATGGGTACCATGCAGTATTATTTTAAAGGGTCTGCGTTGGCTCACGCAACCTCACCAAACCTCTGAGCCCCAAGAGTGTCCACCCTTATGTCTCAATCAGCTGTGGTTCTAGATATGGTCAATCCAGGTTGCATCACAGCCCCTGAACGAATTTTGTAAGAATTTCTCTCTCTTTCACTGTCTTTGTTTCACGGGTTTTGAAAAGTAATTTATTTTTATAATGGGGTTTAGCTGCTTTTCACGGCTGTGTTTATGCCGCTTTACACCCCCTTGACTCACTTACAGAGAGATATCAATACATAGGTTTGAAGATTCTTACTAGTCAGATATATTTTTGTGCGGTGAATAGGGGGTGTTGAGGCCAGTTCACTGAGCAAGGAGTAGGTCTTGTCTACTACATATTGGGTTTATGGAACGGTATCTGAGCTAATTTGAAACCCTTGTTTTATGCATCACCCCACCTCACCTTTCCCGTTCAGCAGCCATAGTGTGTTTTCTGAACTTGTGACTCTGTCCTGTTCTGTAATTCAGTTCAAGTGTAGCGGTTTTTACATTGCCTCTATAAGTGATATCTTATGATAAGTGTCTTTTTCTGTGTGACTTATTTCACTTAGAATCGTCGTAGCTAAATCCACTCATCGTGCTGCTACTAGCCTTATGACGTGGATTTCATGGCTGAGTGATATTCCATTGTACATGAGGACCACAAGTTCTTTATCCACTTTTCTCTTTCCTAGGATATTTAAGGTGTAATGAAGTGGGGGTTCTTGTCAACAGAGCAGCCCTAAACTTTGGGGTGCCTGTGTCTTGCTGATTTTTAGTTTTCCCAATTTATACGCCCATGAGTGGAAGTGCCCTATGCTCTCCAAGCTGTGTTTTTTACATGTATCAGGACACACCGTACACTTCTCCAGAGTGGCTGTTGGCAATTTACATCCCGCCCATCAGCGTAGCAAGGCTCCCATTTCTCCATGGCCGGTCCTGCATTTCTGGTTTGGACACTTTTTCCGCAAGGCCCTTTTGCCTGCTGGGAAGAGAGACTTCTTTGGAGCGCTGATTTGCCTTTCCAGGTTGCTTGGTTGGCCAAAAAGGGCGTATGCGTTTTTTCCTGAATATATTCAGGAAAAAACGCATACGCCCTTTTTGGCCAAGGGCATCATTGTCCACGTTTTGCCGCTTTTCATGTGCTTTCAAGGCGATTCGAATCTACCTCCTGAAATCTGTTTCCTGCAATTCTGCCTTGCTTTCAAAGCCTCTTCGTTGCCTTCCGTCAATATATTTGTGGACGAGAGTTATCATTTATAACTCTGCAGGTTTGTGAATTGCAGTGCCCCTGAGCTCCATTTTTCCAGTCGCTTTTTTGGGAGCTGGCCGCAAAAGTGCAGGATTGCTTCAGGCCCTCTTCTGGTTCTTGGGGGCAGGCTGAGCTTGTGGTTAATTCTTATTCCCGATGGGAAAATAGAGTGACCTGTGCCTGTCCCAACCCCTAGAGCTAGTCTCTCATTGGTTCCCCTCTTCCCGTTCATCCTCAGGACAATTTGCAACCTGTAAGGAACAGGAGATTAAAGGTGCTGATTCTCCAAGGAGGGAGATGGCTAGTAAAGCGGCTGGAATGGCGAACCCGAGCACAAGGAGATGAGAAATGAGGTGCGTTTTAGAAACCTTTCCCGATCACACGGTGTACCATCTTCTGGGTTTCTCATGCATGTTTTCGACGTAGGAAGATGCCCTTGAACCTGGAGATTTGGGACCCATGGGATGGGTACCATGCAGTATTACTTGAAAGGGTCTGCGTTGGCTGACGCAACCTCACCAAACCTCTCAGCCCCAAGAGTGTCCACCCTTATGTCTCAATCAGCTGTGGGTCTAGATATGGTCAATCCAGGTTGCATCACAGCCCCTGAACGAATTTTGTAAGAATTTCTCTCTCTTTCACTGTCTTTGTTTCACGGGTTTTGAAAAGTAATTTATTTTTATAATGGGGTTTAGCTGCTTTTCACGGCTGTGTTTATGCCGCTTTACACCCCCTTGCCTCACTTACAGAGAGATATCAATACATAGGTTTGAAGATTCTTACTAGTCAGATATATTCTTGTGCGGTGAATAGGGGGTGTTGAGAACAGTACACTGAAAAAGGAATAGGTCTTGTCTATTACATATTGGGTTTATGGAACGGTATCTGAGCTAATTTGAAACCCTTGTTTTATGCATCACCCCACCTCACCTGTCCCGTTCAGCAGCCATAGTGTGTTTCCTAAACGTGTGACTCTGTTCTCTTTTGTAATTCAGTTCAAGTGTAGCGGTTTTTACATTCCCTCTATAAGTGATATCTTATGATAAGTGTCTTTTTCTGTGTGACTTATTTCACTTAGAATCGTCGTAGCTAAATCCACTCATCGTGCTGCTACTAGCCTTATGACGTGGATTTCATGGCTGAGTGATATTCCATTGTACATGAGGACCACAACTTCTTTATCTACTTTTCACTTTCCTAGGATATTTAAGGTGTAATGAAGTAGGGGTTTTTGTCAACAGAGCAGCCCTAAACTTTTGGGGGCCTGTGTCTTGCTGATTTTAGCTTTCCCAATTTATACGCCCATGAGTGGAATTGCCCTATGCTCTCCAAGCTGTGTTTTTTAGCTGTTTCAGGACACACCTTACAGTTCTCCAGAGTGGCTGTTGGCAATTTACATCCCGCCCATCAGCGTAGCAAGGCTCCCATTTCTCCATGGCCGGTCCTGCATTTCTGGTTTGGACACTTTTATCCGCATGGCCCTTTTGCCCGCTGGGAAGCGAGACTTCTTTGGAGCGCTGATTTGCTTTTCCAGGTTGCTTGGTTGGCCGAAAAGGGCGTATGCGTTTTTTCCTGAATATATTCAGGAAAAAACGCATACGCCCTTTTTGGCCAAGGGCATCATTGTCCACGTTTTGCCGCTTTTCATGTGCTTTCAAGGCGATTCGAATCTACCTCCTGAAATCTGTTTCCTGCAATTCTGCCTTGCTTTCAAAGCCTCTTCGTTGCCTTCCCTCAATATATTTGTGGACGAGAGTTATCATTTATAACTCTGCAGGTTTGTGAATTGCAGTGCCCCTGAGCTCCATTTTTCCAGTCGCTTTTTTGGGAGCTGGCCGCAAAAGTGCAGGATTGCTTCAGGCCCTCTTCTGGTTCTGGGGGGCAGGCTGAGCTTGTGGTTAATTCTTCTTCCCGATGGGAAAATAGAGTGACCTGTGCCTGTCCCAACCCCTAGAGCTAGTCTCTCATTGGTTCCCCTCTTCCCGTTCATCCTCAGGACAATTTGCAACCTGTAAGGAACAGGAGATTAAAGGTGCTGATTCTCCAAGGAGGGAGATGGCTAGTAAAGCGGCTGGAATGGCGAACCCGAGCACAAGGAGATGAGAAATGAGGTGCGTTTTAGAAACCTTTCCCGATCACACGGTGTACCATCTTCTGGGTTTCTCATGCATGTTTTCGATGTAGGAAGATGCCCTTGAACCTGGAGATTTGGGACACATGGAATGGGTACCATGCAGTATTATTTTAAAGGGTCTGCGTTGGCTCACGCAACCTCACCAAACCTCTGAGCCCCAAGAGTATCCACCCTTATGTCTCAGTCAGCTGTGGGTCTAGATATGGTCAATCCAGGTTGCATCACAGCCCCTGAACGAATTTTGTAAGAATTTCTCTCTCTTTCACTGTCTTTGTTTCACGGGTTTTGAAAAGTAATTTATTTTTATAATGGGGTTTAGCTGCTTTTCACGGCTGTGTTTATGCCGCTTTAAACCCCCTTGACTCACTTACAGAGAGATAGCAATACATAGGTTTGAAGATTCTTACTAGTCAGATATATTTTTGTGCGGTGAATAGGGGGTGTTGAGGCCAGTTCACTGAGCAAGGAGTAGGTCTTGTCTACTACATATTGGGTTTATGGAACGGTATCTGAGCTAATTTGAAACCCTTGTTTTATGCATCACCCCACCTCACCTTTCCCGTTCAGCAGCCATAGTGTGTTTTCTGAACTTGTGACTCTGTCCTGTTCTGTAATTCAGTTCAAGTGTAGCGGTTTTTACATTGCCTCTATAAGTGATATCTTATGATAAGTGTCTTTTTCTGTGTGACTTATTTCACTTAGAATCGTCGTACCTAAATCCACTCATCGTGCTGCTACTAGCCTTGTGACGTGGATTTCATGGCTGAGTGATATTCCATTGTACATGAGGACCACAAGTTCTTTATCCACTTTTCTCTTTCCTAGGATATTTAAGGTGTAATGAAGTGGGGGTTCTTGTCAACAGAGCAGCCCTAAACTTTGGGGTGCCTGTGTCTTGCTGATTTTTAATTTTCCCAATTTATACGCCCATGAGTGGAAGTGCCCTATGCTCTCCAAGCTGTGTTTTTTACATGTATCAGGACACACCGTACACTTCTCCAGAGTGGCTGTTGGCAATTTACATCCCGCCCATCAGCGTAGCAAGGCTCCCATTTCTCCATGGCCGGTCCTGCATTTCTGGTTTGGACACTTTTTCCGCAAGGCCCTTTTGCCTGCTGGGAAGAGAGACTTCTTTGGAGCGCTGATTTGCCTTTCCAGGTTGCTTGGTTGGCCAAAAAGGGCGTATGCGTTTTTTCCTGAATATATTCAGGAAAAAACGCATACGCCCTTTTTGGCCAAGGGCATCATTGTCCACGTTTTGCCGCTTTTCATGTGCTTTCAAGGCGATTCGAATCTACCTCCTGAAATCTGTTTCCTGCAATTCTGCCTTGCTTTCAAAGCCTCTTCGTTGCCTTCCCTCAATATATTTGTGGACGAGAGTTATCATTTATAACTCTGCAGGTTTGTGAATTGCAGTGCCCCTGAGCTCCATTTTTCCAGTCGCTTTTTTGGGAGCTGGCCGCAAAAGTGCAGGATTGCTTCAGGCCCTCTTCTGGTTCTGGGGGGCAGGCTGAGCTTGTGGTTATTTCTTCTTCCTGATGGGAAAATAGAGTGACCTGTGCCTGTCCCAACCCCTAGAGCTAGTCTCTCATTGGTTCCCCGTCTTCCCGTTCATCCTCAGGACAAATTGCAACCTGTATGGAACAGGAGGTTAAAGGTGCTGATTCTCCAAGGAGGGAGATGGCTAGTAAAGCGGCTAGAATGGCGAACCCGAGCACAAGGAGATGAGAAATGAGGTGCGTTTTAGAAACCTTTCCCGATCGCACGGTGTACCATCTTCTGGGTTTCTCATGCATGTTTTCGACGTAGCAAGATGCCCTTGAACCTGGAGATTTGGGACACATGGAATGGGTACCATGCAGTATTATTTTAAAGGGTCTGCGTTGGCTCACGCAACCTCACCAAACCTCTGAGCCCCAAGAGTATCCACCCTTATGTCTCAATCAGCTGTGGGTCTAGATATGGTCAATCCAGGTTGCATCACAGCCCCTGAACGAATTTTGTAAGAATTTCTCTCTCTTTCACTGTCTTTGTTTCACGGGTTTTGAAAAGTAATTTATTTTTATAATGGGGTTTAGCTGCTTTTCACGGCTGTGTTTATGCCGCTTTAAACCCCCTTGACTCACTTACAGAGAGATAGCAATACATAGGTTTGAAGATTCTTACTAGTCAGATATATTTTTGTGCGGTGAATAGGGGGTGTTGAGGCCAGTTCACTGAGCAAGGAGTAGGTCTTGTCTACTACATATTGGGTTTATGGAACGGTATCGGAGCTAATTTGAAACCCTTGTTTTATGCATCACCCCACCTCACCTTTCCCGTTCAGCAGCCATAGTGTGTTTTCTGAACTTGTGACTCTGTCCTGTTCTGTAATTCAGTTCAAGTGTAGCGGTTTTTACATTGCCTCTATAAGTGATATCTTATGATAAGTGTCTTTTTCTGTGTGACTTATTTCACTTAGAATCGTCGTAGCTAAATCCACTCATCGTGCTGCTACTAGCCTTATGACGTGGATTTCATGGCTGAGTGATATTCCATTGTACATGAGGACCACAAGTTCTTTATCCACTTTTCTCTTTCCTAGGATATTTAAGGTGTAATGAAGTGGGGGTTCTTGTCAACAGAGCAGCCCTAAACTTTGGGGTGCCTGTGTCTTGCTGATTTTTAGTTTTCCCAATTTATACGCCCATGAGTGGAAGTGCCCTATGCTCTCCAAGCTGTGTTTTTTACATGTATCAGGACACACCGTACACTTCTCCAGAGTGGCTGTTGGCAATTTACATCCCGCCCATCAGCGTAGCAAGGCTCCCATTTCTCCATGGCCGGTCCTGCATTTCTGGTTTGGACACTTTTTCCGCAAGGCCCTTTTGCCTGCTGGGAAGAGAGACTTCTTTGGAGCGCTGATTTGCCTTTCCAGGTTGCTTGGCTGGCCAAAAAGGGCGTATGCGTTTTTTCCTGAATATATTCAGGAAAAAACGCATACGCCCTTTTTGGCCAAGGGCATCATTGTCCACGTTTTGCCGCTTTTCATGTGCTTTCAAGGCGATTCGAATCTACCTCCTGAAATCTGTTTCCTGCAATTCTGCCTTGCTTTCAAAGCCTCTTCGTTGCCTTCCCTCAATATATTTGTGGACGAGAGTTATCATTTATAACTCTGCAGGTTTGTGAATTGCAGTGCCCCTGAGCTCCATTTTTCCAGTCGCTTTTTTGGGAGCTGGCCGCAAAAGTGCAGGATTGCTTCAGGCCCTCTTCTGGTTCTTGGGGGCAGGCTGAGCTTGTGGTTAATTCTTATTCCCGATGGGAAAATAGAGTGACCTGTGCCTGTCCCAACCCCTAGAGCTAGTCTCTCATTGGTTCCCCTCTTCCCGTTCATCCTCAGGACAATTTGCAACCTGTAAGGAACAGGAGATTAAAGGTGCTGATTCTCCAAGGAGGGAGATGGCTAGTAAAGCGGCTGGAATGGCGAACCCGAGCACAAGGAGATGAGAAATGAGGTGCGTTTTAGAAACCTTTCCCGATCACACGGTGTACCATCTTCTGGGTTTCTCATGCATGTTTTCGACGTAGGAAGATGCCCTTGAACCTGGAGATTTGGGACCCATGGGATGGGTACCATGCAGTATAACTTGAAAGGGTCTGCGTTGGCTGGCGCAACCTCACCAAACCTCTCAGCCCCAAGAGTGTCCACCCTTATGTCTCAATCAGCTGTGGGTCTAGATATGGTCAATCCAGGTTGCATCACAGCCCCTGAACGAATTTTGTAAGAATTTCTCTCTCTTTCACTGTCTTTGTTTCACGGGTTTTGAAAAGTAATTTATTTTTATAATGGGGTTTAGCTGCTTTTCACGGCTGTGTTTAGGCCGCTTTACACCCCCTTGACTCACTTACAGAGAGATATCAATACATAGGTTCGAAGATTCTTACTAGTCAGATATATTCTTGGGCGGTGAATAGGGGGTGTTGAGGCCAGTTCACTGAGCAAGGAGTAGGTCTTGTCTACTACATATTGGGTTTATGGAACGGTATCGGAGCTAATTTGAAACCCTTCTTTTATGCATCACCCCACCTCACCTTTCCCGTTCAGCAGCCATAGTGTGTTTTCTGAACGTGTGACTCTGTTCTGTTTTGTAATTCAGTTCAAGTGTAGCGGTTTTTACATTCCCTCTATAAGTGATATCTTATGATAAGTGTCTTTTTCTGTGTGACTTATTTCACTTAGAATCGTCGTAGCTAAATCCACTCATCGTGCTGCTACTAGCCTTATGACGTGGATTTCATGGCTGAGTGATATTCCATTGTACATGAGGACCACAACTTCTTTATCTACTTTTCACTTTCCTAGGATATTTAAGGTGTAATGAAGTAGGGGTTCTTGTCAACAGAGCAGCCCTAAACTTTTGGGGGCCTGTGTCTTGCTGATTTTAGCTTTCCCAATTTATACGCCCATGAGTGGAATTGCCCTATGCTCTCCAAGCTGTGTTTTTTAGCTGTTTCAGGACACACCTTACAGTTCTCCAGAGTGGCTGTTGGCAATTTACATCCCGCCCATCAGCGTAGCAAGGCTCCCATTTCTCCATGGCCGGTCCTGCATTTCTGGTTTGGACACTTTTTTCCGCATGGCCCTTTTGCCCGCTGGGAAGCGAGACTTCTTTGGAGCGCTGATTTGCTTTTCCAGGTTGCTTGGTTGGCCAAAAAGGGCGTATGCGTTTTTTCCTGAATATATTCAGGAAAAAACGCATACGCCCTTTTTGGCCAAGGGCATCATTGTCCACGTTTTGCCGCTTTTCATGTGCTTTCAAGGCGATTCGAATCTACCTCCTGAAATCTGTTTCCTGCAATTCTGCCTTGCTTTCAAAGCCTCTTCGTTGCCTTCCCTCAATATATTTGTGGACGAGAGTTATCATTTATAACTCTGCAGGTTTGTGAATTGCAGTGCCCCTGAGCTCCATTTTTCCAGTCGCTTTTTTGGGAGCTGGCCGCAAAAGTGCAGGATTGCTTCAGGCCCTCTTCTGGTTCTGGGGGGCAGGCTGAGCTTGTGGTTAATTCTTCTTCCCGATGGGAAAATAGAGTGACCTGTGCCTGTCCCAACCCCTAGAGCTAGTCTCTCATTGGTTCCCCTCTTCCCGTTCATCCTCAGGACAATTTGCAACCTGTAAGGAACAGGAGATTAAAGGTGCTGATTCTCCAAGGAGGGAGATGGCTAGTAAAGCGGCTGGAATGGCGAACCCGAGCACAAGGAGATGAGAAATGAGGTGCGTTTTAGAAACCTTTCCCGATCACACGGTGTACCATCTTCTGGGTTTCTCATGCATGTTTTCGACGTAGCAAGATGCCCTTGAACCTGGAGATTTGGGACCCATGGGATGGGTACCATGCAGTTTTACTTTAAAGGGTCTGCGTTGGCTGACGCAACCTCACCAAACCTCTCAGCCCCAAGAGTGTCCACCCTTATGTCTCAATCAGCTGTGGGTCTAGATATGGTCAATCCAGGTTGCATCACAGCCCCTGAACGAATTTTGTAAGAATTTCTCTCTCTTTCTCTGTCTTTGTTTCACGGGTTTTCAATAGTAATTTATTTTTATAATGGGGTTTAGCTGCTTTTCACGGCTGTGTTTATGCCGCTTTACACCCCCTTGACTCACTTACAGAGAGATATCAATACATAGGTTTGAAGATTCTTACTAGTCAGATATAATCTTGTGCGGTGAATAGGGGGTGTTGAGTCCAGTTCACTGAGCAAGGAGTAGGTCTTGTCTACTACATATTGGGTTTATGGAACGGTATCTGAGCTAATTTGAAACCCTTGTTTTATGCATCACCCCACCTCCCCTTTCCCGTTCAGCAGCCATAGTGTGTTTTCTGAACGTGTGACTCTGTTCTGTTTTGTAATTCAGTTCAAGTGTAGCGGTTTTTACATTCCCTCTATAAGTGATATCTAATGATAAGTGTCTTTTTCTGTGTGACTTATTTCACTGAGAATCGTCGTAGCTAAATCCACTCATCGTGCTGCTAATAGCCTTATGACGTGGATTTCATGGCTGAGTGATATTCCATTGTACATGAGGACCACAACTTCTTTATCTACTATTCACTTTCCTAGGATATTTAAGGTGTAATGAAGTGGGGGTTCTTGTCAACAGAGTAGCCCTAAACTTTGGTGGGCCTGTGTCTTGCTGATTTTAGCTTTCCCAATTTATACGCCCATGAGTGGAATTGCCCTATGCTCTCCAAGCTGTGTTTTTTAGATGTTTCAGGACACACCTTACAGTTCTCCAGAGTGGCTGTTGGCAATTTACATCCTGCCCATCAGCGTAGCAAGGCTCCCATTTCTCCATGGCCGGTCCTGCATTTCTGGTTTGGACACTTTTTTCCGCATGGCCCTTTTGCCCGCTGCGAAGCGAGACTTCTTTGGAGCGCTGATTTGCCTTTTCAGGTTGCTTGGTTGGCCAAAAAGGGCGTATGCGTTTTTTCCTGAATATATTCAGGAAAAAACGCATACGCCCTTTTTGACCAAGGGCATCATTGTCCACGTTTTGCTGCTTTTCATGTGCTTTCAAGGTGATTCGAATCTACCTCCTGAAATCTGTTTCCTGCAATTCTGCCTTGCTTTCAAAGCCTCTTCGTTGCCTTCCCTCAATATATTTGTGGACGAGAGTTATCATTTATAACTCTGCAGGTTTGTGAATTGCAGTGCCCCTGAGCTCCATTTTTCCAGTCGCTTTTTTGGGAGCTGGCCGCAAAAGTGCAGGATTGCTTCAGGCCCTCTTCTGGTTCTGGGGGGCAGGCTGAGCTTGTGGTTATTTCTTCTCCCTGATGGGAAAATAGAGTGACCTGTGCCTGTCCCAACCCCTAGAGCTAGTCTCTCATTGGTTCCCCCTCTTCCCGTTCATCCTCAGGACAAATTGCAACCTGTATGGAACAGGAGGATAAAGGTGCTGATTCTCCAAGGAGGGAGATGGCTAGTAAAGCGGCTAGAATGGCGAACCCGAGCACAAGGAGATGAGAAATGAGGTGCGTTTTAGAAACCTTTCCCGATCGCACGGTGTACCATCTTCTGGGTTTCTCATGCATGTTTTCGACGTAGCAAGATGCCCTTGAACCTGGAGATTTGGGACACATGGAATGGGTACCATGCAGTATTATTTTAAAGGGTCTGCGTTGGCTCACGCAACCTCACCAAACCTCTGAGCCCCAAGAGTGTCCACCCTTATGTCTCAATCAGCTGTGGGTCTAGATATGGTCAATCCAGGTTGCATCACAGCCCCTGAACGAATTTTGTAAGAATTTCTCTCTCTTTCACTGTCTTTGTTTCACGGGTTTTGAAAAGTAATTTATTTTTATAATGGGGTTTAGCTGCTTTTCACGGCTGTGTTTATGCCGCTTTACACCCCCTTGACTCACTTACAGAGAGATATCAATACATAGGTTTGAAGATTCTTACTAGTCAGATATATTTTTGTGCGGTGAATAGGGGGTGTTGAGGCCAGTTCACTGAGCAAGGAGTAGGTCTTGTCTACTACATATTGGGTTTATGGAACGGTATCTGAGCTAATTTGAAACCCTTGTTTTATGCATCACCCCACCTCACCTTTCCCGTTCAGCAGCCATAGTGTGTTTTCTGAACTTGTGACTCTGTCCTGTTCTGTAATTCAGTTCAAGTGTAGCGGTTTTTACATTGCCTCTATAAGTGATATCTTATGATAAGTGTCTTTTTCTGTGTGACTTATTTCACTTAGAATCGTCGTAGCTAAATCCACTCATCGTGCTGCTACTAGCCTTATGACGTGGATTTCATGGCTGAGTGATATTCCATTGTACATGAGGACCACAAGTTCTTTATCCACTTTTCTCTTTCCTAGGATATTTAAGGTGTAATGAAGTGGGGGTTCTTGTCAACAGAGCAGCCCTAAACTTTGGGGTGCCTGTGTCTTGCTGATTTTTAGTTTTCCCAATTTATACGCCCATGAGTGGAAGTGCCCTATGCTCTCCAAGCTGTGTTTTTTACATGTATCAGGACACACCGTACACTTCTCCAGAGTGGCTGTTGGCAATTTACATCCCGCCCATCAGCGTAGCAAGGCTCCCATTTCTCCATGGCCGGTCCTGCATTTCTGGTTTGGACACTTTTTCCGCAAGGCCCTTTTGCCTGCTGGGAAGAGAGACTTCTTTGGAGCGCTGATTTGCCTTTCCAGGTTGCTTGGCTGGCCAAAAAGGGCGTATGCGTTTTTTCCTGAATATATTCAGGAAAAAACGCATACGCCCTTTTTGGCCAAGGGCATCATTGTCCACGTTTTGCCGCTTTTCATGTGCTTTCAAGGCGATTCGAATCTACCTCCTGAAATCTGTTTCCTGCAATTCTGCCTTGCTTTCAAAGCCTCTTCGTTGCCTTCCCTCAATATATTTGTGGACGAGAGTTATCATTTATAACTCTGCAGGTTTGTGAATTGCAGTGCCCCTGAGCTCCATTTTTCCAGTCGCTTTTTTGGGAGCTGGCCGCAAAAGTGCAGGATTGCTTCAGGCCCTCTTCTGGTTCTGGGGGGCAGGCTGAGCTTGTGGTTATTTCTTCTTCCTGATGGGAAAATAGAGTGACCTGTGCCTGTCCCAACCCCTAGAGCTAGTCTCTCATTGGTTCCCCCTCTTCCCGTTCATCCTCAGGACAAATTGCAACCTGTATGGAACAGGAGGATAAAGGTGCTGATTCTCCAAGGAGGGAGATGGTTAGTAAAGCGGCTAGAATGGCGAACCCGAGCACAAGGAGATGAGAAATGAGGTGCGTTTTAGAAACCTTTCCCGATCGCACGGTGTACCATCTTCTGGGTTTCTCATGCATGTTTTCAACGTAGCAAGATGCCCTTGAACCTGGAGATTTGGGACACATGGAATGGGTACCATGCAGTATTATTTTAAAGGGTCTGCGTTGGCTCACGCAACCTCACCAAACCTCTGAGCCCCAAGAGTGTCCACCCTTATGTCTCAATCAGCTGTGGGTCTAGATATGGTCAATCCAGGTTGCATCACAGCCCCTGAACGAATTTTGTAAGAATTTCTCTCTCTTTCACTGTCTTTGTTTCACGGGTTTTGAAAAGTAATTTATTTTTATAATGGGGTTTAGCTGCTTTTCACGGCTGTGTTTATGCCGCTTTACACCCCCTTGACTCACTTACAGAGAGATATCAATACATAGGTTTGAAGATTCTTACTAGTCAGATATATTTTTGTGCGGTGAATAGGGGGTGTTGAGGCCAGTTCACTGAGCAAGGAGTAGGTCTTGTCTACTACATATTGGGTTTATGGAACGGTATCTGAGCTAATTTGAAACCCTTGTTTTATGCATCACCCCACCTCACCTTTCCCGTTCAGCAGCCATAGTGTGTTTTCTGAACTTGTGACTCTGTCCTGTTCTGTAATTCAGTTCAAGTGTAGCGGTTTTTACATTGCCTCTATAAGTGATATCTTATGATAAGTGTCTTTTTCTGTGTGACTTATTTCACTTAGAATCGTCGTAGCTAAATCCACTCATCGTGCTGCTACTAGCCTTATGACGTGGATTTCATGGCTGAGTGATATTCCATTGTACATGAGGACCACAAGTTCTTTATCCACTTTTCTCTTTCCTAGGATATTTAAGGTGTAATGAAGTGGGGGTTCTTGTCAACAGAGCAGCCCTAAACTTTGGGGTGCCTGTGTCTTGCTGATTTTTAGTTTTCCCAATTTATACGCCCATGAGTGGAAGTGCCCTATGCTCTCCAAGCTGTGTTTTTTACATGTATCAGGACACACCGTACACTTCTCCAGAGTGGCTGTTGGCAATTTACATCCCGCCCATCAGCGTAGCAAGGCTCCCATTTCTCCATGGCCGGTCCTGCATTTCTGGTTTGGACACTTTTTCCGCAAGGCCCTTTTGCCTGCTGGGAAGAGAGACTTCTTTGGAGCGCTGATTTGCCTTTCCAGGTTGCTTGGCTGGCCAAAAAGGGCGTATGCGTTTTTTCCTGAATATATTCAGGAAAAAACGCATACGCCCTTTTTGGCCAAGGGCATCATTGTCCACGTTTTGCCGCTTTTCATGTGCTTTCAAGGCGATTCGAATCTACCTCCTGAAATCTGTTTCCTGCAATTCTGCCTTGCTTTCAAAGCCTCTTCGTTGCCTTCCCTCAATATATTTGTGGACGAGAGTTATCATTTATAACTCTGCAGGTTTGTGAATTGCAGTGCCCCTGAGCTCCATTTTTCCAGTCGCTTTTTTGGGAGCTGGCCGCAAAAGTGCAGGATTGCTTCAGGCCCTCTTCTGGTTCTTGGGGGCAGGCTGAGCTTGTGGTTAATTCTTATTCCCGATGGGAAAATAGAGTGACCTGTGCCTGTCCCAACCCCTAGAGCTAGTCTCTCATTGGTTCCCCTCTTCCCGTTCATCCTCAGGACAATTTGCAACCTGTAAGGAACAGGAGATTAAAGGTGCTGATTCTCCAAGGAGGGAGATGGCTAGTAAAGCGGCTGGAATGGCGAACCCGAGCACAAGGAGATGAGAAATGAGGTGCGTTTTAGAAACCTTTCCCGATCACACGGTGTACCATCTTCTGGGTTTCTCATGCATGTTTTCGACGTAGGAAGATGCCCTTGAACCTGGAGATTTGGGACCCATGGGATGGGTACCATGCAGTATTACTTGAAAGGGTCTGCGTTGGCTGACGCAACCTCACCAAACCTCTCAGCCCCAAGAGTGTCCACCCTTATGTCTCAATCAGCTGTGGGTCTAGATATGGTCAATCCAGGTTGCATCACAGCCCCTGAACGAATTTTGTAAGAATTTCTCTCTCTTTCACTGTCTTTGTTTCACGGGTTTTGAAAAGTAATTTATTTTTATAATGGGGTTTAGCTGCTTTTCACGGCTGTGTTTATGCCGCTTTACACCCCCTTGCCTCACTTACAGAGAGATATCAATACATAGGTTTGAAGATTCTTACTAGTCAGATATATTCTTGTGCGGTGAATAGGGGGTGTTGAGAACAGTACACTGAAAAAGGAATAGGTCTTGTCTATTACATATTGGGTTTATGGAACGGTATCTGAGCTAATTTGAAACCCTTGTTTTATGCATCACCCCACCTCACCTGTCCCGTTCAGCAGCCATAGTGTGTTTCCTAAACGTGTGACTCTGTTCTCTTTTGTAATTCAGTTCAAGTGTAGCGGTTTTTACATTCCCTCTATAAGTGATATCTTATGATAAGTGTCTTTTTCTGTGTGACTTATTTCACTTAGAATCGTCGTAGCTAAATCCACTCATCGTGCTGCTACTAGCCTTATGACGTGGATTTCATGGCTGAGTGATATTCCATTGTACATGAGGACCACAACTTCTTTATCTACTTTTCACTTTCCTAGGATATTTAAGGTGTAATGAAGTAGGGGTTTTTGTCAACAGAGCAGCCCTAAACTTTTGGGGGCCTGTGTCTTGCTGATTTTAGCTTTCCCAATTTATACGCCCATGAGTGGAATTGCCCTATGCTCTCCAAGCTGTGTTTTTTAGCTGTTTCAGGACACACCTTACAGTTCTCCAGAGTGGCTGTTGGCAATTTACATCCCGCCCATCAGCGTAGCAAGGCTCCCATTTCTCCATGGCCGGTCCTGCATTTCTGGTTTGGACACTTTTATCCGCATGGCCCTTTTGCCCGCTGGGAAGCGAGACTTCTTTGGAGCGCTGATTTGCTTTTCCAGGTTGCTTGGTTGGCCAAAAAGGGCGTATGCGTTTTTTCCTGAATATATTCAGGAAAAAACGCATACGCCCTTTTTGGCCAAGGGCATCATTGTCCACGTTTTGCCGCTTTTCATGTGCTTTCAAGGCGATTCGAATCTACCTCCTGAAATCTGTTTCCTGCAATTCTGCCTTGCTTTCAAAGCCTCTTCGTTGCCTTCCCTCAATATATTTGTGGACGAGAGTTATCATTTATAACTCTGCAGGTTTGTGAATTGCAGTGCCCCTGAGCTCCATTTTTCCAGTCGCTTTTTTGGGAGCTGGCCGCAAAAGTGCAGGATTGCTTCAGGCCCTCTTCTGGTTCTGGGGGGCAGGCTGAGCTTGTGGTTAATTCTTCTTCCCGATGGGAAAATAGAGTGACCTGTGCCTGTCCCAACCCCTAGAGCTAGTCTCTCATTGGTTCCCCTCTTCCCGTTCATCCTCAGGACAGTTTGCAACCTGTAAGGAACAGGAGATTAAAGGTGCTGATTCTCCAAGGAGGGAGATGGCTAGTAAAGCGGCTGGAATGGCGAACCCGAGCACAAGGAGATGAGAAATGAGGTGCGTTTTAGAAACCTTTCCCGATCACACGGTGTACCATCTTCTGGGTTTCTCATGCATGTTTTCGACGTAGCAAGATGCCCTTGAACCTGGAGATTTGGGACCCATGGGATGGGTACCATGCAGTTTTACTTTAAAGGGTCTGCGTTGGCTGACGCAACCTCACCAAACCTCTCAGCCCCAAGAGTGTCCACCCTTATGTCTCAATCAGCTGTGGGTCTAGATATGGTCAATCCAGGTTGCATCACAGCCCCTGAACGAATTTTGTAAGAATTTCTCTCTCTTTCTCTGTCTTTGTTTCACGGGTTTTCAATAGTAATTTATTTTTATAATGGGGTTTAGCTGCTTTTCACGGCTGTGTTTATGCCGCTTTACACCCCCTTGACTCACTTACAGAGAGATATCAATACATAGGTTTGAAGATTCTTACTAGTCAGATATAATCTTGTGCGGTGAATAGGGGGTGTTGAGTCCAGTTCACTGAGCAAGGAGTAGGTCTTGTCTACTACATATTGGGTTTATGGAACGGTATCTGAGCTAATTTGAAACCCTTGTTTTATGCATCACCCCACCTCCCCTTTCCCGTTCAGCAGCCATAGTGTGTTTTCTGAACGTGTGACTCTGTTCTGTTTTGTAATTCAGTTCAAGTGTAGCGGTTTTTACATTCCCTCTATAAGTGATATCTAATGATAAGTGTCTTTTTCTGTGTGACTTATTTCACTTAGAATCGTCATAGCTAAATCCACTCATCGTGCTGCTACTAGCCTTATGACGTGGATTTCATGGCTGAGTGATATTCCATTGTACATGAGGACCACAACTTCTTTATCTACTATTCACTTTCCTAGGATATTTAAGGTGTAATGAAGTGGGGGTTCTTGTCAACAGAGTAGCCCTAAACTTTGGTGGGCCTGTGTCTTGCTGATTTTAGCTTTCCCAATTTATACGCCCATGAGTGGAATTGCCCTATGCTCTCCAAGCTGTGTTTTTTAGATGTTTCAGGACACACCTTACAGTTCTCCAGAGTGGCTGTTGGCAATTTACATCCTGCCCATCAGCGTAGCAAGGCTCCCATTTCTCCATGGCCGGTCCTGCATTTCTGGTTTGGACACTTTTTTCCGCATGGCCCTTTTGCCCGCTGCGAAGCGAGACTTCTTTGGAGCGCTGATTTGCCTTTTCAGGTTGCTTGGTTGGCCAAAAAGGGCGTATGCGTTTTTTCCTGAATATATTCAGGAAAAAACGCATACGCCCTTTTTGACCAAGGGCATCATTGTCCACGTTTTGCTGCTTTTCATGTGCTTTCAAGGTGATTCGAATCTACCTCCTGAAATCTGTTTCCTGCAATTCTGCCTTGCTTTCAAAGCCTCTTCGTTGCCTTCCCTCAATATATTTGTGGACGACAGTTATCATTTATAACTCTGCAGGTTTGTGAATTGCAGTGCCCCTGAGCTCCATTTTTCCAGTCGCTTTTTTGGGAGCTGGCCGCAAAAGTGCAGGATTGCTTCAGGCCCTCTTCTGGTTCTGGGGGGCAGGCTGAGCTTGTGGTTATTTCTTCTTCCTGATGGGAAAATAGAGTGACCTGTGCCTGTCCCAACCCCTAGAGCTAGTCTCTCATTGGTTCCCCCTCTTCCCGTTCATCCTCAGGACAAATTGCAACCTGTATGGAACAGGAGGATAAAGGTGCTGATTCTCCAAGGAGGGAGATGGCTAGTAAAGCGGCTAGAATGGCGAACCCGAGCACAAGGAGATGAGAAATGAGGTGCGTTTTAGAAACCTTTCCCGATCGCACGGTGTACCATCTTCTGGGTTTCTCATGCATGTTTTCGACGTAGCAAGATGCCCTTGAACCTGGAGATTTGGGACCCATGGAATGGGTACCATGCAGTATTATTTTAAAGGGTCTGCGTTGGCTCACGCAACCTCACCAAACCTCTGAGCCCCAAGAGTGTCCACCCTTATGTCTCAATCAGCTGTGGGTCTAGATATGGTCAATCCAGGTTGCATCACAGCCCCTGAACGAATTTTGTAAGAATTTCTCTCTCTTTCACTGTCTTTGTTTCACGGGTTTTGAAAAGTAATTTATTTTTATAATGGGGTTTAGCTGCTTTTCACGGCTGTGTTTATGCCGCTTTACACCCCCTTGACTCACTTACAGAGAGATATCAATACATAGGTTTGAAGATTCTTACTAGTCAGATATATTTTTGTGCGGTGAATAGGGGGTGTTGAGGCCAGTTCACTGAGCAAGGAGTAGGTCTTGTCTACTACATATTGGGTTTATGGAACGGTATCTGAGCTAATTTGAAACCCTTGTTTTATGCATCACCCCACCTCACCTTTCCCGTTCAGCAGCCATAGTGTGTTTTCTGAACTTGTGACTCTGTCCTGTTCTGTAATTCAGTTCAAGTGTAGCGGTTTTTACATTGCCTCTATAAGTGATATCTTATGATAAGTGTCTTTTTCTGTGTGACTTATTTCACTTAGAATCGTCGTAGCTAAATCCACTCATCGTGCTGCTACTAGCCTTATGACGTGGATTTCATGGCTGAGTGATATTCCATTGTACATGAGGACCACAAGTTCTTTATCCACTTTTCTCTTTCCTAGGATATTTAAGGTGTAATGAAGTGGGGGTTCTTGTCAACAGAGCAGCCCTAAACTTTGGGGTGCCTGTGTCTTGCTGATTTTTAGTTTTCCCAATTTATACGTCCATGAGTGGAAGTGCCCTATGCTCTCCAAGCTGTGTTTTTTACATGTATCAGGACACACCGTACACTTCTCCAGAGTGGCTGTTGGCAATTTACATCCCGCCCATCAGCGTAGCAAGGCTCCCATTTCTCCATGGCCGGTCCTGCATTTCTGGTTTGGACACTTTTTCCGCAAGGCCCTTTTGCCTGCTGGGAAGAGAGACTTCTTTGGAGCGCTGATTTGCCTTTCCAGGTTGCTTGGCTGGCCAAAAAGGGCGTATGCGTTTTTTCCTGAATATATTCAGGAAAAAACGCATACGCCCTTTTTGGCCAAGGGCATCATTGTCCACGTTTTGCCGCTTTTCATGTGCTTTCAAGGCGATTCGAATCTACCTCCTGAAATCTGTTTCCTGCAATTCTGCCTTGCTTTCAAAGCCTCTTCGTTGCCTTCCCTCAATATATTTGTGGACGAGAGTTATCATTTATAACTCTGCAGGTTTGTGAATTGCAGTGCCCCTGAGCTCCATTTTTCCAGTCGCTTTTTTGGGAGCTGGCCGCAAAAGTGCAGGATTGCTTCAGGCCCTCTTCTGGTTCTTGGGGGCAGGCTGAGCTTGTGGTTAATTCTTATTCCCGATGGGAAAATAGAGTGACCTGTGCCTGTCCCAACCCCTAGAGCTAGTCTCTCATTGGTTCCCCTCTTCCCGTTCATCCTCAGGACAATTTGCAACCTGTAAGGAACAGGAGATTAAAGGTGCTGATTCTCCAAGGAGGGAGATGGCTAGTAAAGCGGCTGGAATGGCGAACCCGAGCACAAGGAGATGAGAAATGAGGTGCGTTTTAGAAACCTTTCCCGATCACACGGTGTACCATCTTCTGGGTTTCTCATGCATGTTTTCGACGTAGGAAGATGCCCTTGAACCTGGAGATTTGGGACCCATGGGATGGGTACCATGCAGTATTACTTGAAAGGGTCTGCGTTGGCTGACACAACCTCACCAAACCTCTCAGCCCCAAGAGTGTCCACCCTTATGTCTCAATCAGCTGTGGGTCTAGATATGGTCAATCCAGGTTGCATCACAGCCCCTGAACGAATTTTGTAAGAATTTCTCTCTCTTTCACTGTCTTTGTTTCACGGGTTTTGAAAAGTAATTTATTTTTATAATGGGGTTTAGCTGCTTTTCACGGCTGTGTTTAGGCCGCTTTACACCCCCTTGACTCACTTACAGAGAGATATCAATACATAGGTTCGAAGATTCTTACTAGTCAGATATATTCTTGGGCGGTGAATAGGGGGTGTTGAGGCCAGTTCACTGAGCAAGGAGTAGGTCTTGTCTACTACATATTGGGTTTATGGAACGGTATCGGAGCTAATTTGAAACCCTTGTTTTATGCATCACCCCACCTCACCTTTCCCGTTCAGCAGCCATAGTGTGTTTTCTGAACGTGTGACTCTGTTCTGTTTTGTAATTCAGTTCAAGTGTAGCGGTTTTTACATTCCCTCTATAAGTGATATCTTATGATAAGTGTCTTTTTCTGTGTGACTTATTTCACTTAGAATCGTCGTAGCTAAATCCACTCATCGTGCTGCTACTAGCCTTATGACGTGGATTTCATGGCTGAGTGATATTCCATTGTACATGAGGACCACAACTTCTTTATCTACTTTTCACTTTCCTAGGATATTTAAGGTGTAATGAAGTAGGGGTTTTTGTCAACAGAGCAGCCCTAAACTTTTGGGGGCCTGTGTCTTGCTGATTTTAGCTTTCCCAATTTATACGCCCATGAGTGGAATTGCCCTATGCTCTCCAAGCTGTGTTTTTTAGCTGTTTCAGGACACACCTTACAGTTCTCCAGAGTGGCTGTTGGCAAATTACATCCCGCCCATCAGCGTAGCAAGGCTCCCATTTCTCCATGGCCGGTCCTGCATTTCTGGTTTGGACACTTTTATCCGCATGGCCCTTTTGCCCGCTGGGAAGCGAGACTTCTTTGGAGCGCTGATTTGCTTTTCCAGGTTGCTTGGTTGGCCAAAAAGGGCGTATGCGTTTTTTCCTGAATATATTCAGGAAAAAACGCATACGCCCTTTTTGGCCAAGGGCATCATTGTCCACGTTTTGCCGCTTTTCATGTGCTTTCAAGGCGATTCGAATCTACCTCCTGAAATCTGTTTCCTGCAATTCTGCCTTGCTTTCAAAGCCTCTTCGTTGCCTTCCCTCAATATATTTGTGGACGAGAGTTATCATTTATAACTCTGCAGGTTTGTGAATTGCAGTGCCCCTGAGCTCCATTTTTCCAGTCGCTTTTTTGGGAGCTGGCCGCAAAAGTGCAGGATTGCTTCAGGCCCTCTTCTGGTTCTGGGGGGCAGGCTGAGCTTGTGGTTAATTCTTCTTCCCGATGGGAAAATAGAGTGACCTGTGCCTGTCCCAACCCCTAGAGCTAGTCTCTCATTGGTTCCCCTCTTCCCGTTCATCCTCAGGACAATTTGCAACCTGTAAGGAACAGGAGATTAAAGGTGCTGATTCTCCAAGGAGGGAGATGGCTAGTAAAGCGGCTGGAATGGCGAACCCGAGCACAAGGAGATGAGAAATGAGGTGCGTTTTAGAAACCTTTCCCGATCACACGGTGTACCATCTTCTGGGTTTCTCATGCATGTTTTCGACGTAGCAAGATGCCCTTGAACCTGGAGATTTGGGACCCATGGGATGGGTACCATGCAGTTTTACTTTAAAGGGTCTGCGTTGGCTGACGCAACCTCACCAAACCTCTCAGCCCCAAGAGTGTCCACCCTTATGTCTCAATCAGCTGTGGGTCTAGATATGGTCAATCCAGGTTGCATCACAGCCCCTGAACGAATTTTGTAAGAATTTCTCTCTCTTTCTCTGTCTTTGTTTCACGGGTTTTCAATAGTAATTTATTTTTATAATGGGGTTTAGCTGCTTTTCACGGCTGTGTTTATGCCGCTTTACACCCCCTTGACTCACTTACAGAGAGATATCAATACATAGGTTTGAAGATTCTTACTAGTCAGATATAATCTTGTGCGGTGAATAGGGGGTGTTGAGTCCAGTTCACTGAGCAAGGAGTAGGTCTTGTCTACTACATATTGGGTTTATGGAACGGTATCTGAGCTAATTTGAAACCCTTGTTTTATGCATCACCCCACCTCCCCTTTCCCGTTCAGCAGCCATAGTGTGTTTTCTGAACGTGTGACTCTGTTCTGTTTTGTAATTCAGTTCAAGTGTAGCGGTTTTTACATTCCCTCTATAAGTGATATCTAATGATAAGTGTCTTTTTCTGTGTGACTTATTTCACTTAGAATCGTCGTAGCTAAATCCACTCATCGTGCTGCTAATAGCCTTATGACGTGGATTTCATGGCTGAGTGATATTCCATTGTACATGAGGACCACAACTTCTTTATCTACTATTCACTTTCCTAGGATATTTAAGGTGTAATGAAGTGGGGGTTCTTGTCAACAGAGTAGCCCTAAACTTTGGTGGGCCTGTGTCTTGCTGATTTTAGCTTTCCCAATTTATACGCCCATGAGTGGAATTGCCCTATGCTCTCCAAGCTGTGTTTTTTAGATGTTTCAGGACACACCTTACAGTTCTCCAGAGTGGCTGTTGGCAATTTACATCCTGCCCATCAGCGTAGCAAGGCTCCCATTTCTCCATGGCCGGTCCTGCATTTCTGGTTTGGACACTTTTTTCCGCATGGCCCTTTTGCCCGCTGCGAAGCGAGACTTCTTTGGAGCGCTGATTTGCCTTTTCAGGTTGCTTGGTTGGCCAAAAAGGGCGTATGCGTTTTTTCCTGAATATATTCAGGAAAAAACGCATTCGCCCTTTTTGACCAAGGGCATCATTGTCCACGTTTTGCTGCTTTTCATGTGCTTTCAAGGTGATTCGAATCTACCTCCTGAAATCTGTTTCCTGCAATTCTGCCTTGCTTTCAAAGCCTCTTCGTTGCCTTCCCTCAATATATTTGTGGACGACAGTTATCATTTATAACTCTGCAGGTTTGTGAATTGCAGTGCCCCTGAGCTCCATTTTTCCAGTCGCTTTTTTGGGAGCTGGCCGCAAAAGTGCAGGATTGCTTCAGGCCCTCTTCTGGTTCTGGGGGGCAGGCTGAGGTTGTGGTTATTTCTTCTTCCTGATGGGAAAATAGAGTGACCTGTGCCTGTCCCAACCCCTAGAGCTAGTCTCTCATTGGTTCCCCCTCTTCCCGTTCATCCTCAGGACAAATTGCAACCTGTATGGAACAGGAGGATAAAGGTGCTGATTCTCCAAGGAGGGAGATGGCTAGTAAAGCGGCTAGAATGGCGAACCCGAGCACAAGGAGATGAGAAATGAGGTGCGTTTTAGAAACCTTTCCCGATCGCACGGTGTACCATCTTCTGGGTTTCTCATGCATGTTTTCGACGTAGCAAGATGCCCTTGAACCTGGAGATTTGGGACACATGGAATGGGTACCATGCAGTATTATTTTAAAGGGTCTGCATTGGCTCACGCAACCTCACCAAACCTCTGAGCCCCAAGAGTGTCCACCCTTATGTCTCAATCAGCTGTGGGTCTAGATATGGTCAATCCAGGTTGCATCACAGCCCCTGAACGAATTTTGTAAGAATTTCTCTCTCTTTCACTGTCTTTGTTTCACGGGTTTTGAAAAGTAATTTATTTTTATAATGGGGTTTAGCTGCTTTTCACGGCTGTGTTTATGCCGCTTTACACCCCCTTGACTCACTTACAGAGAGATATCAATACATAGGTTTGAAGATTCTTACTAGTCAGATATATTTTTGTGCGGTGAATAGGGGGTGTTGAGGCCAGTTCACTGAGCATGGAGTAGGTCTTGTCTACTACATATTGGGTTTATGGAACGGTATCTGAGCTAATTTGAAACCCTTGTTTTATGCATCACCCCACCTCACCTTTCCCGTTCAGCAGCCATAGTGTGTTTTCTGAACTTGTGACTCTGTCCTGTTCTGTAATTCAGTTCAAGTGTAGCGGTTTTTACATTGCCTCTATAAGTGATATCTTATGATAAGTGTCTTTTTCTGTGTGACTTATTTCACTTAGAATCGTCGTACCTAAATCCACTCATCGTGCTGCTACTAGCCTTGTGACGTGGATTTCATGGCTGAGTGATATTCCATTGTACATGAGGACCACAAGTTCTTTATCCACTTTTCTCTTTCCTAGGATATTTAAGGTGTAATGAAGTGGGGGTTCTTGTCAACAGAGCAGCCCTAAACTTTGGGGTGCCTGTGTCTTGCTGATTTTTAGTTTTCCCAATTTATACGCCCATGAGTGGAAGTGCCCTATGCTCTCCAAGCTGTGTTTTTTACATGTATCAGGACACACCGTACACTTCTCCAGAGTGGCTGTTGGCAATTTACATCCCGCCCATCAGCGTAGCAAGGCTCCCATTTCTCCATGGCCGGTCCTGCATTTCTGGTTTGGACACTTTTTCCGCAAGGCCCTTTTGCCTGCTGGGAAGAGAGACTTCTTTGGAGCGCTGATTTGCCTTTCCAGGTTGCTTGGTTGGCCAAAAAGGGCGTATGCGTTTTTTCCTGAATATATTCAGGAAAAAACGCATACGCCCTTTTTGGCCAAGGGCATCATTGTCCACGTTTTGCCGCTTTTCATGTGCTTTCAAGGCGATTCGAATCTACCTCCTGAAATCTGTTTCCTGCAATTCTGCCTTGCTTTCAAAGCCTCTTCGTTGCCTTCCCTCAATATATTTGTGGACGAGAGTTATCATTTATAACTCTGCAGGTTTGTGAATTGCAGTGCCCCTGAGCTCCATTTTTCCAGTCGCTTTTTTGGGAGCTGGCCGCAAAAGTGCAGGATTGCTTCAGGCCCTCTTCTGGTTCTTGGGGGCAGGCTGAGCTTGTGGTTAATTCTTATTCCCGATGGGAAAATAGAGTGACCTGTGCCTGTCCCAACCCCTAGAGCTAGTCTCTCATTGGTTCCCCTCTTCCCGTTCATCCTCAGGACAATTTGCAACCTGTAAGGAACAGGAGATTAAAGGTGCTGATTCTCCAAGGAGGGAGATGGCTAGTAAAGCGGCTGGAATGGCGAACCCGAGCACAAGGAGATGAGAAATGAGGTGCGTTTTAGAAACCTTTCCCGATCACACGGTGTACCATCTTCTGGGTTTCTCATGCATGTTTTCGACGTAGGAAGATGCCCTTGAACCTGGAGATTTGGGACCCTTGGGATGGGTACCATGCAGTATTACTTTAAAGGGTCTGCGTTGGCTAACGCAACCTCACCAAACCTCTCAGCCCCAAGAGTGTCCACCCTTATGTCTCAATCAGCTGTGGGTCTAGATATGGTCAATCCAGGTTGCATCACAGCCCCTGAACGAATTTTGTAAGAATTTCTCTCTCTTTCACTGTCTTTGTTTCACGGGTTTTGAAAAGTAATTTATTTTTATAATGGGGTTTAGCTGCTTTTCACGGCTGTGTTTAGGCCGCTTTACACCCCCTTGACTCACTTACAGAGAGATATCAATACATAGGTTCGAAGATTCTTACTAGTCAGATATATTCTTGGGCGGTGAATAGGGGGTGTTGAGGCCAGTTCACTGAGCAAGGAGTAGGTCTTGTCTACTACATATTGGGTTTATGGAACGGTATCGGAGCTAATTTGAAACCCTTGTTTTATGCATCACCCCACCTCACCTTTCCCGTTCAGCAGCCATAGTGTGTTTTCTGAACGTGTGACTCTGTTCTGTTTTGTAATTCAGTTCAAGTGTAGCGGTTTTTACATTCCCTCTATAAGTGATATCTTATGATAAGTGTCTTTTTCTGTGTGACTTATTTCACTTAGAATCGTCTTAGCTAAATCCACTCATCGTGCTGCTACTAGCCTTATGACGTGGATTTCATGGCTGAGTGATATTCCATTGTACATGAGGACCACAACTTCTTTATCTACTTTTCACTTTCCTAGGATATTTAAGGTGTAATGAAGTAGGGGTTTTTGTCAACAGAGCAGCCCTAAACTTTTGGGGGCCTGTGTCTTGCTGATTTTAGCTTTCCCAATTTATACGCCCATGAGTGGAATTGCCCTATGCTCTCCAAGCTGTGTTCTTTAGCTGTTTCAGGACACACCTTACAGTTCTCCAGAGTGGCTGTTGGCAATTTACATCCCGCCCATCAGCGTAGCAAGGCTCCCATTTCTCCATGGCCGGTCCTGCATTTCTGGTTTGGACACTTTTATCCGCATGGCCCTTTTGCCCGCTGGGAAGCGAGACTTCTTTGGAGCGCTGATTTGCTTTTCCAGGTTGCTTGGTTGGCCAAAAAGGGCGTATGCGTTTTTTCCTGAATATATTCAGGAAAAAACGCATACGCCCTTTTTGGCCAAGGGCATCATTGTCCACGTTTTGCCGCTTTTCATGTGCTTTCAAGGCGATTCGAATCTACCTCCTGAAATCTGTTTCCTGCAATTCTGCCTTGCTTTCAAAGCCTCTTCGTTGCCTTCCCTCAATATATTTGTGGACGAGAGTTATCATTTATAACTCTGCAGGTTTGTGAATTGCAGTGCCCCTGAGCTCCATTTTTCCAGTCGCTTTTTTGGGAGCTGGCCGCAAAAGTGCAGGATTGCTTCAGGCCCTCTTCTGGTTCTGGGGGGCAGGCTGAGCTTGTGGTTAATTCTTCTTCCCGATGGGAAAATAGAGTGACCTGTGCCTGTCCCAACCCCTAGAGCTAGTCTCTCATTGGTTCCCCTCTTCCCGTTCATCCTCAGGACAATTTGCAACCTGTAAGGAACAGGAGATTAAAGGTGCTGATTCTCCAAGGAGGGAGATGGCTAGTAAAGCGGCTGGAATGGCGAACCCGAGCACAAGGAGATGAGAAATGAGGTGCGTTTTAGAAACCTTTCCCGATCACACGGTGTACCATCTTCTGGGTTTCTCATGCATGTTTTCGACGTAGCAAGATGCCCTTGAACCTGGAGATTTGGGACCCATGGGATGGGTACCATGCAGTTTTACTTTAAAGGGTCTGCGTTGGCTGACGCAACCTCACCAAACCTCTCAGCCCCAAGAGTGTCCACCCTTATGTCTCAATCAGCTGTGGGTCTAGATATGGTCAATCCAGGTTGCATCACAGCCCCTGAACGAATTTTGTAAGAATTTCTCTCTCTTTCTCTGTCTTTGTTTCACGGGTTTTCAATAGTAATTTATTTTTATAATGGGGTTTAGCTGCTTTTCACGGCTGTGTTTATGCCGCTTTACACCCCCTTGACTCACTTACAGAGAGATATCAATACATAGGTTTGAAGATTCTTACTAGTCAGATATAATCTTGTGCGGTGAATAGGGGGTGTTGAGTCCAGTTCACTGAGCAAGGAGTAGGTCTTGTCTACTACATATTGGGTTTATGGAACGGTATCGGAGCTAATTTGAAACCCTTGTTTTATGCATCACCCCACCTCCCCTTTCCCGTTCAGCAGCCATAGTGTGTTTTCTGAACGTGTGACTCTGTTCTGTTTTGTAATTCAGTTCAAGTGTAGCGGTTTTTACATTCCCTCTATAAGTGATATCTAATGATAAGTGTCTTTTTCTGTGTGACTTATTTCACTTAGAATCGTCGTAGCTAAATCCACTCATCGTGCTGCTAATAGCCTTATGACGTGGATTTCATGGCTGAGTGATATTCCATTGTACATGAGGACCACAACTTCTTTATCTACTATTCACTTTCCTAGGATATTTAAGGTGTAATGAAGTGGGGGTTCTTGTCAACAGAGTAGCCCTAAACTTTGGTGGGCCTGTGTCTTGCTGATTTTAGCTTTCCCAATTTATACGCCCATGAGTGGAATTGCCCTATGCTCTCCAAGCTGTGTTTTTTAGATGTTTCAGGACACACCTTACAGTTCTCCAGAGTGGCTGTTGGCAATTTACATCCTGCCCATCAGCGTAGCAAGGCTCCCATTTCTCCATGGCCGGTCCTGCATTTCTGGTTTGGACACTTTTTTCCGCATGGCCCTTTTGCCCGCTGCGAAGCGAGACTTCTTTGGAGCGCTGATTTGCCTTTTCAGGTTGCTTGGTTGGCCAAAAAGGGCGTATGCGTTTTTTCCTGAATATATTCAGGAAAAAACGCATACGCCCTTTTTGACCAAGGGCATCATTGTCCACGTTTTGCTGCTTTTCATGTGCTTTCAAGGTGATTCGAATCTACCTCCTGAAATCTGTTTCCTGCAATTCTGCCTTGCTTTCAAAGCCTCTTCGTTGCCTTCCCTCAATATATTTGTGGACGACAGTTATCATTTATAACTCTGCAGGTTTGTGAATTGCAGTGCCCCTGAGCTCCATTTTTCCAGTCGCTTTTTTGGGAGCTGGCCGCAAAAGTGCAGGATTGCTTCAGGCCCTCTTCTGGTTCTGGGGGGCAGGCTGAGGTTGTGGTTATTTCTTCTTCCTGATGGGAAAATAGAGTGACCTGTGCCTGTCCCAACCCCTAGAGCTAGTCTCTCATTGGTTCCCCCTCTTCCCGTTCATCCTCAGGACAAATTGCAACCTGTATGGAACAGGAGGATAAAGGTGCTGATTCTCCAAGGAGGGAGATGGCTAGTAAAGCGGCTAGAATGGCGAACCCGAGCACAAGGAGATGAGAAATGAGGTGCGTTTTAGAAACCTTTCCCGATCGCACGGTGTACCATCTTCTGGGTTTCTCATGCATGTTTTCGACGTAGCAAGATGCCCTTGAACCTGGAGATTTGGGACACATGGAATGGGTACCATGCAGTATTATTTTAAAGGGTCTGCATTGGCTCACGCAACCTCACCAAACCTCTGAGCCCCAAGAGTGTCCACCCTTATGTCTCAATCAGCTGTGGGTCTAGATATGGTCAATCCAGGTTGCATCACAGCCCCTGAACGAATTTTGTAAGAATTTCTCTCTCTTTCACTGTCTTTGTTTCACGGGTTTTGAAAAGTAATTTATTTTTATAATGGGGTTTAGCTGCTTTTCACGGCTGTGTTTATGCCGCTTTACACCCCCTTGACTCACTTACAGAGAGATATCAATACATAGGTTTGAAGATTCTTACTAGTCAGATATATTTTTGTGCGGTGAATAGGGGGTGTTGAGGCCAGTTCACTGAGCATGGAGTAGGTCTTGTCTACTACATATTGGGTTTATGGAACGGTATCGGAGCTAATTTGAAACCCTTGTTTTATGCATCACCCCACCTCACCTTTCCCGTTCAGCAGCCATAGTGTGTTTTCTGAACTTGTGACTCTGTCCTGTTCTGTAATTCAGTTCAAGTGTAGCGGTTTTTACATTGCCTCTATAAGTGATATCTTATGATAAGTGTCTTTTTCTGTGTGACTTATTTCACTTAGAATCGTCGTACCTAAATCCACTCATCGTGCTGCTACTAGCCTTGTGACGTGGATTTCATGGCTGAGTGATATTCCATTGTACATGAGGACCACAAGTTCTTTATCCACTTTTCTCTTTCCTAGGATATTTAAGGTGTAATGAAGTGGGGGTTCTTGTCAACAGAGCAGCCCTAAACTTTGGGGTGCCTGTGTCTTGCTGATTTTTAGTTTTCCCAATTTATACGCCCATGAGTGGAAGTGCCCTATGCTCTCCAAGCTGTGTTTTTTACATGTATCAGGACACACCGTACACTTCTCCAGAGTGGCTGTTGGCAATTTACATCCCGCCCATCAGCGTAGCAAGGCTCCCATTTCTCCATGGCCGGTCCTGCATTTCTGGTTTGGACACTTTTTCCGCAAGGCCCTTTTGCCTGCTGGGAAGAGAGACTTCTTTGGAGCGCTGATTTGCCTTTCCAGGTTGCTTGGTTGGCCAAAAAGGGCGTATGCGTTTTTTCCTGAATATATTCAGGAAAAAACGCATACGCCCTTTTTGGCCAAGGGCATCATTGTCCACGTTTTGCCGCTTTTCATGTGCTTTCAAGGCGATTCGAATCTACCTCCTGAAATCTGTTTCCTGCAATTCTGCCTTGCTTTCAAAGCCTCTTCGTTGCCTTCCCTCAATATATTTGTGGACGAGAGTTATCATTTATAACTCTGCAGGTTTGTGAATTGCAGTGCCCCTGAGCTCCATTTTTCCAGTCGCTTTTTTGGGAGCTGGCCGCAAAAGTGCAGGATTGCTTCAGGCCCTCTTCTGGTTCTTGGGGGCAGGCTGAGCTTGTGGTTAATTCTTATTCCCGATGGGAAAATAGAGTGACCTGTGCCTGTCCCAACCCCAAGAGCTAGTCTCTCATTGGTTCCCCTCTTCCCGTTCATCCTCAGGACAATTTGCAACCTGTAAGGAACAGGAGATTAAAGGTGCTGATTCTCCAAGGAGGGAGATGGCTAGTAAAGCGGCTGGAATGGCGAACCCGAGCACAAGGAGATGAGAAATGAGGTGCGTTTTAGAAACCTTTCCCGATCACACGGTGTACCATCTTCTGGGTTTCTCATGCATGTTTTCGACGTAGGAAGATGCCCTTGAACCTGGAGATTTGGGACCCTTGGGATGGGTACCATGCAGTATTACTTTAAAGGGTCTGCGTTGGCTAACGCAACCTCACCAAACCTCTCAGCCCCAAGAGTGTCCACCCTTATGTCTCAATCAGCTGTGGGTCTAGATATGGTCAATCCAGGTTGCATCACAGCCCCTGAACGAATTTTGTAAGAATTTCTCTCTCTTTCACTGTCTTTGTTTCACGGGTTTTGAAAAGTAATTTATTTTTATAATGGGGTTTAGCTGCTTTTCACGGCTGTGTTTAGGCCGCTTTACACCCCCTTGACTCACTTACAGAGAGATATCAATACATAGGTTCGAAGATTCTTACTAGTCAGATATATTCTTGGGCGGTGAATAGGGGGTGTTGAGGCCAGTTCACTGAGCAAGGAGTAGGTCTTGTCTACTACATATTGGGTTTATGGAACGGTATCGGAGCTAATTTGAAACCCTTGTTTTATGCATCACCCCACCTCACCTTTCCCGTTCAGCAGCCATAGTGTGTTTTCTGAACGTGTGACTCTGTTCTGTTTTGTAATTCAGTTCAAGTGTAGCGGTTTTTACATTCCCTCTATAAGTGATATCTTATGATAAGTGTCTTTTTCTGTGTGACTTATTTCACTTAGAATCGTCTTAGCTAAATCCACTCATCGTGCTGCTACTAGCCTTATGACGTGGATTTCATGGCTGAGTGATATTCCATTGTACATGAGGACCACAACTTCCTTATCTACTTTTCACTTTCCTAGGATATTTAAGGTGTAATGAAGTGGGGGTTCTTGTCAGCAGAGCAGCCCTAAACTTTGGGGGGCCTGTGTCTTGCTGATTT